>NC_138186.1:136230105-136830105 GCF_964194105.1 Spermophilus citellus | reverse complement strand
AGAATGAAGAAAAGGTGAATAAAACCCTTGTCTCTTTGAGAATATGCCCATCTATTTAAAGATTTTCTTTTTCTTTAAATCTACCTTTGCCTCATGTCTGTGTTTTTATTAGCATGTAAAGTTGATGTTAATATGTGTATAAAAGGGCTTTGGTAGGACAAGAGATTTGCCCATAGGAAATAAATAAAACCAATATTTAGTACAATTTTTTTAACATTACATTTTAAAATAGTGTTCATAATTTTGTTAACAAATATTTTGCCAGTACCTATATTATGGCAAGCATTTTGAGTCGATAACAGCCTTTATGAACTGGAGAGGTGGTATCAGAATATCATAATTTAAGGATACGGGTAGAACTCATTGGTAGAGTGTTTGCCTAATATATGTGAGGTCTCTAGAGCCACGAAAGCACCAAAAACCTATGTACGCGCATTTTTATATGTATCTCTGTAGTTATCATCCAGAATGAAAATTTCTGGCTCACATATGAATATATTTCCTGAATCCCCAATTTTTTTAAGGGAGTGCTTGCTTGGGGTGGAGCTTACTGCTCCCACATGCTAGGTGAGTGCTCAACCTCCAAGCTACATCCCCAATCTTTTATTTTGTGATAGGTCTTACTAAATTGCCCAGCCTGTTCTTGAATTTATGATCCTCCCTCCTCAGCCTCCTGAGTTGCTGGATCCCAGATCTTAAGGTATATTAACAGTCTTGAGTAAATTTATACCCTGATGTAAGTTTATCTGTTAATCTGTGTTTAAAGCCTCTTGACAAACTAGGATGATGAAATTACAAGCTAACAGAGGTCATGATAGGGGACTTCAGATTGAGTTTGAGAAAGTCGGGAGGTGGAAATATCTTTGGTCTTCAAGAGTGAATTCCTTCCTCATTTCACCTCTGAAGAGTATTGAGAACTTGATAGATTTCTCAGAATGAAAATAGGGGTTAAGCTTTGAACTGAAAAGTAAAAAATATCGATTTTTTTCCTAAGCACAATAAAAATAAATGAATAAAAGTTTGAAAAAAAAAATCTGGATGCTGATAACTACCTTTGAAGCCACATGACTATTGGGAAACAAGAGTCAAATACTAAAATTTTAAGGAAGGCAGGCTTCATCTCAAGAATGGACAGCAGTGTTGGGCTTCAGGCAAACCCATGAAGCCTGGGACAGACTGATGAGGGGAGAGGAAGGAATCCCAGAAAGGATGTTTTAGCACATTTGTGCCTTTAAAACAGACTACAGTAAACTGGGTTGCTGGTAAACAACAAAATTATTTCTCCTGTTTCCGAATGCTGAAAAGTCTCAGCTCAAGACACTGGCAGATTCCATGGTGAGGGCCTTCTTATAGACTGTGCCTTCTCTTTGGTCCTCACATGGAGGAAGAGGCAAGGCAGCTGTCTAAGATCTAATTTATGAGGACACTAAAAGGCCCCAGCTCCTACTGCCAACTCCCCTCCAAAGTCCCCAGCTCCTAGTGTTGTGAAATTCCAACCTCTGAATTTTGGAGTGACACAACCATTGAGACCATAGTAAGGAACTATGGAGTGGCCTCAAATTATTGGTCTAAATCTAGGAAAATGCTTGAGCAGAGGATGAGTTGAGGGAGAGTGGGTGGGAGTGGCAGGAACAGCCAGAGCAGAAGTGAAATTCTTACTGGGAAAGGAGTGGTGAACCACAAACTGGGCCAAATAATATGCCAAAGCAGTGGTTATGACCTGTAAGCCTATGCTGGAGAGTTTTCAGGCCACTAATTCAATGAGGAACTAGAAAATTGCACCTATATCTGGTGTGGCATCCTGTATCATCTACCTCACAGTAGAGGTTTGAAGAGTTTGGTTGAATAGAGGGTCCTGATAAGGTGCCCAATGTTGAGTTGATTTTTTTTCTAAGCACAATAAAAATAAATGAATAGAAGTTTGAAATTCAATGAAGGTATTCAGTAAAGGTTTATTCTAGAGCTTGGGATGCTCTAGGACACTGGAACATGTGCTTAATGCAGAAAGCTTGTTTGTGACTTAATATTAATTACATTCTGGTATTAAATCAACCCTTTTGCATGTATCTGCTCTCTTTAGGGAGCCTACTTTCAGGCTAAACATCTGAGAGTCAGATAATAGAACAGTTTCCCTATTAGTATTAGGGTTTCTTAAAAAAAATTAGTTATAGATGGATATAATAACTTGACTTTTATTTATTTATTTATTTATTTATTTAATGTGGTACTGATGATCAAAATCAGTGCTTCATACATGCTAGGCAAGCATTCTGCCACTGAGCTGTAAAGCCAGCCCAATATTAGGGTTTCTTAATTGCTGATTTCTTTGGTTACTTTTAATATCTCTACTTCTTTGTGGTTTTGTACAATTAACTAAAAAAAATCTCATGAATTAAAAGGGGTTGTTTCAGAAGCACTGATAATTCAATGAGTAATAATTGAATATTTATTGAATATTTCATAGTTATCTGCTGTGGCAAGCAGTTTGCTTGAATCTAGGAATATCACAATGAAAAGCAACAATGGATTTTTACCCCAAAGAACATGTAATTTAGTGGTAGAGACAGTTGGGAGCAGACCATCATAGTGCAAAATGTAGGAAGTCTGTAGCAACAAGTTGATTCCAGCCCAGAAAGAGAAAGGTACCATGATATGCAACTGAGTATGCTCAGAATGCAAAGCAGCTACTGGTATTTACTTTCCAGTTGGCTGTACAGCTGGCCAGAACAAGAAGAGGAAGGAATCCTGGAGAAAACACAACAGGATCAGATTGTCGGGTAGAAACAAGTTATAGTGACAGATGAGTGAAGCAAATATGCTTTGAACCAGGGTCTCCAGATCCTAACACTGCATGTCAAAATCCTACTGTAGATTCTATCGTGCTTGTCCAAGAAGATGACGTTGATATTAAGAACCCGTGTTTCCCACCTGGCTAGTTCTAAGTTGTGCCTCCATTTAAGGTGAAGGAACTACCTCCTGAGAGAGTTGAGGGGAGATGAGACATAGAATCACCCCACCGAGAACCAGTGCTTTAAAACAATGAAGACCTATGTCTGGTGGCCAGTGACACTGTACCCTTTTGTGTTCCTTGTTTGGTACCTAAAGAGGAGTGGAATGTTTGCAAGTTGTCCTGGCTACCTTTCCCACATCCTTTCTGTCTCTGCCTTCCCTCCAGGAGTTTACTGTTTATATGCCTATTCTTTTAGGGGTATCAAAGTATAGTGAAAACACCAACGAAAAACATCAGAATTGGTTTTGTTCTGTTTTTCCATAAAAAATGAGAAAGCCATGTTTTCAAAGCTAGCTCTTAACAGTATACTACCCAAGGGGCTTTTCTTCTCAGTTTTGCTCAGGGAATGTCATGTAAATAGACAATAACCAGTTCATTTGCTCGTTGTTTTACTGTGTGTCAAAAGTAGGTGGACACTCTGAAAAACTACAAAGGCCTATACAAGATATTGAGTCAGTCTTGTTTAAGAAAACAAAAGCTGAAAGAAACAAGTCAACTTTGGGTTTTCCCCCAAATGGAAAGGGTAAGATATACAAAACATAAAGTTCCTTTAAATGAAATGTGAAAATTAACTTAGTAGGTCCTTAAAACTATGGCTTTAGGGTCAGATACAAGAGATGAAGAGCCCTTTCCTTGAGTTCTAATGGCTCCTGGGTACAGGGAGGGAGCAATGTGGCATTGCTTTCTAATCAACTTCTTCCTGCCTTTGGGCATCCTCAGGGTTCTTTCTTCATGAATGTCAGAGCCACTTGTAATAATTATTGCTTTCAGCTAAACAATACTAGACATTCACTTCCAAGGGGGTGGGGGGAAATGACTTGGGTCATTCATAGGCTGCAGCTCTTCATAGTGATTCAAACTGAGTGTATTCTGATGGACAGGGCCATTACACAGTATTAATAGCTTTACCAAGCACCATGTAGTGAATACTTCTTTAATATCATTGTTACAATGAAAGAGAGAACTGTACATCTGACAAGCTATTGTTTTTTAAACATAGAAATAATGTAGACGAAGAAGAATTTTTAAAACATTGCCAAATTTTTAAACTTTTGCAAAGCAAAGGTTTTGGTTTTATTTTTTTAAACAGGTTATATTTGAAGTCATGCCCAGCATGACACCAACCATATTTTAGGCAGTGCATCTCAAAAGGCTTTTCATGCCTGTTCAAAAGGAATGGTTTAATTTTTAAATGTATTTCTTAAATGTATTTTCTCTTGGTAAGTAAAATATCATTTAAAAATGCTAATTATAGACTGTCAACAAGGTTGCATTTGGCCAGCTATGTGCAATATAAACTCAGAAAGACAGATGCAAATAATAAGAACAAAGCAAATTATAGTGGTATAATATTTACCACTAAACATGAAAAAGACTGCTGATCTTGATTCTAACATCCCTTTGCTGCTCAGGTTTGGGGACCTCATAACCCCATATGATAAGATATGTTTAAGTTCTTAAGATCTAATACAATTCTAAAGTTTAAGTTTTTTTATTTTTATTTTTTAGGTGTAGATGGACACAGCACAATGCCTTTATTTTTATGTGATGCTGAGGATCCAACCCATGCTAGGCGAGCGCTCTACCGATGAGCCACAATCCCAGCCCTATTTTGTTTTTTTTTTTATATTTATTTTTTAGTTGGAGTTGGACATAATACCTTTATTTACTTATTTTTATGTGGTGCTGAGGATAGAACCCAGGGCCCTGCCCATGTTAGACGAGCGCTCCACCATTGAGCAGCAACCCTAGCTCCTAAGGTTTAAGTTTAATAAGTATAACTTTATCTAAAGTATGCTCAGTCAGTAACATTGATAAGTAATATCTGAGTAAGAACATCTCCCCCCCAATTATACAAAAACAAAAATAAACCTTATTTTGTCTTAAATTGCCCAATCCAATTACTTGTTTTCCTTCAGGGAAATAAAGGTAGGATAAGAAATATGATAGAAAATGTAGTTTTTCTTTAAGAGTTCTCTAAGGCCCCACACCATAGTACTTCAAGTGAAAACAGACTTGTACTGCAAAAATATCTCTGGAAGGAGTGGAATAAGGAGACCGGATGTTAAGTGCCGCAGTTGGTCTTGGAGGAGATTATAGGCAATTTTAGAGGTGTATTAAATGTTTTGTTTTTTTGAGAAATGAATGAACCGCAAAGAGTGGACCATGGTCTGGGACAAAGTTCTCTCAGCCAGGGGGAGGTGCACAAGTTAGGAAAGGGGCAGAATTTCATTGTGAATAAAGTTGTCTCATGCAGGTTAAGTCTCCCAGGTAAGCTCTCCAAGGAAAATCTATTGAGAATGGAGAGGGCTTTCAGTCCTCTCTTATAGTTACTCTTCCCTGGTAATTTGATTAGTTTCCTAGGAAGGGGACCTAACATAGTTGCCCATCTTTTGAAAGAAGTCAGATAAGGAAACTTGAGTTAGATAAAGGAACTTCAGAGAGTCCCTCTGGCTTTGAAGGGAAAACAAACAAAAGGAGTTTAAAAATCTCTTGCTCCAGAGGCAGCTTCTAAATCCTTCTGATTTCCTTTAATTCAGAAGTGCTTGGCATGCTAAAGAAACCATACTTTAGGGTACTGTTTTTTGAACACCAACAGGGTAGGGTACCCAAAGTGGAAATTGGACCAGATGATTAAGTATGAATTCAAAGACACGTTTTAGTTACAGATAAATCTGCCTGAAGGTGGTTTTAGGCAGAGGACATGGATGTCAAGGGAGGGTTAAGGGAATGTCCACCTTGAAACACACTGGCCAGAGTGGGGAAGTGCTCCCCTTTATGCCTGGTGGACACAAGCAAACGATTACAAACATTGGCCAGGCAGAGCTTTCGAAATAACGTTTTTATTTATTTTTTTGTCATTATAGTATAAATGCAGCATGGATATATCATTGGAATGAGTCCCAGTTTTTATGAAAGCCTGAAAAACTAAACTAAAATAAACAAAGAACTAGGTCAAGAGTCGCCAGGAAAGCATGCCTGTTTCTTTCAGGAGAGCTTTCTGGGGCACTGTGCAGAGTTAAAAGTGCCTTCTCAACCTCCATTAAATAATGTTCTTGAGAAATCTTACAAAAGCTTACTTCTGTAAGATACCATACTTACTTTTCAAAGTATGGTACAGGACATCTGGGTGTCTCAGAACTTTTTCAGGGGTCTGGGAGATCAGAATTGTGGATTCAAACATTATTTGCCATTTTCACTGTTGTTCTCTCATGAGAATAGAGAGCAGGATCCCAGAGGCCCTGTGAGGTGCAGTTCTACGTGAGATTGAACACAGAAGCAGATGTGAGAGTCCAGATGCCTTCTATTAAGCTGGACCTTAAAGACAGTTTCAAAATTTAAAGCAATGCTATTCATCTATGTTTTGTTTGGAAAATACAGTGTTTTTGTCAGCTTTTTCACCGCTGCGACTAAAAGGACCCAACCAGAACAACTGTAGAAGAGGAAAAGTGTATTTAGGGGCTTATGGTTTCAGAGGTCTCAATCCATAGACAGCAGAATCCATTCCTTGGGGCTTGTGACATGGGACATCATGGCAGAAGTGTTTGGCAGAGAGCAGCTCACATGATAATCAGGAAGCAGAGAGACACCACTGGCCAGATACAAATATATACCCCAAAGCCACACCCCAATTTCTACCTCTTCCACCCACACCCTACCACTTCAGTTACCACTCAGTTAATCCCTATGGGGGATTAATTCACTGATTGGGTTAAGACTCTTACAACCCATTCATTTCTCCTTGGAACCTTCTTGCATTGTCTCACACATGAGCTTTTGGGGGACACCACATCTAAATCATAACAGCTGGGTTTTTTGGTTTTTTTTTTTTTGGAAAAAAGTTGTTAACATGAAGATGTTTATTATCAAACCAATAGTATTGAAATGTTTTTTTCAGTTTTATAATCTAATGCTGTAAACATCAATAGACACACCTGTAAACAAAAGCTCTTGGAAGGTTCTTGAAAAGCTTTGAGTGTATAAAGGAATTCTGAGATCAAAAAGTCCAAGAACAGTCCTAGAAGATAAATGATCTCTCTGAACCTTAGAAGAGGGCAAAGGTGACCTCGATACACTGTGTGTGTGTGTGTGTGTGTGTGTGTGTGTGTGTGTGTGTCTCGGGGGGGCATTATAGGCTATAGATGTAGCTTAGTGACTGAGTGTGTGCTTACCATGTATGAGGCCCTGGGTTCAAGGACTGGTATGTATCCCCCCCTGCCCCCTCCGCCCCCCAAAAAACCCACCCAAAACAAAAACAACAAAACTCTGGGATCAGCAGTTATGTATAGTTAGTGGTACTTGGGTTAGCGGAGATCCTATCCTTCATGACCTTCTCAGGGTAAGTCAGTAGGAATTGAGGATATATATTTGCATGCTCACATGCATTGGAAATTGAACCTAGGGCCTCCTGCTTGGCCTCCAGCCCTCAAGGCTATTGTTACTCTTCCCATTTCATAGAAAATTGGGGAGTGGAGAAGTTCTGAACTACCATAGAGTATAGAGATGGTCAAACAGAGCTGGAATCATTTGGTTCTTGGATCTCCTGGTTTCATATTTTTCCATTTCTTTACTGACTACGTCAGGTATCAGGATGAATCATCAGCCAGATTGTGATCTTCCAATAGACTGTGTTGTAAGAGATAGCTACCCCACCTCCTTGTGGAGGACAAATGATGTCAGACCAGTTTCATATTCTCCATAAAAATAAACACCATGATATCAATACCTTTGAAATTCTTGACCAGCTAGAAAAAATTATCTTAGGAAAATGATATAACCTATGCCTGGGGGAAAATACAACAAAACAAGTTGGGCATGATCGTGCCTGCCTGCAATCGCAGTGACTGAAGAGGCTGAGGCCAGAGGATGCAAGTTTGAGGGCAGCCTCAGCAACTTAGCAAGACCCTGTCTCAAAATTGAAACTAGAAAGGGTTAGGAATGTAACTCGGTGGTAGAGCATCCCTGGGTTCAATACCCAGTAATGCAAACCTACCCCCCCCCCACAAATAAAACCACAATAAAACAGAGCCTTAATTTTTAAAAATAAACATGTCATGGAGGACATGCTGGCAAGTTGAAAACAAACCATTCCAGGAAGCTGGTGATATTCATGCCCACAAAAAAGGCAGAGTGATGGTGTGTTGGGAAAAGAGTGACTCACACAGGCAGTCTGGAAGCAGCTCTTAGTAGAGCAACATGGCAGCCTCTTTCAGAAGACACGTCCAGTTCTGTCATTGTAGTTTCAGAAGGCAGGAAATGCACAGGTTCTTGAAGCATGGCCATGGGACAGTCAGTGCACAGGATTAGGGAGGGGGTGGGAAGGATCTTGGAACAGTCGCTTGCCAGCAGATCAGGTGGGTAATTTGTAGTTGTCTGTGGTATAAACTATGCTTCTTTGATTTCAGCACTATGTGTTGGCTTGGATCTTTTGGAAATATAAAATACTTCTGGTCTGCACTTCGTTACATCTAGCAGATGTTGCTTTATGTTTTTGAACCCAATTTTCAGAATGAGCATGGTATCAAATAGCATACTCTTAAAAAACCAGAAAAGAGGAAATCAGTTAATTGGCCACTTACCAGGACAGTAAGAAGGGTCCAGACTTTAAGCCACTGCTGTAGTACCAAAAGTATATTCTAAGAAGAGAAAGTGGTTCTGAATGTTAATTGATGTAAATTGAAAGAATATTCACTTGCATTTTGAGAGTAATTTAAAAATACATGTTAGGTTGAGCAAGGAGAGTAATCCCATTCCTGAATACTTTTCATCTCCTAATATATAAAATTGAAAATGTGCCCCTGGAATATTTACCAGGGATGCAAATGGGGGAGATGGAAAGAAGAAAAAAAAATCTATGACTCAGTATTTTCAGGTTATTACACATCTATTTGGCTTCTGAATCTAAAGTCAAAATACTGAGTCAATTCGTCAGTACTAAGCTGTAAGACTTTTGCTTTATGCATGTTTTGAAATCAGAGTCCATAGAGAAGGTATATTTATGTAACAATGCTGTTACTCAGTGTTTCTTCATTTTTCTGCATATTGCTATCTTAATGGAAATTTACTGGAAAATTCTTGCCAGAATAAACACATTCCTTCAGCAACGAAAAGCTTAATGTACTTCTAGCTCAACTGTACCTCTTTCCTGTGAGCAGATAAACCAAATTATTTGGCATTAGTCATTATATTTCACATAGTTCACCATACTTATTGTGGTCTCTTGTGGGAGCTGCAGTGGGTACAAGTAGGGAATAGGAATAAGGTAGCCAGTCTTGCATTATCATGTGAGATAAAATAAAAACAAGGATAGGGCATGTATATTTGACAAAACAGAAAAAAAAATGAATTTGACAGGCATTCTACAAATTAGCTATAGTTATCCTGGTAAGGCAGGATTAAGGACTATGAACCACAGATAAATTGAGCTGCTGATACTGGGGGAAAAACAAGTCATTTTTAAGAGAGGGTAACTTTCTTATTCACATTTTAATTTGATTCGGGATTGAAAACCCTGTAATAAAAGTATTAGTCATGCTGGGTGTGGTGGCCCATGCCTGTAATCCCAATAGGTGGGGAGGCTGAGGCAGAGGATTGTAAGTTCAAAGCCAATCTCAGCAACTTAGAGAGGCCCTAAGTAACTCAGTGAGACCCTGTCTCTAAATAAAATACAAGAAGTGCTGGGGGTGTGGCTCACTGGTTAAGTGCCCCTGGATTCACTCCCTTGTACCAAAATAAAATAAAATAAATAAAATTATACAGTGACCATTGGGCCAGGCCTGGGGACCAGGATGGGATACAGTGATGTAAACAGGATGCTGGGGGCCAGGGAGGGAGGAAGTACCCCTTGAATTAAGGGATGGAAGAGGCAAACAATGGACAATAGAGAACTGAGGAAAGAAATTCACAAACTTGTCCAGACTTATTCTTGTTGGCCCTAGTCCTGATGTTCACCCATCACCATCCAAGATTGCTACCAGGGAGTGATTATAGTGAGTGAGTATTCATTCATGAAATCTGCATTTATAAAGTACTTAAGGCATGAAGATCCATCTTTAAGGTTATTAATAAAACTGACCTATGAGCTTGGTACTGCTAACTACCGAGTTGTGCTGCACTTATTTGTAGCAATAGACAATTAAGGTCTTTAACTTTTTCTAACAAACGAGTTGGAATTAAACATCTAGATAGGTTAACCCAGAATTTAGTGACACTCTACCCCACGTAGTGTTAAAGTCCTACTATTTTAAATAATTGTGGGAAAGGCCAGTTGAAATTTAAGAATGTTCACACATTGTTAAATAATTTTATATTTATTTCTTTTGACTTTCAATATATACAGGAGGTAAAATCAGTCTAACAAGTATTACTTTCTAAAAGTCCTTGGGAAATAAAAGGGCAATTTGAAATTAAAATCTTAAAAAAAAACATTTTTCACCACCTGTCCCTATTCATATTGTACTTTTAAAAGAAAAATATCGAATATAAAGGAAGATACCATAGCTGAAATTTTTCCTCTTTTAGGTAATTAGGTGCTATTTTCTCTATATTTAAATAATCAAAAATTTCAAATTTCTATCATATAAGGTCCTTTAATTCACCTTTCATGTGTTTCTAAGATTGAATTATAAAGGAAGAATACAGTTCACTTGCAGTCATGAGAATGCTCTCATTCAATTTATCCTTTCATTTATGGATTGTATCTAAAAAATCAATGCTCAGGGTAATTCCAAACTCTTCAGAATTGCTAATTAAAGAGTTTTTAAACACATTTTAAAATTATTAATATGTGTATGTCATGGGTACACTTACAGCAAAGATTTAAAGTTGCTTTCTGCAGTAGAGTATAACAGCAAACTAATATATCACCCTATTTATATTTGTTCCAAAAATAAAATGGAAATTTAAATAGTACTTTATTCATTGGTTGCATATATTTGCTATGTAAGAGCTGACTGTTTTATAAATGTAAGTGATAAATAGCACATAAAATTTCCAATTTTATTTATTTATAGCCTGCAATCAAAATTCATCCTATTTTTTAAAAAACAAAGTTTTAAATTGCAATGAGTCTTAAGATAATTTAAGTAATAATGTAAAAAGGGCAGGTAATTCACCCTGCCACTCTTTGTCCCTCATAGTACTGTTTTGGAAAGTGTGAAACTCTTCATTCTGGGAGCATATTATAATCAATAGCAGCCAAAGGTAAACAGTTTCAAAATATGTTATCTCATTTGCTTTATAAAGGAAAACTTAAGAAGTTTTCAAATTTTCCAGCTCAGCACTATGATATTTTGAAAATTGTAATATTCCCTCATTTACTAAAAGGAACCATGTTTTTTTTTTTTTTTTTTTTTTTTTTTTTTTTTTTTTTTTTTTTTTTAACTTATAGTCGGAGATATGGCCAGTATACCATGAACCAGGACACCACCACTAAAATTACGGAGAAGCCTCCATTTGATCGATCAAGTTCCCAGGATTCCTTGGACGAACTATCTATGGAGGACTATTGGATAGAACTGGAAAATATCAAGAGATCTCATGAAAACAGACAAGACAATCAAGAGGTGGTGGTTGTCAAAGAACCTGATGGTAACAAATAAATTCTTATTAGTTATCCATAGAGAATCCATGTGTGGAAAGGCAGAGTAGAACAACCAGAAAATGAAATTGTTAGTTGTCTTTCAACTTAATAATTACTTGTTTGTAGCAGGTTTATGGGTGTAGCTGCCAGATACAAGTGGCATGAGCAAATTCACTTAATTGTTGCTATGGCTGGGTTCTTGGTGGCTGAACTGACTGTGGCATATAGACTTTTAGGGTTAGGTTTAATTTTTTTTTTTTTTGAAACTCTGAGTTCTTTCTGTAATATGCCAGCTTCATGGTTCTTTGGTCTCTAGGAAGTGTAGATGGTGATGGAAAGCTTGTGACTTTGCAGTGTTACTGTTTTTCCAGTTGTTAGTATGCATGATTTGCTTTCATCTTTATTTTACTGATTTATAGCCTGCTCTCTTCTAATATACTGCTGTATTTTTTTCTGCCTTTCGGAACAACAGAACACATTCATTCTATGTTTACATGGTAGCCTGTCATATATTTGAGGACACTTACCTTGTTTCTAGCCATGTAGCTTTTGCAAGGAAATTTTATGAAAAGAACCCTTAAGTGATTTTTTCAGACCTATAATTTTGGTCATTTTTGTTATCCAAAGTACAGCATGACTGACTGGATGCAGTGCCACAGGCTTAGCCTGCTAATCTACGGATACAGATTTAGACAGTGGAAGATGGCGTCACCATTTTTATCTTCCCATAGTTGCTTATTTCTTTTGTTGGCCCGTAATTTTTCTCAAGTCTCTTCCCAGCCAGATTTTCCACACTCTTCACTAATGAACATGATATTTCTGGGAGAAACATGTAATACTTATTTTTTTCCTTCAATTTCACACCATTTCTTTAACCTCTTAAATTTAAGCAGTCACCAAGTTTTTGATACCCAATTTTGGCTTCTATTTATTGTATTAGCTTTCTTTCTATGTAATCCATAAATTTGTAATATATTTTGGTGTATCAGTTGATATATCAAAAAGGTAAAAGCCAGTCAGTGCCCCTTTATTCACTAATGAGAGATTTCCTTCTAACTAAGTGACTTAGGATTAACTTGCACAGAAAAGTCTATATAAGATTTTTCTTCCTTGCTGCAACATTTCTTAGAAAATCTAACAATTTTTTTTAATGGGGGCTTTTAAAAAAATTTTAATATTTCTTAATTTGTAAAAGAAAACTATAAGCAACTCACTCTTTGGTTTCTCATTTATTTTTTTTCTCTTTCCCAAATATATTACCAATAAAGCCAGACTTCTTTGTGACAATTAATATTGTTCCTCAGCCTTTCTGTCTCAATAATTCAATATGGAAGCAGCACACGAATGGTTTATTGAATAAGGAGGAAATATGCTAGAGAAAATGGTATTGAGGCCAGATCCACAGGTATCATCAGTTGTTTCATAGTTCTCCAAAGTTAAATTTGATTCATACATGATCTTGTCATTTGTTCCAAGAAGATTGGAACATGGCTGTGATCCCAGCAACTCGGGAGGCTGAGGCAAGAGATGGTGAGAGGCCAGCCTCAGTAATTTAGTGAGACACTCCACAACTTTAGCAAAACTCTGTGGGATACAGCACAGTAGTAAAGCATCCTGGGTTCAAGGGTTCAATCCTTACTATCAAAACAATAAAGGAAGATTGGGGATGGTTCTACTTGTTCATACTCCTCTTTGGACTTTAAATTGTTTGAGTTTTACCCCCTCACTCCCCCTTTTTTTTAAGTACTGAGGATTAAATGCAGGGGCACTGAGCTATATCCCCTAACTCCCAGACCCTTTGTATTTTTTTTGTGGGTGGGACAAGGGTTTTGTTAAGTTGCCAAGGTTGGCCTCAAACTTGTGATCTCCCTGCCTCAGCCTCCTGAGTTACTGGGATTACAGGTGTGTGCCACTATGCCCTGTCTATCTCTGCTTCTTAATGGAATAAATTATATTGTATATTAATCATGGTTTCCTTGTCAGGGCAATGTCTGTTTTTTCCCTAGCAATTTGGTTTTATACATCTATGACAAATTTTACCAGAATAGAATTAGTAATAATGGTTGACTTTATGTCATTAAATAGTTTTTAATGTGGAACAGACACAGTGCCTTGCACTTCATTATGTTTCTTGAAGTCAGGGTAATGAATACTTGATTTCTGCCCTCGAAGAGTGTATGTAGCATAGAAGGATAGACAGTGCCATCAGTGCTGTCGGGTGATACAGGCTACAATACAATAGTGCTCTGCAGTGTTCCTCATTTGGTTATGAGGTGGCTGAGATGGCTGTCATTTATTTCACAGATGACAAAAGTTGCTGAGGCTGGCTAGAACTTGGAATCCTCCTGTCTCAGCCCCCTGCATAGCTGGGATTACAGGGGTGTGCCACTGTACCATAAAGTCCTTTTGTTTATCTGTATTAGATTGTCAACAATAAAGTCATCCCTTAGTATCTATGGAGGATTGGTTACAGATATGGAATCTCTGAACACCAAACTCCACAAATGCCAAGTCCCTTACCTAAGATGATTATTAGCATTGGCTTATAACCTATGTGTATCTTCCTATATGTTTGAAGTCATTTCTAGACTACTTATAGTACATAACACAATGTAAATGCAATATAAATAATTGTTAATACTCTATTGTTCAGGGAATAATGACAAGAAAAGTGTGTGTGCAAGTTCAGTGCAGATGGAATGTTTATAAAATATTTTCAACATGAGGTGGATTGAATCATCAGATACAGTGTCTGCAGGTGTGAAGGGCTGATAGAATTTAGTTTACTTCCTGCTTTTGGTATTTTGAATTGATTCGGTTATTAGTTTCTTATATAAATTCTTCTTTTTTAAAAATAGTCTTTTTTTTTTTTTTGAAAAATTATAAAAAGCAACCTAATCTGGTGTGCTGATTTGGGATTAGAAACATTAATTTGAAATCGAATAGTTCCCAATGTCCAGATGCTTTGTACTATTTTGCCACATTCCCTCGTCAGCTACAGTGAACAGAAAAAAAGCAAGCCATTACATAAATTAGCATTGGTGTCCATGATATGCTGAATCTAAGCCAAGAAACCAGGCTTGAATGTATATCCCCAGCACTGACTTCCCTCTGTAATTTGATGGAAGTAAGTTATCTTTTTCTTGCTTACTCATCTCTGGAAGGGGAACAGTATCATTCTCTCTAGTTCATCTGCAGGGAAGTTGTAGAGGTTAATTACATGTGAAGTCATTAAAATTTTTTTAATTGAGTATATAGGAAATCGACCTAAAACTTGATATCGCTGTGGCCAGAGTGGATGGCAGTTGTCCAAGTTTCAGCTAATGATTCTTAGCACTGCAGTTGGGTTACAATAGAAGAGTTTCAGCAGGAATTTTTAGCAGCTTAAAAAATGTGGAATTTCTTATAAATTGTGATATAACACCTGGTTTCTCCCATTGTCTTAGAGGGAGAATTGGAAGAAGAGTGGCTCAAAGAGGCTGGTCTGTCTAACCTGTTTGGAGACTCTGCTGAGGACCCCCAAGAGAGCATGGTGTTTTTATCCACACTGACCCGGACCCAGGCAGCAGCTGTTCAAAAACGGGTAGAGACGGTCTCCCAAACTTTGAGGAAGAAAAACAAACAGTATCATATTCCTGACGTCAGAGACATATTTACTCAACAGAGAGAGTCAAAAGAAAAAGTAAGTTTTCTTTTCTGATATTAAGTGAAAAGATTATGTGCTTGGTCTCACTTGAATCAGTCTAGTTTAATTCAAAGCCTACAGCCTTAATGAGCACTTCTTGTAAACCAGGCACCAAAGCTCCATCCAGGAAGTGAACAAAAGTGCCTGTACTCTGCCTTCTAGAAGTTACACCCATGGCGTAAAAAGCTAAGCAAACTAAAATTCAGTGTGATAATCCTCTTGGGGGAGATGATGTCCTTGGAGCACTAGATGTACCTACAGTGCCACAAGAAGTGACTGGACAGGCTTCCTGGGCAAACAGACCTTTAGTCGTTGCCAATAGAAAAACAGGAGGTGGAGGAGTCTGTCTTATCTATTAGTGCCTGCAGGAAAACTTGTGTTTTCAGACTCACTTAGGGATGGACAGAGGTGAGATATGAGGGACCTAATGGCAGCTGAATTACAAAGTAGGGATCCTGAGATGTGAAACGATACCCCTTTTATAGCTAGCACTTAGCCCCAAACCTAGCACATGGGAAATTTTTGATGGAAGATGTTGAAGTCTGGTAGTGACTGAGGAGGTGATGAATGAAGAAACATGAGAGAAGGTATGTATAGTAAAAGGACCAGTATAAACAATGTAGCTAGTTGGCAGGTTCCTTATTATTCATCCAGAAAGAAGCCAGGAGCTAGCATAGAATGTAAATTACTATTCTCTTTTATCAGGAAAGTCTCACTACCCCCCCCCCCCAAAAAAAAAAAAAAAGTCTACTGAACTCAATGGTGTTCCTGGGTCATGGTAGATTTACATTCTGGCCTCAATAGCCTAGGAGACATAGTAAAGTGGTTGGTGGGGGATACAAAAGGATTCTGGAACAAGGACTGTAATGATAACAGTAACAATAACAGTTGCTGCCACCATGGTTGAACTGTGCTAATTGCTCTACCTGCTTTATCTCATTTAATCCTTACAGCTGTCTGTGAAGTATTATCATTTTCGTTCTATGGCTGAGGCTCATAGACTTTAAGTGACTTGCTCAATGGCCTATACATACTAAATCCAAATTTGTCCGACTCTGAAGTACATGCTTTTAACCATTCTCTGTTCTGCTAAACTTTCATTTCCAGACATGATTCTGATATTAAGCATTCTGAATATAAGATTCTATTTATACTATAAATGAGGGGTAATGAAAATTTTGTGATTGTTTTTTGTACTGGAGATTGAACCCAAGACTCCTTAGCCATTGGGCCATATCCCCAGCTGGTTTTCTATTTTATTTTGAGACAGGATCTTGCTAAGTTGCTTAGGGCCTTGCTAAGTTGCTGAGGCTGGCTTTAAACTTGTGATCCTCCTGCCTCAGTGTCCCTAGTGGTTGGGATTACAGGCATGCACCACCATGCCTGGAAAACTTTTATTTATATATATATATATATATATATATATAAATTTTAATATTTATTTTTTAGTTATTGGCGGACACAACATCTTTGTATGTGGTGCTGAGGATCGAACCCGGGCCGCACGCACGCCAGACGAGCGCGCTACCACTTGAGCCACATCCCCAGCCCCTTATTATATATTTTTTTCCATAACAAATGGAGTGGAAGGGTTCATGTTTAAGGTATCTTTCTGGCATGTAAATTTTTTTGTTTTGTTTTCATTCTTCCAAGAAATCCTTTCTAGCTACAGATTGCTACTCTATTTGCATGGTCAATTATGGATCAAAACCAGTCATTTACAGGAATTCTGGGGTCATTTGAATGCTCCAGGCACTTATGTGTGTTAAGCACCATTTACCAGCCAGTGGTGATTTGGGACATCCACTAGTACTTAAGGACTGGACTTGGTTTCGAGCTGTAAAATAATGAATGGCAAGGAAATATAGTATCATGAAATTTCCTTCCCAATCAAAGGACCCTCCTAAGGGAACTAAGAGGAAGTGAAAAGGGAGAGGGAGCCGAGAGCTGAACCTAAGCAAAATACATACTGTGGGATTCCTGCCAGTCTCCAAGAGGACTTTGCTACTTGATTTTAGAAGCAGCATTTTTCAGCAAATTCCTGGTAATGTCTAAACCACATGGTTTTGAATGCAAGGTAATTGGTGGATTGTATCATCTGATAGACTCATTAAGAGATAAATATTACAAGCAAATTGAAATAATATATACCCGCTTACAAGGCATCCCTTTAATTGAACACCACAACCCATTAGAAATGTGCTCTGCATCCCTCCAGCAAACACGGACCAGCTGTCTCCACTTGCAGTTCTTCTCTTCTTCAGTCAGTGCATATTCAGCTCTTCCAGTTTAAATGCTTTCTCATGAAGCCCTTGCTGACACTAGGAAATATAATATAGAAATGAATTCCATCTGTACTGCCATCCTCAATTGTTGAGGAAAACAATTCCAACCACATATTCCAAAATATGCGTTCACGTGCAAGATTAGAATCACTTGTTATGTTCACGGTCATGGAGGGCCTGCCCTCTGCTGGCTCAGGGGTAGAGGAAAAGAGAATGCTATTGCCCTGTCCTACAGCTAACTAATGTGGTGCCATGTGCCCATGTGACGTGGGAGGCACTATCTCTGTCCTGGATATGTGGGTCTCTTAGTAATATACCAATGGCATATATGTATCTGCCCTGGTATTTTTATTATTTTTTTAAGGCATGTGGAGGGGGAGTCCTCTGTTGCTGTGATAATTTGAGGTGAAACATTGTGGTGCGGGGACTACTATGGCTACTATAGAGATACAATCCAATAGAAGGATCATTTTAAAAATAATTCATTCAAACGGGCCCTTTTGTATGGTTGATCCAGGTTCCCCTTCCTCATCTCTGAGATCCTCCTCAGTTTACCTGGAAAGGAAGAAGTACTGTTTACCACCCTGACTGGTGAGCAGACCAACCCTGATTGACCTTGTCCATCAGCTTTGGAGGGCTCAATTACTCAGGGGTCACAGCACCAACCCTGGACAGAAAGAGTTCCATTTTAGTTCTTTTTGCCGACTTGGTAACCTGATTTTAATTTATCTCACATTTGTTACTTTAAAACAATTTTTCTATTTTACTTCTATTTTGTTTATTTTTTTTTTGCATTACGGAGAGATAATTCACCTGTCATATAATTCACCCAATTAAAGTGTACAATTCAATGATTTTTAATATATTCACAGATTTTTTTTCTACCATCGCCACAATTGACTGTAATACATTTTCATCATCTCTTTAAAAAAAAAAAAAAGTTCATGCCCACTAGCACTCATTCTTCATGTCCCCTTCCCTATCTTGGGCAAGTACTTGTCTACTTTCCATCTCTCTGGTTTGTTCATTCTGGACATTGCATACAAATGGGATCATAAAATGTATGGGCTTTTGTGACTGGTTCCTTTCAATTAGCAAAAGGTTTTTAAGGTTCATCCACGTTGAAATGTGCATCAATACTTCATTCTTTTCATTGCCAAATAATATTCCCTTGTATGTATAGGCTACATTTGTTTCTCTACTTATCACTTGATAGATATTATTAGCAGGTTTGTCTGGATAGTGGATATCCAACTGGATAGTGATGATTTGACAGCAGGGATCCTTGACACTTTCCATATTCCCCAGAAGACTTACTATTGCAGCCTACAATTGGGGGGAAATCATGTATTTATTGGAAGATTGCCTATTGATCATAACCATAGTGTTCCCCCCACCATGGTGACTGTTATAAGTCTGTGCACATTTCTTGCATTCTAAAGGTTAGTAGCAGAATTATTTACAATCCCATTTTCTCTGGTTGTGAATTGGAGATGACTAAATGGCTCGTTTTCTATGTTTAGGCTCCAGATGGTACTGAATCACAGTCAGTCAGAACAAATGAAAACAAATACCAAGGAAAAGATGGTATGTTGGACCTGTTCTCTTGTTTTTTTTTTTTCCTTTTAATTGGGATAATAAACAGTTACAACCTTTTAAAACATTTGCCTTCAATTCTAGTAAGCAAATTCTATTACTAGTATTAGGTTCCAGGTTGATAATTATATGAAGTTGAGCATATAGTTGGCTGTTGTTTTTTTTTTTTTTTTGAACATATATCCCAATCTGATTCTACATTCATATATTTATGTTCCTGAACAGTTAGCATGTGCAGAGATGTTTACCTCATTTAATATACTCAAGAACTCTGTGGCCAGGTACCTTGGTGCATGTCTGTAATCCCAGATGCTCTGGAGACTGAGGCAGGAGCATTGCAAGTTTGAGGACAGACTCCACAGCTTAAAGAGACTCCTTGTCAAAATAAAATTAGTAAAGGAGCTAAAGATGTAGTTCACTGTAGAATACCCCTGGATTCACTCCCTAGTACCTTCCAAAAACAACAACAACAACAACAAAGAAAAACAAGAGAGCAAAAACTTGGTGGTAGGCACTGCTCTTAAGCTCAGTTTTCTCAAATGAAAAATGAGTTTAAGAGTTGTGAATTCCCTTTCTCAAGGCCATACATTTAGAAAGTCAGAACCAATAAATTTGTTCTCAAATGGTTTAATCAGAAAATTTAAAGAAACTTAAAAATATTAGTTGATTGAGTAATTGATTATAATTCTCTTTTTTTATACTTTTTCTCTTTGGATATTCAGATATGAGTTGAAAGTTCAAAGCATGGAAAAAAATAAATATTAAGGCTTCGTTAGAATTTATCAAGAAAAAACGTAGTTATTTCATTTGTTTACAAAAAAAGAAATGTATTCTAAATTAAGGTCATAGGTTTAAGCTTAAAAATATAGTTCTTAATTGTTATCACAAAGGTAAACTTCATTTTCTCCAGTCTTAGCATCTGGGACATTCACACTGTTAATGGTGTTGCAGTTAATAGTTGTTGGAGATGGGGACTGGGTATCAGGTAAACTTAGTACTAGGAAGTGTTCCTAATATTCCCACAAAAATCCTGCATTAGGCCAGGCATGGTGGCACATGCTGTCATCCTAGCTACTCAGGAGGCTGAAGCAGGATTATTGCAATTTTGAGGCAAGCCTCAGTAAGTGAGACCAGGTATCAAAAATCATGCATTAGGCTTACATTGTATGAGACATTTTATAGTGAGCATCCAGCATCATTTTCTTTCATGTTTTTTCAAAACTTTTCTCCTGCACCCCTACCTTAAAAAAAATGCACACATGTGCTGGTGTGTAGGTCTGTGTACACACACATATTTGTAGCTATAAAAACCCATGCTCCATCAGGTATGGTGGCATATGCCTGTAATCCCAACTACATGGAATGCTGAAGAAAGAAGACTCCAAGTTCTAGGCCAGTCTTGGAAATTTAGGGACACCATGTTTCAGAATAAAATTGTACAAAGTGCTCAATGGTAAAGCACCACTGAGTTCAATCCCCTGTACTGGGGGTGGGGAGGGGATGCACTTGCTTTTTCTCGCTATTCTGTGATTTTTTTTTTTTTTTTTTTTTTTTGGTAGTGCTATGTGTTATTTCAGAATGAAATTCCTAGTGTTTCCTCTAGTATGTGTACCAGCAAACACCAAAATGACAAGCCAGCCAGCATAGCCATCTCTGGCTTGCAGGAAGACCGAGTCTTCTGGAGAGACGGACAAACCTTTGTGCCAGTGTCATTGTGCTTTGGGCCTTGGGGAAGAGTGACTGGCAGCTGTTTAACAGATACCGAGGACAATATTGTCCTTGCCTTTTGTTTTTCTCCATTGTCAGAGATCATAATGTAGGCTATATCAACAAAAGTTCTGGAAGACAAGTTTGTTATATAAGCACTTTCCAGCCTAAACAGCAGCAGGCAAGGGTAACAGGACTCAGTCATGCTGCCTGGTTTACATGTGCTTTCGTTGGAATGCTAAGCAGTGGGCATTGAGTGTCCAATAAGAAGAGCAGAACCTGTGCACCCCTGTCCATGGCACGAAGCGGTGATCACCACACCTATTCTGGGCACTAGCCAGGGAGCCAGGAGTGTTGTGTAAACAGCAGAAGGTTCAGAATGATGTGCATGGAAATTGTGGCTGGGGTTCCAAAATAGGGCTATTTCTGGTTCAGATCTAAAGGCATGGGTGACATAGTCTATTTTAAGTATTCTCCCTACACTTGGGTTTTCAGACATGTTCAATCTGTGATACTTATTGCAAATTAAAAAGTTGTCAATATGAAGATTGCAAGGGTTTTCACATTTCAAATCAATCAATCCATCACTAAGTATTCACCTAAAATTTAACCAAACCGGACAACTCTATGAAAAGGCAGTGATTGTTTATTTGGGAATTACATTTCTAATTTTTAAAAAACTTTCATATTATTATGTATACTTTCTTCTTTTTTTAAATTTCCATGGAAGAAGAGTCTTTTTTAAAATAAGATATTTCTGAATATTTTGAACAATTAAAACACTTTGGGGAGATTTGCAAAATATTTGTAACCTAGTGCTATTGTCCTTTTCAAAACCCAGGGGAGATAAATTAAAGAAATTTTGTTTTTTACATTTGAGAACTTTAGAGTGCCAAAAGGTCTACTTCAATATTCTCTTTTAGATTTTCTCTTTTGAGAATAATTTATCACTTTTCTTATCCAATTAACTACCCATTTCCTGTAACAGTGTCCCTATAATTATTGATGTTATTGTCACCATAATTATTTTCCTGAAGGTCTCCCTTAACTTACCATTAAAACTGAGTCTTTAATATACTTTATTTTTTTTGCCTTGTTTCTAGAGGAGATTCATATATTTTAAATGTGTTCTAATTTAAGTAGAATTACCTATTTTTGAGTTTAACACAGTCCATTTGTATTGGGTGTATTGTGTTGAGAAGTGTAGTTTTAAAATTTTTGTTCACAAACATTCAGCTGCTGAAAGGGAGTCTCTAATTTAAGAAAATAGCTAATCATTTTTTTTCTTAGAATGGTTTCCTAGGAAATCAATATACATACTCACAGTAACACATAAAGCCAAATAAACCAATGGGAAAATAGAATTGGGCTTTGGCATTTGTTACTATTTTTAGAAACCATAAAAACTTACAAATATTTTAATTTTTAAAAAGTTATTGCAGGCAGGCTGGAAAAACAAAGATGGTAGCAGATGTCACCAATAATATTAATTAGCTTTAAATTCATTCTTATTTTTGGAATCAACACAGATAAATGCTTATTTTTTTAACTGTGAGATGCCTCTGGGCCAGTTGGACCAATGCAAACAGAAAATGTAGGTGGCTTATTCAGATTCCAAGGTGGTAACAATGAGTATTAAGCCATGGGTAGAACCTTTCTGAGTTGGGATCCCCTCATGACTGCACAGGAGCCCACTCTGCTTATATAATGGGAGTGAATAAGACCAGATTTGTATTTATTTATTAATTTCATTTTGATTAAAACAGGTTTTTTTCAAAATGACTATAAATGCAATGTTTTTTATTAGCAGTAGACTTTTAATACCAGTATGTATATATGGCATGCATTTTCATCTTTTTAAGTTTGTCTTCCATCAGTTTGTTCTGCCACTATATG
The DNA here is from genome assembly GCF_964194105.1 of Spermophilus citellus. Classification (NCBI taxonomy): domain Eukaryota; kingdom Metazoa; phylum Chordata; class Mammalia; order Rodentia; family Sciuridae; genus Spermophilus; species Spermophilus citellus. Next base: position 136,807,345 of record NC_138186.1, on the reverse strand, counting down.
AGGATGTTAGTATAGAGCTTATAAATGAACTATGTAAGTTATTTTTTAATTCAGAGCTTCTTATCATGATTCAAACCTCTTCAAAGATAATGTCAGCAATCCATCATTGGTGCCTGGGTTTTTCTAATGTGAGATGTGTTAAAACCAAATATGTACCAAATAGTCAAATTTAGAAGTATTTTCTTCAAAGCTTAAAATTTGAATTTTCTGGGGGAAGAGAAAAGTAGGAGTTCTTTGGATTAGGCAAAGGGGAATGAAGGGAAGGAAACAGAAATAGGAACAGGAAAGAGTAGAATGAATCCAACATAATTTTCCAATGTAACTCCACACCATGTTCCACCACAAAAATGGGATCCTAACTAGAGTAAGTCATACTCCATCTACGTATATATGTCAAATACCATCTACTGCCATGTATATCTAAAAAGAACAGCAACAAAAATAAAAGCTTGTGTTTTCCTCAGAGGCTTTGAATGTGAATTCTTTCCAGGAGGATTATCAGCAAACACACAAAAAAATCAAAACCTCAAAGCAAAGTTAAATGTGTTACACTACATATCCTTGAAATGTTGATGTAAATGGATTAAACCTATTTAGCTAGGGTTGATAGTTGTAGAAACTTTTATGCTCTTTGATAAAATCAGGCTGAAAACCTGTTGGTTCCTGTACCAGTTACCTCCAGGTAACTGTCTGCCACAGTGAGTTTTTGGCATTAGCTCTTTATTTTGGAATTTCTACTATGATAGGTAACATTCCAGAAAGAAAAAGCAGGGTGTGGAACAGGTTTATTCCAGGAATCTCTTCTAATGTGATGAAATTAAATGCTAATTCTGAGAGATTACAACTCTTCTGACCTCTTTTGATTTTAATTCCTCAGTGTAGAATAAAATAACATGGCAACTATTAAGTTTGTGAGATTTTTCATCAAGAGTTTGATATCTCCCAGCTGCATTTTGTATTTTGATCCCATCTAAGAGCTATGTTCTCAAATATTCCACAATTGGACCATAGTTCCCAGTTATCCCTATCTTCTGTCTCCCTTGACCTCTTGATAGGATTCCTTGAGTATACTTTTTACCATGAAAATAATATTTAATTTTTTTTTTTAGTTGTTGGACACATGCCTTTATTTTATTTTTATGTGGTGCTGAGGATCGAACCCAGCACGTCTCATGGGCCAGGCAAGCGCTGTACCTCTGAGCTACAGCCTCGGCCCCAATATTTAATTCTTGAGGAGAGAAAATAGTAATGTTCTCAAAGATTTTTAAGTAGTTAATGTATTGGAAGTTAAAAAAAAAAAAATAAAGCAAGTATATGATTTGGGTCCTCCCCTCCCCCAGACCAGGCATCTACCCCCCTTAGTGATAAAGAGCTGATGCTCCCAGTGCCTGAGGACACACCTGCCTCTGCAACAGACATCAACCTGGAGGTGTCATTTGCTGAGCAAGCGGTCAACCAGAAAGAGGAGAAAACTCAGAAGAGTGAAAGCAATGATGCCTCATTACCTGTAAGTAGCACGTGTCCAGATGTTACTAATAGAAACATTTTTATCAGATTCTTATGAAAATTTAGAACCCAGGGCTAAGTTGAAAGCATGATACAGCAGCACCCTGCTCTTCATTGATAGTCGACCCTTATTAATATATAGCCTTTCCTGTATCTTTATCTATGTATGCCTTGAGATTATCAAGGACATACAGAACAGCTACAGTACTTAAACTGAACACTGAAGAGAGCTATATTTAATAGAGAGTCATATTAATATTTCTCTAGTTGCTACAAGATTATCCTTGATAGCTTTCCCTTTCTCCATACCCATTAGAATTTGAACAAGGGATATTTTTGTGTTGGTTGTTTCATCTTTCCAGTTCTCTTGAATTGAGGTAGTTCCCCTTCTTTTCCGTTAACATTTTTGAAGAGCCCAGAGCAGTTTTCTGATTTTTTGTCTGTTTCCTTAACTTTCTGGACAAAATGTTCTATGATCACCTTGTAATTTTTTCCCCTTAGACTTGAAAGTAGTCACGTCTTCAAAAAGCTCTGGTTCCTTTTAGCAGTAGATTATATTTAGAATCCCAGTTCTCTGTGTAGAGTGTTCTCTTTGCTACTGAATACATATGTCCACATGCACATCTATCTATCTATGTGTATGTATGTAGATTGTGTGTGTATATAAGTATATATACATGTATACAAGTAGTTATTCAAATTTTACACATGCAATTAAAAGGAATAATAAAATGAATCCTAGTCATCTCCCAGCCCCAACATTTATTGGTCCAGGGTCAATCCTGATCTAGCCATATCCTTATCTAGTTGTCTATTCTGTGTTATTTTGTGAACCATATCTGAATTATATTGTCAATATTTGTGTTGATAAAGTTTAAACATTTTAAAACACATGTTCATGTTGCCATGTGTTAAAAACCCTGACAATTATTAATTTCAAATCTCTAGAACAGTGTTCATGAAATTTGATAATTTGGATTTTATAAATAAATATAAGTCATGGTTGTACATAATGACTTTTTATTTTTCGATGTGCTGAGAACTGAACCCAGTGCCTCACACATGGTAGTCAAGCTCTCTACCTCTGAGCCAGCCCAACAATTTGAAATTTGATCTTTTTGTAGAGTTTGTTTGAGGACCAGGAACCAAGGTCTTCATTTTTCTCTTCCCCATATTCCTCTTTCTCCCCCTGTCCCTCTATTCCTCTCATCCTTCCTCTGTTTTCTTTCTCCTATTTTCCTTTGTCTCTCACCTTTCTGTGTCCTCTTTTGTTCTTTCTTTCTGTCTTTCCATACCTCCTACTCTCTCCCCTTGCCTCAAAATGTATTTGTTGAAGACACCTGGTTGTTAAGTTATAGAGAATTTCTCCTTGTGACTAATCCTATCCCTATGGTACAATTTAACATCTTCCATTGTTTTTATAATTGACTCTAAACGTATTGGTCTAAGGTTCAACTTCTCTGTTGAGACTACTTCAGATATGTGGTTACCTGTTTTCAGCAGGCGCACAGAATCTGGTTGTCTTTTGTTGGTGAAATTAACAGCTGCTGTCAATAATACAGTTTATTCATGGTTGGAAAATGCTGATGTTCCAATATTTTCATCTGTCTTTGCTTTATTACTTTGGGTGTTTCTTTTAAGAAAAACTTTTTTGAAATGGTTACTTTCTCCATGTATTTACCAGTTTTCAAAATTTTTTGATTCCCTAGCATTTTTCCCCAGCAATCAATTACCATTTGTGTTTGTTTTATAAGAATAGCATCTTAACTCATGGATTCATACATATTTGATGTGATCCTAGATAAAGTTTCCCAGGCTTATATGGCACATTTTTGTACTCCAGACCTAATATTGTGTTTTTCATCGAGAACCCCAATTTCATTTCGTAGAAACACATTTTCCTGTCTATGACTGGAACTCAAGGCGTATTTGTCTCTGGGTTGGTCCTCATTTTCAAGGCTTTTCAGACAGCAGGATAACATCTGTATCTTTCATGCTGACAATTGTGGTTCTCAGGAAATGGCAGGTGACATATTTAGAACGTCACTTAAAGACTCATCTCCTTTATTTCACATTAATGCAAAGAATAGCGATTGCTAACACTGCCATCAATAACAATACAAGATAAGGTTAGCATAATCTAAACAGAATGAAGATATTGTTGACTACAACAATGGAATAAGATAAAATCTCTGCCCAAAGTTTCAAAACAAGACTTGCTCTACCATTTTATTCTGTTTTACAAACTAATTTGTGTTCACTTACCATATTGATTTTGTGCATGTCATGCCCCAGGTTTAAGAATGACATTTCTTTTTCTATGTTCTATATTTGCCAAGGAAACCACCTTCTGTTCCTTAGAGCCTACCTCTATACCTATGCTTCTTGTTAAGTCTTTCCTGACCATGAACTTATGTTACATATATTACTTGAAATCTACTGATATACTATCATTAACTTGCATTTGATGTTACTAATTTGTCTGGCTTTGTTTTTACCTACATGCATCTTTTTATTTCTACAACCATATTTTAAAATTCTGCATGCCTTCCAGAAGACCTAGGTATATTGTAAAGTTTCTTCGAGTCTTTAGCGTGGTTGATGGAGTGAATATTTATAATCACTACTCAGAAGCAGGTGTCTGAGCAGAAACAAACCTTAAGTTCCATTTTTACTCCTTGCTTTCCCGAGTCTGTAAATAAGCAGTAGGCTTTATGTAATACACTATCCTGTTGTGACCGCATTTCATATGCACTTCCTTTTTCTTAAAGCACTGAGCAGGCTTTGTTTTAATTCTTTATGATCTCTCAGTAGATTCAGATTTCTGCTCTTAAATTTTGAAGATCAGGTTTTATAACCTTTTAGATGCTGTAGTTTGACAATTTAGGTACTACATAGTATATATCAGGAATTATGCTCTGCAATTATTTCATTCCTCTATCAAAAGATCTTTGTGAGGTTAAGCATTGTCCCTATTTTCCACTTGAGAAAACCAGTTAGGTTACAAGGCATGCTAAGGCTTGACTTTGGTGACTAAGCTTTTGACACTTTTCTCTTGCTTTCCTTTCCGAGCTGAAGCTAGACTGAGGAGTAGGAAAGTCAAGTTCATCATTACTGATGAAATGCCTGCAGGCTACCTTGTATGGCAAGGCCTATAAAGGAGGGGGAGCATCAGGGAGCTCTCCCTAGCTAATTTATGAAACACAGGGAACCAGGGACCTTATATTTTTTGAAAAATTTTATTTAATTCTTTGCTTTAAGCACAGTTTTCAAAGGTAGAGGACTTTTCTGTTGCTGAAATTCTACTGTCTTCTCTTAACCAAGGAACTCAGCCATCTAGTCTATTAACTAAACAAAAATGACAGGAAACTTCATAAATATTTAAAGCAGCTGCTATGAATTAAACATTGGGGTAAAGAACTAACTCCTTCATTAAGTACAATGTTTAAATAAATAAATAAGCTCATGACATATATTGCTAGGTAAATCAAATGTTTGAACTAATAATATTTCAGGTTTCTCTAAACATTTACCTTGGGTAGTACTTCAATAATTATATTACATGTGTTTGGCTTATTAGCCCCAAAACAACTGATTTTAATGAAACATTTAGGACTTTTTAAAAATGTGTAAACGGTTGGTAAATATGGTTGGCTCAGCCCTTCAGAAAACAAAGTCATTAGCATAAATATAGGGCCGTGTATGAGAAAAATGTGACAAGTTTTGTGTAATTTAAAAAGTAAAGCTTAGTAAAAATTGCAAAATCAGAATATCAAAACATTGGTGTGGTGTTTGAGTATATGCTTTTCTTTCTGTAGTGCGAGTGTCTTCATTTGTTAGACTAGTGGCAGGGCTCCTGAAATGTGCCAGGTCTATGATACAACAGGGTTATAAGAGGTGATTAAGATGTAGCTCCTGTCCTTGGGGGGCTCCCAGTCCGACATCAACACCTGCCAACCTAGATTTCCTCCTGCCTGCTGCTTTCTGCCCTCTGCCTGCCAGGTGAATGGGGCTGGGAGGACTGGATTTAATGAATTTGGGATTGAGGAGATCTGAATTTGCATCTGTAATTTTGTCACTGACCATGTGGCCACATTTAACCCTTTCCACCAGGCCTCATTTTCCATACCTACAACACCGCCATAGTCATTCTTACCCTTTTGAGACTTTGGCAGAATGTAGTAAAAAGTAAATATGAATCTTGTCATTTTTTTCTTAATGGAAAATCATGAAACGTGGACATTATTTAAAAAGTTCTATGAAGAAATACACAGTGGTAATACTTAACCCTTTTTGAGTGCTTGTTATATGCCATGAGTGCCTCACCATAGCTTTATATGGTGGAACGTGGCATTATTCCATCTTGCAGGTAAAGAGGCTGAGGCACAGAAGTGGTGGTATTTGCCCGAGGTCACATAGCTAGTAAGCCATGGAAACAGATTTGCCCCCTGTGCCCAGCTCCACATACTTGCCCACTGTGCCCAGCACTATGGAGGCCTTCCACATCAGTGCTGGGAATTCAGTTAGGCTCCATCTTCCATGAGGTCTGTTCTTATTTTACTCAATATTTTCATAGGACAAAAATAGATTACTCAAAGCTAAGAGAGAGACCTTTTCTCTTTTTAGTGGATTTTTTTTTTTTTTAAGGCTCTCAGAGTTGAGTTTGCTTGAACGACATTGGCCATAGATTTCAGGAAATAGTGTAACCCTCAAAAATTGTGGTCTCGCCACTGTTAAAAATTATTGAGGCCCTCAAAGAGGTTTTGTTTATGTGGGTTGCACCTATGGATGTTTATATCAAACTTAAATTAAGGAGCTGGGTGTGTAACTTAGTGGTAAATTATAGGCTTAGCATATTTGAGGCCTAGGTTCAATCTGTGGCACAAAATAATAAAACAACAGCAATAACAATAATAATGACAATAAATAAATTAGCTGGACATAGTAGCATGCACACACCTGGAATCCCAGTGGCTCAGGAGGCTGAGGCAAAAGGATTGCAAGTTCAAGACTGGTCTTGGTAACTTAGCAAGACACTGTCTCAAAAAAAAAAAAAAAAAAAAAAAAAAAGGTCTGGATTGTAGCTCAGTGAGAAAGCACCCCCAGGTTTAATCCCTAGTGCCACACACAGTCTGTTTAAAGTAATTGCTACCATTAACATAAAAGCCCTTTTAAAAATGGAAAACAGCCTTGTTTTTTTAGAACTAAAAATTGAGAAGTGTGGCATAGTTTTAATTTTAGCACATCTCTAATATTTGGCCTTAGTAGGTCAGCTCCTCCTGCATTATCTGTTGCAATGGTCCACATAGTTTACCATAGGAAAATTTCTCTGTGCACTCAGGAGAAAATGAAAGCAGGAGAGGCAAAACAGTGTCTTAATATTAAAATTAATCATTCAACTAATATTAATTATTATAAAAATTGACAACTTTTGAATTAATAAGTTTGACCTCTAAACCTCTTGAAAAGAGTATTGAGGACCTGCATGATACCATGCTTTAACCTGCTGCTTATATTAATATTTAGGCCATGAGATGTTAATGACAAAAATCAGCAGAGAGAATAAAAGGGAATCAACTGAACATCTTTGGCAATTAAATGAAGAAGGCAAGGGTAAACCTCAACGATGTCATCTAATGAAAGCCTTTTTTATCAGACTGCTAGAAAATGATCATTGGTTTAGTCAGCAAACAGGGCAGCATGTATTAAATATGCTAAAGAAATTCTTTTTCTTCCTCTTGTGGCTTGTTTTCTTATATATAATGAGTTTAATGTTAAGAGTACTAGATGATATAAGAGAAATGCATAAAACAGCTAATATCACTGACTTGCTTGTGGTCCTGAGTGGCACCTCTCCATTTTGGTGTATTCAGCTGTGAAAGTAATAATGATAACTAATAAGAGCAACCACATAAAAGTCGATGGGAAGTGGTGACATTTAAACCTCACAACAGCACTTTAAATTAGGTGGCTTCCTTCTTTTTCTCCTCCTCCTTTCTCTCTTCCCTCTCCTCCCATTTTGCAGAAAGAAAGATTAAGCAATTGCCAAATTGCATATCTGGTAAGCAGCTGGATGACTGGCAGGCCCTGTCTTTAAAGTTCATGCCAGCTGCTATCCCGCGCCCCGTAGCCTTTACCAACCTTACCATGTTTTTCCTTACAGAAGATACACAATGTATGTGAAGGGTACCTGGCACATTCTAAGCACACACTCATGCTGCTATTTCTCTTCTTCCTATGTATCCTCATATCATATCATGTAATTCCTCCTCTTCCACCCCCACCCCATTGATTATCCCCCAACTTCCAATTTTGCTTTGGTCTGGGTGGTACTGGGGATTAACTCAAGGTATACTACCACCAGCCCTTTTTATTTGATTTTTTGAGACGGGATCTCACTAAGTTGCCCAGGCTGGCCTCAAACATTCCATCTTCCTGCCTCAGTCTCCCGAGTTTTGGGGGATTACAGGCATATGCTTGATTAATCTTTGGTTCTTAAAGAACCACTAACTGGTAGTCATTTGCTCTTCTGAGCTTACTCTCTTGATCTGTAGTATTGATAGGAGCCCTCCCAGTACATGATCTCATTCACTTGTCAGATTCTGGAACTTCCACACCCTTTTGACAGGATCACTCACTCTGCATTCTGACTAGGAAAATTCTATCATGGCTTTCCTTGTCATTTAATCTGAGTGTAACTTCTTTATAGAGTTATGATTTTTTTTTCTTTCTGCATTACAAAAATGGTTAGATACTGTAAGCTTTCACTATATTAATGGTGTTTATTTTAGGATTTCAGATTGCCAAAAGATAAAACGGGCACCACAAAGGTTGGTGACCTTGCACCCCAGGACATGAAGAAAGTTTGCCATTTAGCCCTGATTGAGCTGACCGCTCTCTATGATGTATTGGGTGTCGAGCTGAAACAACAGAAAGCTGCGAAAATCAAAACAAAAGGTAACCTTCAAATAAAAAAAAAGTTAGATTGACTTTTAAAGCATCAAAATGGATTTTTTAGCAGTATTCTTGTGGCAGGTATCAAAGCAACATCTGCAAATACATCTGGAGTTCAGATTCTAAAACATTGCCTTCAAAAATTGAGTAACTTGATAAAAATATACTGTGTCTTAGAGACTATAGAAAATAAAGGCATAATCAAATAATTCCTACGGAAGGAAACTGTGAATCAAAGAATCATAACTTTATGCTTTCTCCTTTGAAAACTTCATAACCCACTTCAATCTAATGTATGAAATATGATATGTCAAGAGCTTTGTAATGTTGTGAACAACCAATAAAAAAAATTAAAATAAAATAAAATAAAATATAAAAAACTGTATTTTTAAAAAAAAAACATATTTGTTTTCAAATTCAGATCTTGAAAAATGACTTTGAGCTGGTTGGTCCTAAATTATGACTCTCGCTTATCACTGGCTAGAAAATACTGGGGTAGTTAGTATTTTGTCCCTTTGTTCACTTACATGAGAGTTGTAACTACATTTTGAAAATATTTCTTATCCTATTAAGAAAATGTCATTGTGACATACATACAGTACCCCTAGATGATACTAATCCTATATATGTGTAGTTTTTCTTTTGTAAGCAGCTTGCTTTACCTACAGAAATAGAATTTATATTTTGTAGCATGATAAAGAATGAATACGTCTTTGGTTTTTGTTCCTCTGGGGTTTTATTGGTCTGGAAATCCAGATAATTCTCTACTGTCAAAGCTTTGCGGTGTAGGACTCTTTGTCCTCTTGTTTAACCTGAAAGGTGCCTCCTAAAGGGACACCATGAATGAGGACTATGAGTTGCTATGGTAACATTAGCCAAGGCAAGTAGTCACCTGGTTTAAATATTAGCGGCAGTTTCTCTGTAGGACTGAAATGTCTTTCCCTCAGATCCTCTGTCCTAGTGGACCCACGGTGGACTGCATTCCGTGTTCAGTTCCTAGGAATCTTCTAGCTTGAGGCTTGGAATGGTGAATTTTTGGGTTAAAAGGTGCTCTTTTTTTTTTTTTTTTTTTCACGAGTGTCTTATGGAGAAAGAAGACTTCAATTGCTTTTCTAGAATCTCATCACAAAACCTGCAATTAAAAGATAGAAATATAATTTAAATAACTGAAACCTAGTCCTCATGATTTTTATGTTTGTGTTTTTAAGGATTCCATTCTAGCAGAGAAGTACTGCTCTTATTAAAGCTATCACAGTTTCAGTGGAACAGTAGAAATTCCAGTATTGAAAAAAAAAAAAAATTCTTGTTGCAGATTATGGTCTTTTTGGTGTTTCAGTGAACCCAGGAGCACTGTACCACTGAGCTACATCCCAGCCCTCTTCATTTAAGTGCTGAGACTGGCCTCAAATTTGTGATTTTCCTGCCTCAGCCTCTTAAGTTGCTGGAATTACAGGTGTATGCCACCACACCCAGCTAAAAAATAATCTTCATCGCTTATCTAAGCTGTTTACACTATATACTAGACACTTGGCATTCTTCAGTTACATTTTTTCTTAATTCCTCAAACTGAAAAGTTACTTCTTGTGTTACTAGAATTCTTGTGAGTGGCATCTTAGTGTCCAATGTCTGTCCTCGGGTTACAAGGTCACTCCCTTCTTCATGTTCACCAATGATTTTTATTTCCTCTAATGTGTGCCATAAAGGAAGTGCTATCTCGTCTGTGGTAATTCTCCACTTAGTGATGGGGATGAGGTGGAGGTTCTGGGTAGGAACTATGCTCTACCAAACTCAAGGCATATGATAGATAATATCATTTATAATTTTTGTAAATTACTATCATTTCTTCTGGAATGATTACTATTTTTTTAAAAAAAAAAACCCTACAGATTTAAAATTAAGAATACCAAATATCTACTGTTTTTTTTTAAAGTGGAAGCATTTGTAGAATAGGATCATAAAATTGGCTTATTTCTCAAAATGGCATTTATTGATACTTAGCTGTTTTGTAGAATGTTAAATGTCAATTTAGAAGAGATGAGTAATACTTGGTTTTCAGCCATAACTTTTAATTTGATTGAACTTTAGTAAATTGTTTGAATATTTATATGTTCTTACAGGAGTCTGTTTTTCCTTTTGTAGCAGTTTTCCCTTTACTAATTATTTCAGTGATTTTTTTGCAATCTTTAGTGTTCTGGTTGGATATGGAACATCCCCTAAGGGCACATGTGTTAGCTCAAGACTTGTTTCCCAGTGCTACAATGTTCATAGCTGGGGCTTTGGGGCAGTAAATAGATCATGAGGGTTCTGACTTTATGGATTAATCCGTTGATGGATTCACAATTTAATGGACTATTGAGATGTGACGGAAATTTCAGAGGCTGGGCCTAGTTGAAGGGAGTGAGGTGTGCCTTAGGGTTCTGCCCTTGGGGACTATATCTTGTCCCATATTCCACTCTTTGTTTTCTGGCCATCATAAGGTGAGAGTTATGTTCTACCTTGTCCTTATGCCATGATGCTAGCTGACCATGGACTGAAATTTTGAAACTATGAGCCAAATAAATCTTTCCTCCTGTAGGTTTTTTGTCTCAGGCATTTTGTCACAGTAACAACAAGCTAACACATTGTTTGTTGCTGTATTTCTCCATAAGGCAGGGTCAGTTTTTTTATTGACCTATTTATACCTAATGGCCGGCCAAGTTTTGTCCTTTTCCTAGTAGGTACTCAACAAATAGTTGTCTAATTGAATGACAGTGTCAGAAATCTTATGCCTTAGCATTTTTTTTTGTATTTATTATTATTAGTCAATTGATGGAAACAAAGACATTTTGTTTTCTTGTTGCAGATTCTGGTCTTTTTGGTGTTCCACTGGCCACGTTGTTAGAACAAGATCAGAGAAAAGTGCCGGGAACTCGAATACCCTTGATCTTTCAAAAAGTAAGTAGGCCTTTTTTTTTTTTTTTTTTTTTTTTTTTTTTTTTTTTTTGGTACTCATACTATTATACTATATACTATAGTTTCAATTGATAGTCTCTTTTACTTTGTGGTACTTGGATTTTCTATTCAGGAAGCAAATTTGTTTCGAGGGCTCATAATTTTTATTTCATGGTGATGCTTTCTGTGTTATTACTGTAACTGTGATCATCAGGCATCATTTTCCTGTCTTATATTAGCTGGCTTTGTATAATTGAGATTTCAATTCTATAATACATAGGAGTGAGAACTGCTTATAAATTTCTAGGGAATTGAATCTTCATGAATATTTCATGCCTGTATGTACTTCCCAAGCTTTCCTATTTACAGTGAGGATGTCCGATTTAATTTACCAGTGCCTATGTCCAAAGTAGGCAAAGAAACCATAAAGTAGAATTAGAAAATGATCGCTAAACTATCAAATCACTTGGGTAGTCAACACTCAATTATTCATAAGGGGATTATCTATAGCAATAAAAAATTCCAGCCCAACCTCTGAGCCATCATTGCTCCTGAAGCACAGATTACATTTGATAAAAGCTAGGAAGCATACACTGAAGAAGGCAGATTGGATCAGTTGTGGACAACCCACGTTATGGATACTTTGCAACAGTCCAGGCATATGAGTTTCTGAAATCTCTAGGGGCAGGAGAAATGGTTTCACAGTTGACTAGGCCAACAGACTCATCCAAACCTAAGGCTTAATCTTGGCACTTAGTCTATGCCAAATTGGTCATTTCCCTGTCTTACCGACTAGCATTGTGACCTTTACTGCTCTTGTTTGCCATTACACCAAACCTGTGTATCTCTGTCTCTCCTGATGAACATTGTTGTGCGGTTTATCCTACTCATCAGCTTCTGACAGCCACTGCCTATAGAACCTGTATCTGTATGAATAGTGGTCAATGCTTCCTGTGATTAATAGAAAGCGGGTAACAAATACAGGTTACTGACAAATTCTTTTGGTCTCAAGAAAAGATGTAAGTCGTTATAGACAAATGGCTTCTCAGAACGGGAATCTCGGCAGCATGCTTCCTAGGTATGTTAGCCAAGGCTCTGCAGAGAAACAGAACCATTGGGATTCATGCAGAAAGATAAGAAGTGAATTACTTTGAAGAATTTTCTCAACTAGGTATGGGTGCTAGCAAGCCTCAGATGTGGAGCAAATGGTCTGGACCCTGGGGTGAGAGTTCATGCTTCAGTCTTGAGGCAGAACTTCTTTTTTGGAATATCCCAGGTTTTGCCTTTAGGCCTTCGATTGATTGGGTAAGGCCCTTCAATTTCTGGAGTGTTATTTGCTTTACTCAAACTATGATTTAAATGTTAATAGCATCTGAGAAAATCCTATCCCTGCAACATCTTGACTGATGTCTGACTGAATAAATGGACACTGTAGCCACGTGGACACACAAAGACATCATCATACCAGGGAAGTTCTGTGAGCCTAGGTTTTCATAAGGTTCGATGATGCTTCCTCACCAGGCTGAGAATGGTATCCGGTCCCTCGAGAAAAATCTCCCTTTGTCATTTCTCTTGACACTATTTTGTTGTCATTGTTGTTTAAGTTTATTTAGTTACTTTTCATTATTTTCTCTTCAACATTCTCTAGACTCTGGCAGCCTGCTAGTATGAAGTATTGGTATAGCTCCAAGCTTTTTATTCATATGAAGAGTTTGCTTGTAGGTAACACTCATCTGCTTGTGTCCCCTCTGAACAGTAAGCAGCAAATCACAGTGGTCTGTCTTGAAGTGCCTTTGGATTCATCAGCTGGACAACTCAATTGGGTCTTCCCTCTGTTTTGTAAAAGGAAAGAAATAGAAACCACCGATCTACAAAGAGATTCATTACCAATCTTCAGAGGATTATACTTTTAATGTTTGAGGAAATATACCCCAAAAAAGGCCACTAGCAGAGCGTATCCACTACCATTGAGTTGTTATCTGGTATTTATTTTTTCCTCAGAGGCACTTGGTTTAAACGATATTCTCATAAGGAGTTGAAAAATAAAATGTTGTTAATTTTAATTTAATGGAAAAAGTCCACTTTATAATCTAGTTAGCAGATCCAGTGTTCTTACTGACAAACTAATAGGCCGTACTAGGCATACTTTGTGTCAAAAAAGCCTGAGTTCATTTTTCAGTTAACATAAATCTATACTATCTATTTTGAGAAATGCTGTGAATTACTGATAAATTATAGAACATGAGATAAATTTTTAAAACTAGCATATTCACTATATAAATCAGTATAATTTTCTATCTATTTTAAGTCTTGAAAATTAAAAGGAAGGCAAAATAGTATATTTTAATAATGTAATATGCGATGGTGAAAAAGAGTGATTTTCAAAGTGAGAAATATGAAAATATGAAATTCAGATTGTATACACATATGATTCTGTCAGATGTGGGAATTCAGTTTTTGAGAATAAAAAAGTCTAGAATATTGAAAATTCAGATGTTGCTCTCATTTAGTTATTTAGAAGTCATGATCAATTTTTTTGTGAATTTAATGAAAGTGAGAAAGCATAGAAACTATGCTTTTAGTAGAAACTAAAAACTAATTTGCTTCAGAATCTAACATGATTTTGTTTTATTGTTAATTTTACAAGGTGAAATAAAATGAAAACTATTTATTGAAAATTTTAAATCTGGTTTTAAATACTTTATTAATCTTTTTTTTTTTTAGTTTCTATCCATTGAACAATGTGGTTTTGAAAAATTTTCTGGTTTAATTTTTAAAAAATCGCATACTACTTCAACTGGTCAAAGATACTTCATCTAGTAATAAATCCTTAGGAGAATTTTGTGACTATTCTATGGTTAATTCTTAACCCAGCTCCCTAAAAATCAGAGCATCCTTTAGCCACCACCTAGCCCAAGGATAGAAGAGGTGATGTCATTAAAGAAAAATTGCCATTGCTTCCAGTGTTCACATACCCTAATAGAACTGATTTCAGGTCAAAGGAGCTCTTTTATGACAGCTAGTTTGGTTCTTAAGAGGCACTTTTTATATACAAGAGAAAAACAGGTCTATGTGGCTTATGGCACCTTGGTTAATGATTAAAGGAGTCTTCCCTGAAAAACATTCTTTTGTACTCTGGAAGATTTTATGCCTTAGGATATGCTGAGAATGTTATTCTGAGATTACACATGAGGCAGACTAGTTCTGTCTGATGAAGTAAGAGAAGGCTAATGGGGAAAGTGGGTAGGTTGTAGGAAGGGAAACCTATAGAATGCTAATAAATGCATTGTATTTAAACTAAGGATGTGGAATCGATTTCCTTAAAAATAACAGAATACCTCCATCAACAATTTGTGTGCTGCCCAGGAAATATGGGTTCTAGTTTTCCAGTTGGAAGATCACCCTACCAAGAAACTGACCACTCTTGTCTTCTTTGTAGCTTTCAATAGTTTGTCACCATAACTTCCCACATTTGCCTTACTTTAATGAGTTTTTGGCTTATAGTTTTAAAAATAAGGGCTGGGAGCAGAGGTACTTGCCTGCAATCCCAATTACTTGGAATCTGAGACAACAAATTGCTAGTTTGAGGCCAGCCTGGGCAAGTCAGTGAGACCCTGTCTCAGAAAGGACTAGGGATATAACTCAGTGGTAGAGAGCACTTGCCTAGCATGTGGGAGGACCTGGCTTTCATCCTTAGAAAGAAAACAAAAAGACTTTATTTGTGGGTTCCAGAAGAGAGAGCTATGTGTAGTCATTGGCCATTGGTTTGATTTAAAAGTCCTGTTTAAGAACATTCAAGTTTATCATCAAAGACTTAAAAATAAATATTAGCAAACAAATTTTTTTCTTCATATTGTAAGTAATTCTTTCTTGGAACAAACTAAAAATGTGATGTCATTGTGCAGATACTAGAATTTCATAGAATTTATTTTATTTCAGAATATGTTGCTGGAAAAACAGAAGAAATGGATGTTCTTGGTTGCTTTTAAACAAAGAACATCTTCGTTCTCTGTTTGGATTACCACAGCTGTTGTGCGAAATTATACACTTCTGTTGCAAAGTAAAACCAGAGCCAACTTTTTCTAAATTATAACTAGTTCTTGGACTTATTGTTTTGAATTGTGGTGGTGCTTTAGCATTCAAAACCTCATAAAATCCAGTGTACATGTCATTGCAATCAGCTTTCATTTATTTATATATGAAACAGATGTTAAAATGTACCTGTTACAGATATCAAAATCAGCATGTTTTTCTGTTTATACACAGCTGATTTCTCAAATTGAAGAGGGAGGTTTGGAAACTGAAGGCCTCTTACGAATACCTGGAGCTGCCATTAGAATCAAGGTAATGTAACCTTTTGGCTCTGTTAATGTACAATTTTATTGTTTAATCATACTTTTGCATTTTAAAGCCAACTTGTCCTCCCACCCCTTATTGTTAACAAAGTGGATAAAATAAAACAATAAAACATCTTAACACTTCAATTTATATTTAGGTTTTCTACAATCCCTTCTCTTTTAAGTTTTTATTTTTCAAAATTGCCATATTAATAACACTAGTCTAAAGAGAACATGATGACTCAAAATATTAATAGGGGGTTATGGTGATAGGTTTATCAGGATGAGCAATAGCAACTGAGTTTTTATTTTTACAGGAACATAAGACTCTGGCAGAGTACGGCCCTTGACAATAGTCCCCATACTTTGTTAGTGTTGGCGAGCTGGCAGAATGAGTGTCCCAACCACACTCCCAATTGTCACAGTTCCTTTTCTTTCTGTGGCCAGCTGATGCAAGTCTGGCTGGTGAAAGAGGCGAGGGGATTCCCAGACTTCCTAGTTTGGGTCCCCCTTTGCCCTTACCTTTTCTTGTTTCCTCTGGGTCCTGTGCACCCTCCTGCTTTCAACTCTGTGCTCCAACTCCTGTTCTGGGGGATAAAACTTCCAGTGATTGCACAATAGATATGGAATGACCCTGCAGGCAGGGTGTACTACATAATGTCTCCCACAAGACATGCGTTTTAAAGGGAGTTCCTTTGGAACTATAACTACGTCTAGAAAATTCACCTGGCAGAAATGTTTGGTTAGCAGTCCTTTACTATCTCTTTTACCCTATCTTTCAAATTCAGCTTTGGCTCTAAACTGAGATAGCACAAAGAAACTGCTCACATGCTAGATATTGTCTGACTGAATTTGAAACTCCAAGAGTAAATAAGATCAAGGGAAGAGATCTTCTCTGTTCATTTCCTTAAGTCATATTATTCTATTTGAAAACTTCAGAGCTGACTAGGATGAGATGATGCTCAGTGGGTGCATGCTGCCGTTGCTTGTCATTGCTGGGCTTTGGTGCTACTAGGATTTGGAATTACTATGCATGTATTCTACAGTTTGCATCACCTAGTGATAAGTTTCCTTATTCCAAAACACTAGATTCAGCCAACTTGGCTCTTCCTACACAGTGATCTCATTTTAATAGGATTCCAGTAATGTGACATACCCTGCTGACAAATTTCAGCTTGTGTCCCCTGGGTTTGATGTCTGGTACATAGAGGTCCCTGGAAATGCTTTGCCTTGTTTAAGTTTGATAACTTGCCGATGTCTTTCTGCATTTATGAACATCTACGGCGAGTTCACCATGGGCATTGTGGGTGATTCAGGGATCAGCTCTTAAGAAATGGGTTCTCTTACAAAGGAATGGAAACAGGTAATGTGGCTTCATATTACTTATGTCAGCACAAGTAGTGCTTCTCAGTTGACAGTTCAAAGCCTTTGGGCCCTCATGAGCACAGCATGATGGCAACCCCACAGGATCCAAGACAGGTTGACTTTAGTACGGAATAGTGAATATGTGGATTTTACTTTGTGATGGGAAGGCTGGCAGAAAAGACAACTAGATGTAATTTCTACAACGTCCAATTAAGTGGATTCAGCTAGGTTAACCCAGCCTCTTGTCATCCACCAGATTATGCAGCAGCTGGTCCATTACAAATAATTTAACGATAAGAAGAAAAATTTTTGCTTTTCTCTTTTCTTCCCTGCCTTACTGGTTCTTCCTCTTTTCCTTATCCTCTCTCCTTTTTCTGTTTTCTCTTTTCCTTCTCTCTCTCTGCCCTCACCTCTCCATTTCTAACTTTACTTGCATGCTTTTCACTAATTATAAAAATAACGAAGGTAGAGGATGGGGTTCTGTTGGGAAGAGATAATGTGATAAAAGTCACCTTACAAGGAAAATAAAAACCATCTTGGGAAACTGGTTTCACCTAATAGAAAGAAGTAACAAACTTTGACAGGATCTCTGACATGAATTTATGCCATGGTGTTTATTAAAAAAAAAACACACACACACATGTCGAAAGTAGTGATCATTAAACTAAATTGACTTATTAGTTGTAGTTTGGCCAGCAAGTTTTGCAGAGTCTGTGAGGTAAATGAGTAGGTATTTCCAATTCTAAGTGGACTCTGAATGCTTCCTTGAAAATGCTTCCTTAGTTGAAAGCAGAATGGCTGCATTTGAAGGCGGGTATATTGATGTATTTTCATGCCTTGTTTGCTGTAGGATTTGGTTTTCCATTTCCCAGAGGTGACTAATCAGAGGTGATCTTCTGCTTTAGGGTGCAAAGATTGATTATGCATTTTGTTACACAAATACACTTCTAAATAACTAATTGTCTCTTTTAAGTGATTTGTTTTAATATCTTGAAGAATTGTTGTATCTAGGTGAAGCCCCTAAATGGAAGGACTATTTTAACTAATTTTTATGTTCTATCATTACTAAAGTTTGAGTAATTTTTTTTTTCTTTAAATCTTGGCCTTAGGTGCAATTTCTTCCTAGTAAAGTAAAACTGGGGTGGAGGTGGGGATAGTATTTTTCTGAGTAACGGAAGTATTGACTTTTGATACTTCAATATGTCTTCTCAGAGTGGAATTCTTGTAAAGCAGAAAACATCTCTCTCTCTCAGCAGGGGAAAAATGCACTTACTGATAGCCATCCCTCCGCCCCCCCTTGTGTCTTTCAGAATCTTTGCCAAGAACTAGAAGCAAAGTTTTATGAAGGGACATTTAATTGGGAAAGTGTCAAACAGCATGACGCAGCCAGCCTGCTGAAGCTCTTCATCCGGGAGCTGCCCCAACCCCTGCTCAGCGTAGAGTATCTCAGAGCCTTTCAGGCTGTGCAGAGTAAGTGCCATCCCTTTTTGATGCTAGAGCCATCTATGTTGTTTTAAATGCATTTGGCAGGGTGAGGCAGCTAACCAGGTGTACCCAAGTAACACATTTTGACTCATGGTGCTCTAATACCTCAGGCTGTTTTCCTTTTCTTTTACAAATATACATGTCTGCATAAATAGGCTACAGGATGTTCTCTTTGGGTACAGATTAATTGCTTGGCATTTAAACAATACAATTGAAAGTTAAAACCGGAAACTTAAGTACCTCTCTAATAGGAGTTGCAGAAGATCTGATGCTTTTTTTTTTTTTTCGTGCCAAGTGTTAAAAGCAACACTTACAGGAGAAGCTGTGGATTAACAGTTGTCATAAAAGCGCAAGGAGATGTGGTAGAGTCTATGAGCATTTTCCCTGAAAAATTAAATTTGGAAATTGTTGTGAGGAAGCATGGGACAGAGCACTTTGCTGCTTCATTGGTGGAGGACACAGACTAGTTGTGTGTTGCAATTTTGTGGTCTTGGTCAAGCTCCAAGTTAATGTCTGTTACAGTTCTTGATTCCCTTTTCAGGGAACACAGCGATCTTATAAGGGTTATGTACCAGCACAATTATCCCTTTTACTCTGAGAGTCCATTAAAAAAGAAAGAACGCTGTCAACATGTTTAAGCAACCATATCTTTAGCTTCCAGACTGGGACACTTTTGAGTGAAAGAGGGGCACTGTTAATAATTATGGTGAGCTACCATGTCAATCAGAACGGTTCCAGGTTATTCTTAAAGCATACAATATTGAGATGAATTCATGAGTCATTTTGTACCATAATATTTCTTCAAAATTTATAAGGGAAACATGAAATATGTTTAGAAGTATTTTTTAAACAGATTTCATCTTTAAACAGAAGAAACCATCTTCTTAAAATATTTTTTAATGGTTAAATTGTGTTATTTTGCATACATCTCCTGAATATGGATTAAAGGATCACATTTATTGCTGACAAATGCTGGGATGATTCTAAATGTACATAAATACTACTTAAATGGGGTGAGGACTACTGAAGATCATAGATTCAGTGTTTATAATGTAGCTCTTAGATTCTTTTAGTTGCTGTTTGGTTTCCTAATTCATTGCACAAACACATATTAAACACCAACTGTGTTCCAAGACCCTGTTTTACTTATTCCTGTTGAAATTAGTGGACTCTTCTCATGTTATTTGTTCACTCACTATTAAAAGAAACACAAGATGCACCCTGATGCCATGTCATGGAAGGTCCAATCTTCTGTGTCTTTTCATTGGGGAATAATTATCTCACAGAAGTTAAAATTATTTCCAAAGCACTGTTGTGTGTCTGCAAACATAAGGCCGCTTGTCATATGATCACAGTTGGAAGTGAGCATTCTGAGGGAGAGGAAGCTCTTGGCAGCTGCTCCACTGATCTCCCACAAACTCTCTCAACCAGGCTTGCTGCTCAGTCATCGTTGCATCTTACATTTTACTGTAATGTTTATGCCAAATAACTTTATTGCTTGAAAAGATAAAGAAAAATATTCAATAAAGAAAAGAGTTCAGATCTATCTAATCTATCTGCAGATCTTCCAACCAAGAAGCAACAACTACAGGCTCTGAACCTCCTTGTCATCCTCCTGCCGGATGCAAACAGAGACACACTGAAGGTCAGCTGGGATAATTTACATTAAATATCCCTTAGGACATAGCATAGTGATTTTTCATTATTTACAGTACAACAATGTGATGTTTACCTTGGAAAGATTAGTAGAAGTTTAAAAGGAAAAGACTTCTAAGGACTGATAGGGAGGGAAAGTCTTTAATTCTTTATTAACTTATTGTGTTGGTTGTTCATATTACTAGGTTTTGCATTTTAGGTTTTTCTATAACATTTCTTCTACCAAAACAGATTATTAAGGTTCATTTGATTAATGGAAACAATGGATATCTTTTTGTTTCCTATTCTACATTTTCCAAATTCTGTTTAATGAGTGTGTATTAATAAGGTTAATAATATTTAAAATGAAAATCCTAAGACTCACTAATATGAATACAACCCACTATTGCCTAAGGATGTTAATCTTTTGTAGTTCCAAAGGGTAGAGTTTTTGAAATAAGTTGTTAATGGTGACTTAAACTATTTGTTAGCCTAAAGATAGACCAACTCAAATTCTAGTTATTTATCTAAGGGCTTTTTTCTGATTTATGTAATTTTGAAATGATTTGTTCTAATATTCATGTTTTAATGCCACTTATTATAAGTGTTATTAGAGGCTCTTATAATCAGTATGAATTGTTCCACACTGATTTATTTTCCTCAAGGGCCAAAGTTTATGGAGTAGTTGTAAAGGCTTAATTATACACTTTTATAAAAGAAAAAGGGAATTTCTATATATATATTTTTTTCAATATACTTTAATTTTTGCCATTACCATAAAAATTGTTTTATATAGGTAGAACAGGACCCCTGCCTTTTTATTCCCTGCATTTTTTTTCTATTTAAAGTTAAATATCATGTTGAGAAATTTCATGTAAAGAAAAATCATCATTTGGTCAGTCTTGAGAATTTTTTTCTGCATCTTATAAAAACTCTTTGAACCATAAGTTCATGGGCAGTAGTTCTCTAATGCACTTGGAATGAATGTAACTATTCAACTTTTTTGGATAAAGCACTTCCATGAGGAGGACTAGGGGTAAAGCACTACCTCTCCAATAGGAGAATGTCTAAAGAGTTTTCTCCCTTTTCTATGTCAGAAACAAATCTTCTATTCTACTGATTGTCAAATGCATGACTTGGAAGGCAATATTAGGGTAGGTTTGGTTTTTGTGGCAGAGACCGATTCTAGGACTAGTTACACTCAGATATTGCCGTAGCAGGGCTACTGTGTAAGAATGTGTAGATTGTTGCTGAATGGGTCCAGGACAGAGTGGGGCTGATTTTCTGCCTGTCCTCTAATTACCAGCCATGCCCTTGATATAGTTTCCACTATGTAGGAAGATTGGGGAACATCTTTTTCTGACTCACATAAAAATGCCTGTTGGCATGACAGCCCTGTGAACAAGGAGTGGAAGGTGAAAAGTGAAATACACATAATTCCTTAAAATACAGATATATTCAAATAAATTCTCCGAGTTTTAGAAGAAAACGCTGATTCCAGTATGTTTGCTATTGGGCTGGTCTAGAAATTTTTGGACTTTGCCTTCCAAGTCTGAGGCATATTCTTTTAACAATTGTGTTTAAAAGTGTATGTTTAAAATTTAGGGTTGATTTCTATTTTGCATGTAAGTTTACTAGAAGATAATTTTATAATGGAGGAGGATTTTTTGATCAAAATTTGGGAGATGAAAATAAGTAATTTTACATATTGACTTAAGCTTTAGTGACTCAAATAGCCAACATTGATGGTTTCAAGCAAGAATTCTAATGGAAGCCTGTAATGGTATATCATAAACCATAAATTAATAAACTTTAAATTTACTTCTATGAAAGGAAAAGGAAACACATTGCAATGTAATTTTAGGAAACTTAATGCAGAGTTCCTGTGATGTATCCAGTGCTTGCACTATTCCTCAGCTATCAGGAGAAAGAGGATCATGTGTGTGCTTTGTGTAGAGTATTTACACAGCAAATCTAAGGAGACACCAGGCATACCTATAAAGTGACAGGAGTCTTTGGGCAAGCTGCTTAATCAAAATTATTTGTTGTTTTGAATTATTGTGCATTTGGACTCTTGATCATACTTACCTTTGATTTAGAGAATTAGAAGAATGATTTTAAAATATCAAGAGGAGATCCATGTTAATATAATTACCCACATGTATTCTTTTCATAGTTTTATTATATATTTTGTCTCAATCCTTGCAAGCTACGAGACTGAAATATCCATTTTACAACTGAAAAAATTTAAAGCACAGAGATATAAAAGGATTTGCCCTAAGACCACACATAGCTAAGGAATAACTGTGCTGGGATTCAAATGTGTGTTTTCAGGGAAGGGAACTATAATGACTCATCACAAAGGAAATACTTTTTTAAAAAAGGACAGTTCTTACAGTTTTTTATATTATTTTTTATTAGTTGCTCATGGTAATACAATGATCTTGACATATCATACATTTGATTCAAATGTAGGATAATTTCTCATTTTTCCAAGTGTACAGGTTGCAGTATCACATTGGTTATACGGCCACCAGTTCTTAGTTTGTGAAAAAAAAATACTGCAGTTCTTTCAGCAAGGCGAGGCTAACATCTTATTAAATTTGTATCTTCTTTCCTCCTTTTTCCCACTCCCTTCCTCCTGCTAGATAGCATCCTGATATTAATATTTCGAATATCTTTGCATGTGTGCACCATGATTAAAATAATTACCTATGCTTTTTTGTAGTTTATGCTCAAAGAGACACACTGTTCCCTAAACAATTGTTCTAGTCTCCGTGGAACAAAATTAATCATTTTCCAAACTTCAAATTTTTCTCTTGAACTTGTTTCTATTGGAACACTAGGCTTGGATTACAGATATTAAATATATAAAATATTGCTAGATATTAAGTATCTATCTTTGTTTCAACTTTCCAAGGTCTATAGAGCAGCTAAACTTAATGCAAGATCAACTTGTTAGTACTTAAGACTTTGTTTTTTTTCCCTGAAGTCTTGTGAAAGACAGTTTGTATTTTGTTTTGTCTTACCATTATATTTGGTATAGTATACTTTTTTAGGTAGAAATTTTGGGCTAACTGTGCAAACATGAGTATTTTAGTCAGTTGTTGAGTCTAGAAACAAAGGCCAAATAGATCTTCAATTAAATTTCTTCTCCACATTTGTAGTTTGTGAACTCTAGCAAGTTACTTAACCTTCTTGAAAACATAATTTTCTCCCCTGTAAGGTGGGGATAAGTACAACATCTGTCTTTAAGGATCAAGCTGATCTCTGTACTGTGTTTTAATGCACTGCCATGCCCATAGAGAACTTCAAATACCTGTGTATCAGTGATTATTCTAGACAAATTAAGAAGGCAAAAGGAGAACTTGAAGCCATGTCAGAGCAGGCTGATCTGAGCTGCTGGTGACTTTTGGGGAGGGCAGGTGCAGAGGAGACTGGGCATCTGCAGTAGAATTAGAAGTGGGTAACATCTGAGAATAATCTAGCCTATTTGATTGAAAGATTCCCTTTCTTTCATTCAGTAAGAATTATCTTCTCCTGCATCTTTCCTCTTTTCCCTCATTCCTTGTGTCAATCTTCATTCTTTTTAGGTTCCAGTCAACTATTGAGTGCTTTCACTGAAGGCGAATGAAACTCAGGGTGAATGGGTCTTTTTAACATTTAAGTCCCAAGTTTTAATTTTGCAAATATAATATTCAAATATTTTATTTACCATAGTATATTTGTTGCTCAATTTAAATTTTTGTAGGTGTTCTACATCTGAGATAATGGGACAAAATGGGTTAAGGACATTTTTTTTTCTTATAATCCCTAGAGATAAAACTATAGCACGTTCTAAAGTAAGTGGATCTTTGTATGATATTTTAAGCTATTTTTCAATGCTCCATGGCTCCTAGAGGCTTAGTAGGTTCCTAGTTCAGATGGTACACTCTCTGCCTCCTGCAGACCACACAAGCTATTCACAGAAGACCACAGAAGCCAAGTACTGTCTCCAGGTGGACTGGCCAAAGGAAAAAGCTTCCAGAATAAGGACTGTGGGGTGTGGCTGGCTGACTGTGGTTTTACACATCTTAGTTTTTAAGTGACATAAAAATCTTGTCTGCTTCAATGCTTTAATCTCTTATCTCCATGTTCAAAACAAATCTCATGGTCATTTCTCTTTTAGGCCCTGCTGGAATTTCTCCAAAGAGTCATAGATAATAAAGAGAAAAATAAAATGACAGTCATGAATGTAGCAATGGTCATGGCCCCAAATCTCTTTATGTGTCGTGCATTGGGTCTGAAGTCCAATGAACAACGAGAGTTTGGAATGGCAGCTGGGACAGCAAACATCATGCACTTATTGATTAAGTATCAGAAACTTCTGTGGACAGTAAGTATGTTTTTGAACGGCATTAATGACCATAGAATTTCTTTGCATAATTATAACAATTTTGAACGTGCTTTTATGAAGCAGATAAAAATGTAATGTTCTTTTCTTAATGGTTTAATAAACACATAATTTTGTTACCAGTTTTATAAGATTGTATTTAAAATTTGTGAGTGCAGAAATTAAAGGCATTTTATTCACACAGGTAAGGAGAACCTTGTGAATTTCTATTTTACATTTTTTTTTTGGAACTGGGGATTGAATCCAGGGGTGCTCTTCCACTGAGCCACAATCCCAGCCCTTTGTATTTTTTACTGGTCCTTTCACTACCCCCGTAGTTCCCCATTTACAATTTTCCTTCCTCTCTGATTCAAAGGCCCTGTGCTAGGTAGGCAAGGACTCTACCACTGAGCCACACCCCCAGCCTTATTTTGTTTTTTTAATTTGGAGATGGGTCTTGGTTGGCCTCAAATTTGTGATCCTCCCATCTTGACCTCTGGAGCAGCTGGAATTACAGGTGTATATCAACTTGCAGGGTAGGGTTATTGTTTTTTTTTTTTTTTGTACCAGGGATTATACCCAATGGGGCTTTATCACTGAGATACAGCTCATTCCTTTTTATTTTTTTATGACAAGGCCTTGCTAAATTGTTGCAACTGGCCTCAAACTTGTCATCCTCCTGCCTCAGCCTCCCGAGTCACTGGATTACAGGCATGTGCCACCATGCCTGGCAGGAGCTGTTTTAAAGAGCTATTGCTATCTTGACTTCAGTTTATTCACTGCTATTTTTCATAGACCTATTATTTGAAGGGACACACATTTTGTACATTGATTGCTGAGACTGTCTTGAAAATGGTTTTTCCATTTCACCCTTGAGTTTAAGTTTTGACAGATAATCAGGACATAGTGATAGATGATAGGTTTAGTTGATTAAGACCTCATTTTCTAGTGAAATTTAGAATTTGAGAGGCATTTAGAAAAACAAACTAAAGTTCTAAGCAAAATTGTAGTATTGAAAATTTTAATCTTTTATTGAAGGAAACCCCAGATATTTTGTTAAAAAAGCAAAGTGATAGATTCTGAACTCTTTATTTTTATATTCTCTATAAAGGCAACTGATACAGGTCAGGTCAAAATGATTTTTAAAAATCATCCAGTTATTAAGTATTTTTTAAATGCTAATTTTATTTCATGTTTATAGTTTGGTAACTAAAAATATATTTCATTGTCATTAATGATTCTAAGGATCAATTTTTCCTGGATTATTGCTAGCTCCCTGTTGGCTCTTGTTGGTAAACTTTTCTTTTCCTGACGAGGCCTCTTATTAGAGGGGGACTGTAGGTTATCTACAGGGACTGCAGAGAGGTGATGGCAAAGGAAAATTCGAAGTAGTGGCCTGACTACTAATCCCCTAAAGGAGTCTTGGTCTTGATATTCATGGCATGGAAGAAGTCACTATGCCTTTGAACTTCACAAACCCTCTTTGGAACCTTACACAATGGGTGGTCAATTTTATCCTGTGGTTGTTTTTTTTTTTTTTTTTTTTGAGAGAATTTTTTAATATGTTTTTAGTTTTCGACGGACACAACATCTTTGTATGTGGTGCTGAGGATCGAACCCAGGCCGCATGCATGCCAGGCGAGCGCGCTACCGCTTGAGCCACATCCCCAGCCCCTGTGGTTGCTCTTTATCATATTATTCATTTAGGAAATGTACATTATCTTTCCATAGATTTAATGACTAGTAAAAATGCAAAATTGCAGAGTCTTATTAAGTAGAACTTGTATGCCTCTCAAAATTCAATAAATGTTTGTAGTTCTAAAATGGTAACCTGTCTTTTTCTTCCCCAAACAATTTTTTTTCTATAGATTCCCAAGTTTATTGTCAATCAAGTGAGGAAGCAAAACACTGAAAACCATAAAAAGGACAGGAAAGCCATGAAGAAATTACTGAAGAAAATGGCTTATGACCGAGAAAAATATGAAAAGCAAGATAAGAGTACAAATGACGTAAGAAAATTGTGAAGATCTGTATTAATTTGCATTGTTTCTATCACTTGCTAAGCCTTGGTACTACACATGAGTTAATGTATTGATAACAATAGCTATCCTCTGTTACTCCCAGTGATAAGTGTTGACAGCTGGCCAGGTTTGGTGACTCAGCATGTGACCCATTAATGGGGAGCAAAGAAATATAACAAGAATGAGCAACTCAGACACTCAGGACTCCCACAGAGACTGTTGCCTACTGACTATATAGTATCTAGCAAGTGAAAAATCTCCTTCATGAACTATTTTTTTTTTTATTTTGTACTGTGGGGTCAAACCCAGGGGCACTTAATCACTGAGCTACATCCATAGGCCCTTTATTTATTTTTAAGTTAGAGGTGGACACAATATCTTTATCATGTGGTGCCAAGGATCGAACCCAGTGCTTCAAGCATGCGAGGCAAGAGCTCTCCCTCTGAGCCACAATCCCAGGCCCTCTTTTATTTTGAGGCAGTGAAGCCCTAAGCAACTTAGAAAGATCCTAAGTTGCTGAGGTTGGTTTTTAACTTGCGATCCTCCTGTCTAAGCCTCTGAAGCCCTGGGAATACAGGTATGAGCCACCACACAGGGCTGCTAGTTTTTCATCTGTAAAATGAGGGGAAACAATTTAGACAAACTGGCTAACGTTGGTATAGGGCTTAGAATTGTTCTTGGACTTAAGTATCCAAAGGTTCTCAATTTGATCAGAAGAATTTTGAGTTATATTCTAAAGAAATTAAGACATTTTGAACAAAACATATCTCACTATCAGTATTTAGAAAGGTCTGTAAGAATGTATTGACCACAGAATTTGCAATAAAACGTGTGTGAAAACGTTTATGAATTGAGTTACCAAAGCTCTAGCATAGGATCATGAAATGAAGGGTTTCTATTGTTCTGTTGGGGTGTGAGTACACCCCTCGGCACCATGGTGGAGGTTGTCCAGTTACATGCTGACATCTTGTGGAACCTTTTGAAACTGCAGTAATCGGCCTTTGTCTGCTTCTTCTGCATTGGCCTGCTGAGAGAGCTAGTAATGATATGACCCAAATTTTCTCCTAAATGGATATACAGCTTTCTTGGCATTGTGAAATTTTAAATAAATTTTCAGTGCCCTTAAAAGCACATAAAATGATATAGTGAAATAACAAGATTGTTCATATTTTTTTTTTGAAGTAGGACTTGATATTATAGGGCTGGGGAAGATTTTTGACGAATCATTTTTAACTTTAGAATTCTTTATTACCTTCAACACCATTATAAATATTGGATATCTTGTTTTGTAGCCCTAATTATTCATATTGACTTTATAGCCTCGTCTCTCTAAGGCAGTTATACTGTGGTACTGAGCCTTTAGTAGACCCTTGGGAGATACCTTTTTCATAGTAAGTTCTTAACAAAAAGTGAAAAGGTTATTTTCTAGAGGTAAATGTTTACTTTTTGTCACTTACAGAAAGAGCATTAATTTTTATTCTGTTTGCACTTTTGAACTAATTAGATATAAGCTGGGGAGAAAATTATCTCTGCCCTATTGAAAAGCTATGTTGACATTTTAAGGCCTGAAATTTGAGTCTGCTTTTTCATATATTAGCTGTAACTTTAATAGTTTTTGGTTTTGCCCGAGTTTGGGTTTTCTTTGCTGTTCTACAATTTAGTTATTAACAAGATGCTACTGCTTCCTGGATGTCAAACTCCCACTCGGGTTAGGTATTCAGAGGCAGCTGGTGCAGGGGACTTGCCCTCAGGGAGCCAGGAGAGGGATGTAGCTCAGAGGTGCTAGAGGTGAGTGATTGGAGCACGGTCAGGCTGGAAAGCAGGCAGTAGACACCAAAGAACCTACAGGGAGTCAAACTGAGATATGGAAAATGAGGTGTTACTCAGGCGTCACCAGACCTGATCTAACCCTCAGTGGGAGATTCCTGGCCTCACTGCCCAGGAGGAGGTCTGTTTGACCTGTCATTGTGGTTGAGACTCTTTAATCAATTTCCAGAATTTTTTTTTCAAGTTGCTGTCATTTTTAATGGGGAGAGTAAATAGGCACAGAAAATAATTACTGAAAAAAATAAAAGTACTAGGCGAGTTCAAATACTATAGATATATGGTGGGTCAGGCAGTACAGAATTTTGCATAAGTTTCTTCTACCCTCCTCACATCCAACCAGTATCCATGTCCTGTGGGTCCCACTGACTCATAATCTAAACTTCATTCTATTCCCAACTGGGCCTTGGCTCCATCCCAGGACTGTTTTAAAAGTTATATATAAAACTTCTAACAGCAGCAATCCATGTTCATTACCAACCATAAACTCAGCATTTTGGTATATTTCCTTCTTACAGTTCTGTGGTCCATGGAGAAGTAAAGTCCATGATTAAGACAACCAGATTTGGTTTCAAATTCCAGCTCCATGACTTACTATCTAGATCAGCTTGTTAAGATTGCCGATTCTGAAAAATTGTGCTCTATATGTGTACTATGAATTGAAAGGCATTCTGCTATTATATAACAAATTATAATAAATTATTTTTAAACACTGCTGATCCTCACTTTCCTCATCTGAGGAAAAATCAAAGGAATATACTCCAACTAGACTACCATCATGATAATGTTTGTAAAATGTTTACCATCATGCCTGACCTGGTAAGCATTCACCAAAAATAAATAAGGCACTGTCCTTAACAAATATTGCAGTAAATTAGGTAAGTTGTTCGTTAATTTTGCTAGGATGGCTTTATCAGCAAGATAATGTATCAAGCAAAGGGAACAGACTTGAAATATCAGTTTTTTGTCTTGGGTTAATATGACTGTGTGAACTGACTACATGGGTGCAAAGTTCATGGAGCATCCAGGGGCGGAGGTGCCTAGAGATTGTAATGGAAGCCATACAGTGTGCTTCACAGCACACAAACTGGATATGTAGAATTAGATAATAAAAGCATAGACAGATCTTTGGGGACACTAATATTTAAGTAGTGATCCAATGAAGAGGGCAGTAGAGCTGGTAAGAGGCTATGAAGTAATAATGTTTTAATTAGCTTTTTCTGCTACCGTGACCAAAAGACTTGACAAGAACAATTCAAGTAGGAAAAAACTGGGGGGCTCGTGGTTTCAAAATTCTCAGTCCATAGATAGCTGGCTCCATTCCTCAGGGCTTGAGGTGAGGCAGAACATATGTAGTGTTGGAAACACTATGTAGTGGAGGAAAGCAGGTCAAGACATGGCCACCCAGAAGCAGAGAGAAAGAGCTCTGCTCAACAAAGACAAAATCTATACCAAATAATCCACCTCCTGCAGCCACATCCCCTTAGTCTGTTGTTACCACCTAGTTAGTTAATCCCTTCTAGGGAATTAACACACTGACTAGGTTAAGGCTCTCATAACCCTATCATTTCACCTCTAAGCTTTCTTTCATTGTCTCACATGAGCTTTTGGGAAACACCTAATATCTAAACTATAACAAATAGGAAGTAAAATTAAATTGAGCCAGGTGTGGTGGCACATGCTTTAATCCCAGCAATTTGGGATGCTGAGGCAGGAGGATCACAAGTTCAAAGCCAGCCTCAGCAATTTAGCAAGACACTCTCTCAAAATAAAAATGGGGGTTGGCGGTGGGGGGAATGGGGAGGGATGTGGCTCAGTGGTTAAGCACCCCTAGGTTCAATCTCTGGTACCCCCCCTCAAAAAAAAGTTGAAGAATGTACTGTCTTAGAAGCACAGGCAGGAAGAGCAAAATAGAGCTGGGGTAGTAGTACCAATATGGCAGGGAGGAGGTGGTTTACGTTGGATAAAGGTCCAAGGGCTTTTGCATTTGAAGGTCAGTTATGACTTTGCCAAAGTATTGCTGGTGAGTATTGATGGCAGAAGACAGATTTCCAGGGATTGGAGAGTAAAAGAGATTATAGATCATGAAAATGCATCAAGGTAATATTTTTAAAATTTTGCATGCTATTAAATCTAACTATACATAATTGGGCATTCATGTTATTAAGATATGCTTGACTAGATAAATTAATAGTTTGAGCCAGGTTGTAAGACGCACTCAATTTACCTAATAAGACAAATGCTTTTAATGTCTACAGCATATTAAATACTATCTGTTATCACAGGAAGAAACAATTGGAGAAAATAACATTGTGAACCATTAAAAATAACCATTTGCTGATAGGTTTTGATTTGTAGGGATTGATGTCCCTTACATACTTAGCAGAAGCTATATGGCTTCAGCATACAGCTCTAGCACCGCCATTAATGAGTGCAAGTTATTTAATTTTATAAGCTAGGGTGAGATTAGTGGTGTTTGCCAGAGTTTTCCATGGAAGCATCTATAGTATATAGAAATAAAAAAACAATGTTAAGCCACTCCTTAGATCTACTGAGTCAGAATCTTCCAAAGTAGGACTTGAGTATGTGAATTACATTGAAACTGTAAGGGAACACCCTCATTTGGTGTGTGTATTTCCTTAATTGTACCACAGATCTTTTTTCTAACATGCACAAAAGTAGAAATCGCATGAACCCCAACATCAATAAATACATTTTTATAGTTAGATCCTGTCCCCCACATTTTTTTTTAATAAAATCAGACATCCCATAATTGCTTCTCTGACTGATAAGGATGTGGGGGGCAGTTGGTTGTGAACTGCTAAATCTTCCAGGCTTGGATATCTGTTGTGGACTTTGATCTGTATGATCATCCACCATTCAGGCTCACTTCCCACAGGAACCTATACCTTTAGAAGAGCAAGGGACTTGGATATGTGAAATATGTTATGCTCCTCACATCTGACCTCACTGGTCAAGGAAACAAACGTTCTCATCGCATGGTTAACTGCAGGTTAACTCAGGATGGCCTGATGACACAAGCTTCATTTATTGCAGAGGAACTCAAGTTTTAGAGAGGTTATGTAACTTGCCAGAAGTTCTGGAATGATCTTGTAGCATTTTAAAGTTCAGGGCTTTGGGCAAAAAAAAAAAATAACAATAATAATAATTGTTACGGCCACCAGAAGCATCCTCATGTTGGCTGCATGCAATATGGAGCCTTGGTTTGTGTGCCCGTAAATCACACCTCTATTCAGAATTCCATCTCTGGTTTTATTTAGCAGCTCTCACCCCAGAGCAGTATTGCAGGTATTGTTTCCAGCATCTGCTTTAGGTCTGGAAACAGTCACTTGGAACCATGTGGAAAATCAAATTACAATATCAAGCACAAAATCTTGTTTATTTTTATGCACTATTAAAAAAAGAGTCATAAAACCACATTAAAAGGGAAAAATATCAACTTATTTCACTGGAAATTAAAATCTTATTAATTATGAAAGATATTAAAGCCCCTTTAAAATTGTCTGAACCTATAAGTTGAAGAAAAAGTTTGAGGCATTTGGATAATGAAGACCCAATTATAAGCAATCCTAGTTCAGGATAGTAGAGAATCCCGTCTATGTCACTACCTGCAAGTATTGTTGATTTTGACTAGGGTGATGAATATGCCATTTTTGTTTAAGATACCTTGCTAAAATGTCCTTATTTAATTTTCTAAAGTATATATCTGGCATTTTTTTAAAAAGCTGTATTTCCAGTTCGCCCTTTTGAAGATGAAAGGCATTTTGTGTAGCATTAAAAATATCAGCTTTATAATGTTTTAATGAAAAAGAAATTATCTCTTCTGATGATCTGACATTAAATTTCTAGAGAGCAAAAATATGAACAAAGCCATATCTTATGAAATACTAAAATCATTCAGGCCAAAAAAAAAATCAGATTTTAAAAAAATCTTAGTTCAATACATTAAAAAAGAACAATATGAGATCATTTTCTCTACTGTAATAGTCTTTGCATGCAAAAGAAATTAATACCAAGATATAAAATCCTTGGTAACTAAACCTTAAGGATATGTTAGTCAAATACTTCTCCAGAACTACGGTGCATCACATAATTTCATTTCATAAGCATCCCCTCCCCCCCAAAAAAGGGGATAGTGTCGGAGCTGTTACACCAGAGAACATGAAATAGGAAGGTCACAAAAATTATACTGTGCCCAGATTCAGCTATTATGGCTTAAGTTAAGAACAGACTGTTTGGCTTAATGATCAGGCATGTTGTGTCTTTTCAAAGCTTGGCAGCTCAATGTAATTAGTATACTAATAGGATTCGAGTTTGATGCAGCATGATTCTGGAGCTTAATAGCAGTTGTCATACACCATTTAAACGAGAGCTTTGGCATCATTTATTGTTTATCATCTTCATGTAAATATCATTTTGGCCTCCCTTGTCACTATACTCTGAAAAACTTTCCAGAAACAACTTTTAAGCTCTCTATCATTACATCGACTGGCTAAGCTCATCTCCAACAGTAAAGGGCATGGTAGATTCATGGAGTCACTCAATCTCAGCATTGTTGCAAGAGTTGGGGTGGGATGAATTAAACAAACTGAGACTTGTTCCTCTCATAGACACACAGCCATGCACTCTTATCCGGTTTGACTACAAGTTCTCCAGTTGATCTGGGAAGTTGCTGTGTGTCATTGTGTGCCCACTCTGTGGGAAATGTTCTACTCCTAGCCATAAGGAACCCACTGGAGAATGCCTAGGCCATTCCCCACATTGGCAAAATTCAGCCCTGAGCACATTATGTGGCAATTTCCTAACATAGACACAAAAACTCCCAAATGCCTTCAGAAGCTACTGCCTGAAGTCTTCCTTTTTCAAACTCCTAACTATCAGAAAGATTTGAGTGTGTCTGGTGATAGTAGTGGTTATTGGACCCCATGCCTTGAACATGCTAAGCCTGTGCTCTGCCCCTGATCCCTACAGGCCCTGCCCAATTCTCTGGATTGTGTGTCAGATGTAACTCTCTTGGAAATTCTGACACCATACTAAATCAGTGCTGCACTTTTGAGAAAGCATAGCCACACTCTCCAAGGCCATAATCCCTGAATTCATTGAGAATGCTTAGGTCTATGCTTATTAGTGTAGGCCTTCAGCTCTCCTTGAGATCCTCAGAGGGGAAGAGGGCTATATCCCCAAGTAGGTGCATGCTACTGTTGGAAACCCTGACTTTTCTCCTTGACTCTCTGCAGAAGTAAATGACTAAATTATTTCATATAGCATATTCAGTTGCTTTCTTTCACATTTTTCCTTACTTTTTCTTGATAGAGGAAGGAATACTATGTGATAGCTTAACTTCTTTTAGACAGTGTGTCTAGAGTTATATTTTGGCAATAAAGGAAAGCATGTTGGTAGGCTTTTATTTTGGAGAAATGTTATTTACTGTCAACCTATCATTTTTAGTGAAAAATAGTGATTCATTTAATCAATTAACATTATGAGTAGCTACAGCCATAGATATATGGCATATATTAGAATGCCCATCATATGGGGTTCCATGTAAGACATTGCTTTTATCCTATGGATTATGGAAGAGAAGGGTGCATAAAGTATGGGCTGGCCTCCAAGTATAGATAGCAGAAATAGTCCAGAATTAGGATAAAGCGTGTACAGATAGGATAACATGTGGTGGTTGTAGTGAATTTTTGTTCACCTTTTTAACCAAACAGTGGAATACACACCAAGAGTTGAGAGGGAAAGGCAGGGAGTAAGGTTGCTCTATCCCCCAGTTCTCCAATATATTTTCCTGGTACATTTTGGTTTTATAATACATTTCTATGGATCTTCTGTATATAAAAACTTACATTTTATTCACCTTGAGTATTAATGTAAGTTGGATTTTTTAAAATATTCTTGGGCTGGCTAACAGGTAGTTATGGGACAATGTTTGCTACTATTACTTCCAACAAAACCAATATGGAAGGATATTTTGCAGCCATGACTTAACCAGTATTTCTTACTAATGTCAGCATAAAGTATGTGGCTATCTGAAACTCTAGCCAGCCATTCAAGGCCCTGTACAAGATGATAACAATAGACTAAGGGAATTGAAAATGCCAATGACATGTGACAATGTGTATTGTCCTGAGTGGACAAGGGAGTCAAGGGTCCTGTAAATACAGTTTAATACTTCATGTTTTGCTATTACACTACCTGTTTCTTGTTTTCCATTTCCTATTGAAGGAGACATAGTTGAGGACAGGCTAGCAGGTAGAACGGTCATAGTAGGAAATATAAACTATAGAGATTATCCCCAAGGGAGAGGTCCAGATTGTCCCTGAGTTGTGTTACAGCATTGATTTAACTGCTCTGCAAAGAAAAAGATAATAGTACCAGAGGAGATACCCCAGGCATGGTAAGGAATTGTTCAGCTCATTTTCTAGTATGTTGTAAATGAAAGCAATTTGTCAGTCAAGGAAAAGGTAAGTTAGATTTTTATCCTAGAGGTCAAGGTCAGAGAATAGACTGAGGTAATAGAAGTCACAAAACCAAGCTGAGGGTCCAGTCTGGACATGGGTTGGGAAAGCCATGCTCCCTGGGCAGTCAGTCCTCTTCAAGGTCACTTCTTTTTCTTTATTCCCACATGAAATCACTTATGTTACTGAAAAATCAATTTTAAGCCTTTTGAGGACACCTGTGCTTTTGTGTCGCCTGCTTCTAAAGGCATATAATTGTTGAACATAGAAATTAATGGCATCTATGCTTTGTCTAAAAAGCAAAAGCATTTTAAGACATGTACATTTTTAAAATGATTATGTGATTAAAGGACTTGTGTCTTATCTACTATTTGGTACTCAGATGCTTAGGAAAATTTTTGGTCAAATTAAATGGGGTATTTGTAGTATTTAAAGAATTATCTTTAAACATAATTTGTGCATGCTGTTCTAAAGTCTGTTTAAGACATATGGTTATAAATAATAAATTAGTATTTATTTTAGCAGAAACACTTAGGAATTAAGTCTAATATTTCAAGTGCCATAACTGACATTTTGATATCAATGAGTTTATAATATCTCCAAATCCATAAAATGTTCTTTACGTCCATGAGCGAAGACCTCAGAATTGGTCATCTTTAGTTCAAAGTGTATAGTCAGAAGTCTAAGCTCATTAACCAAGTGGGGAGCAGGTGTGATACAATATATTTGAAAAGTATGTTTTTTTTTTTTTCTTTTTGACACTCAGTGACAAATTTGGGGGAAAATTTCTTAATGTGTGGGAAGACTTTTCAAATGCACACATAACTATAGCACACGGTGACTTCTTTCTGATTCAATTTCATAAATTGCTACATGAAGAAGCACCCTCTAGTAGATAACACTCAGAAATCAGCACTTAATATGGTAGTAATGGTTATTGCTGTCATTCTTTACATCTTTAAAAATAATTAAGCATTACTGCACAGGCATTATAAAGTTCCCCTATCACCATTAAGAGGATATTTGAGGTTTGATGTAATTTAGCAAATTACATTATACAGTAGTTAAGGTTTTTATGCAGTGAAGTAAAATGCGTAGTAGTTAAGCACACTTACCATATAATGCATTGTACAGAGTTACATGTTCCAGCTGCCGCCAGCTTTGTTCCAGTGTCATTATTGCTTTGCAGGCTGACGTTCCTCAGGGAGTGATTCGAGTGCAAGCTCCCCGTCTTTCGAAAGTTTCCATGGCAATACAGCTAACGGAAGAGCTAAAAGCCAGTGATGTACTTGCCAGGTTTCTCAGCCAAGAAAGGTAGAGGCCCGTTTTAATTATTCTATGGGATAACTCACTTGTCTTCCCTCTTCCCTTTTTCATTAACTATAAAGTAGTGTGCATAGCTTAAAATTTTTGTCTTCCCAGCAGAGGAGAACAGACCTGACAGTTCGACTGTTGGAATGAGTTTAGTTCAAGTTGAGCCTCTTTCAAGCAGGAGGCCTGACGCTTCCTTCACTGTGTCTGGCAAGGGAGTCACTCAGTAGCCTTTCTTGAATATGTTGATGAGAGGTTAATTACTGTTCCTAGGCTGTTAGGAAAATTACTAATTAGGATACAGTGGTATTAAAATAAAAGATGCAACTTTTTCTATGAAATATAATGAATACAAAAGAAATGTTCCAATTTAAAAACAGCATGAAGAATTGAGCACAGAGAAGGAAGAAGTCCCTTGAGTCTGCAGTCAGTAGAGAATGAATCTTCCTCATTAGGGGCAGCCAAGCCCTTCACTTCATTTTGGGGCCAAGAGTCCGTTGAAAGCCATTGGGTCTCCCTCTTACTGTCATAGTGGAGTTGATTTCCAATTCATCTTGAATTTTAGACGTCATAATAGCTGAATTGGGTTTTCAATCTTTAGCTTTTAAATTCTTATCTAATGATTCATGTTTTAATACCAGCCTCCCATTCCTATTTTTTGAGATAAACTAAAATCTTTAAAAAGAAAGGAGATCCAAGGTCATTGGCACCTCGGATGATAATAACCCATTTTGATCTTTCATGAAACATAATCACCTCATTCTAACGCAGGGGGCTTTGGTCAGATTTTTTGCCAAAAGTTTCTTCAATTTTAATACAATATCTCAAGTATTTAATATGCTTCTACTCTGTTTAAGGCCTTTTGCTAGGGGTTGAAAGGGATAAAACTTATTTTAAAGTACCTTCCCTGGGAGTTTATAAATTGAGAGAAGGGATGAGTCTCTACAGCTAACAGATGGTGGTGAAATGGGAAAGAGGCTTATTAGTATTATCTCAGGTTTTAGTAGACCAGCGTGAACTTCCCCTGCAGTAACACTGTGAAGTAAGTACTATTGTTCCTTCTGTTTTACTGATCAGTAAACAGATTGTAGGTCATGTATTTCCCATCGATAGTGGGGCTGGCCCTCTTCCTGTGGTTTCTATCCTCAAAGGCAGCCCCTTTGCCACTTTCCACATTGGCTGGAAGGTCTGGGAGTAGATGGAATTTTGTGGGATTAAGTTTTGTGGGGGTAGAAGAATTTCTTAGAGTCAAGTGTGGAAGCAATTGAAATTTCTCAGATCTTTGCTCCCTAAAGGGAGCTTCCTCTCTACCCTCTCCCTTGACTTTGTAGATACCAACTTTTACCCTTCTTCCCTCTAGAGATGGAGTCCCCTCCTCTCCTAGAACGTTGTCCTACAGATCTGCCCAACTTCAGACAGGAATGGCTCTTTCAGGCTACACACAGTTCATTTACATGGCATTTACTTTCTGGACACAAGTGCCCAATTTATTCATTATTTCCTTCTACTTGCTAATAATATAAGATACAAATTCTACAACATACTCAACTGTGACTTTTATATTTAGGGCATAGCATGAACCATTAGTCAGTATATTGTTATAGAAAGCACCAGCTTTGTGATAATTTCCCTCTCTGCTGGTGGTGCTGTTATTAAATAAGCATTTTCTATTCTGTGGAGTTGGGTCCCTAATTCTTTCTGGTAAGATTCTTTCCATTGATTTCTCTTTCCCCGTAATCCTTTGGCTCTTTCCTTATTCTTGGGGATGTAGAGACAATCAATCTGGATTCAAAATGCTCACTATTCATGCTTCACTCTAGGCTAGTTTTTATAATTTTAAATCTCATTTTGTAAGAGTGGACACAACAGGACTTACGTTATAGTCTTGTAATGATCACCTGTCTGTCTGGGCCACATAGTAATGGAAGTCCTCTGTTTTCTTCTGAAAATATGAATAGCAAGCATTTGAATCCAGATTGATTGGTTGTCTCTACATTTTCTTCTACCTCATGCCTGTACTTCTGGTTTTATTCTACATGTGTTGGGGTATTCTTATACCCTTTCATCCCTATTCTTCCCTACTTTCTCTGCTGAAGCCAATCAACAACAACAAAACAATAAATTGCACATTTGCCAGTCCACTCGGGATTTATGCCATCTTATTAATGATGAATTTGTTGATGAGCATTATATGAAAACTTTTGTAGACTGAAAAAGTCTTTCACATTTTTATCAAGTGGAATAAAAATATAGATACACAAAAATCAATTGGAGCAAATATAGCATTGCTTTTTCATAGCGGGAGTGAGTTTTCATACTCAGTACAAGTATTTAAAGTTAAAAAAAAAATGTACTCTTGGTTGGAAACTGACTATGCATTAGGATCTGATGTGGCAGGTGGATAGAGAAGACTAAGTAGCCAGATGAGCCATTAAATGGCTGGTTAGGAAATCTGCTCTGTGCCCTATTTCTCCTAATAGCTTTTACTTCCCATTTCCAGAGTCTCTCTCTTCATGATCTTGTATCTGCAGTTCACAAATATGTTCATGCATCACAGTGACCTATAGAGCATGTAAAAAGCAGATTCTTGAATTTCATCCTAAGAACTTCTAGAGCTTTGAGTCTGAGTTTACATGTTTCTCAAGTAATTCTTTAACAGAAAGTTTTGAAAAAAAAATCACTGCATTTTACCAATTTTTGTTTTATCCTAATGATTTGTTGTATTTTCAGACTTTGCAAAAAAAAATTGTATATATTTATGGGATGCCATACCTTGCATTAATACATGTACTATCCAAATTGGGGCAAACATGTCTCTCTCCTCAAATATTGACCACCTCTTTATGGAGAAGGGTTTGTTCTTTGAAAATTATAAATGCAACTTTCCTGATAAAGTTACACCTTCCTGATGGCTGTTTGCTTCTAAGATTTGGGAGTATATGTACCTCCCACATTGGACTGGCTGTTAGAGACCTATGAATCATTCTTTGCATTCATCTTGTACAACTGGAGTTGTCAGCACAACAGCCTCGTGACAAAAACTTACTGGATAAGTTCATTGTGAAAACAGATGGAAACTTGGCCTCTATGCAAGATAGATAATCATATTAATTTGAATGACAGCTAAAATGTTATATTAACTTTTCCTTTTAACTTTATAAATTTAGATAATGATTTATTATTTTGCCGTCAGATGTATGATTCCATTTGTTTATTTTAATTTACAGGTGTGACATTTTTATTACCTATTCGGCACATTTAACAGATGGGAAAATACAAATGTGTAGATAATTACGGTGTGTCTGAGTTATGAATTTTCCATACCAGCCAGAATTCCCCAAGCATGTTAAAGTGATTTACTTGCAAGCTGTTTGATGATACAACTAATCAGTTTGTTTTGTCCCTAAATAGTGGGGTTGCCCAGACTCTCAAGAAAGGGGAAGTTTTTTTGTATGAAATTGGAGGAAATATTGGTAAGCACATTTTTTTTTCTTTGCATTCCATATGCTGATCTGACATTGCCAGTGGTTATTTATATCTTTGAAGGAAGTTGTCAGTAAAATATAGCATGCTTTTCGATAGTTGCTGAATATTATGGATTTGTTTAATGATCTGGACTTTTTCCTCCAGGCTCTCGTTGAGCTTCTGTACAAATGCCCCTACATTCAACCTCAGCAAAGGCAAGTTCCTTAGAATAGGAAAACCTTCTAGAATGGACAGTGATACGAGTTTTTCCAAATTGCTTTCATTTTTATACCTTCATAATAAAGGAAGGAGTTGAGCTTATTTAAAACCAAGATAAAATAGTTTTACTAAAAAATCTAGTACTATGCCATAATAAAAGTAGGAAATCAATGTGGACAAAAATACTAAGTCTTATATACTCACTAGTAATTTAGCAAATAGGATAAATGACTTGTTTATTTTTCTATTTTATAATTATCAGTGGGTCTTATTATTATTATTTTTGTACTGGGGATTGAACCCAGGGGCACTTAAGTACTGAACCACATTCCCAGACCTTTTAATCATTTATTTAGAGACAGGGTCTTGTTGAGTTGCTTTGGGCCTCACTAGATTGCTGAGGCAGACTTTGAACTTTGTGATTCTCCTGCCTCAGTCTCCCGAGCCACTGGGATTACAGGCATTCACTACCATGCCTGGCTCTCATTTCTTCTTTTCCTCGACTCTGAAAACTGATAAGGATGACATTAAAAATGAAATGTTTAATTGAAAATAATTTGAAGTTTTATACAATATTTTCTGGAACTTAAAAAAATGTTAGTTGAATACTGGATATGTGAAGGCTCATTCTTAACATTTAAATAAACCACAGGTCCACTAGAGAACTGCAAATGTTAAATCTGCTAGTAAAGATTAATATTAATACATTTGATTTTACTATTAGATGATTCTAAAATTGTTATTAAAAATTTATTTTTTAGTTGTAGTTGTACACAATACCTTTATTTTACTTATTTCTTTTTATGTGGTGCTGAGGATGGAACCCAGGCCTTGCCCTTGCTAGGCAAGTGATCTACCACTGAGCCTCAGCCCTAAAATTGTTGTTCTTAATAAAGGTGAATATGAATTTAAGGAACTGTTTAAAAGCCTACAGTGCGAAGTATTTTGATTCCTCATTTAATTGGAAACCTACTTATTTAGGGAAAGACTGCCAAATTGGTTTTTCCAGTACTTTGCCTCTTTCTTTAAGTATTAATATGTATTACAAAATAGAAAAATAAACCTAAGTCATTTATCCTATTTGCTAAACTGCTAGCGAGTACATATGTGCCTGATGAGAATGGGAAAGGAAGAAGTATTTAGAAATCCAGGACTTCAGATCCATCGAGTTTCAGTTCAGAACTGCACCCCATCCTCCCACTGTGCTCAACTTGGTACCACCTCTCTTCAACAGGGGAACGCCGTCTTGATGACGACACTTATATGAAGGACTTGTATCAGCTCAATCCAAATGCCGAGTGGGTCATCAAGTTAAAGCCACTGTAGAAGACTGAAGCTGCTGATCCACTACCTCTACAATCATGCTTGCTGGGATCAAGACTATATATAAGTGAAATGTCAGGGCTCTTAATAGTCAACTGTACCCACCTATTAAGACGTGACACCCTCAAGCCTTAAAAAGTTAGATTTATGCTGCTGCCAGAATGATGCTA
The DNA here is from genome assembly GCF_964194105.1 of Spermophilus citellus. NCBI lineage: Eukaryota > Metazoa > Chordata > Mammalia > Rodentia > Sciuridae > Spermophilus > Spermophilus citellus. The sequence goes on along the minus strand of NC_138186.1, from coordinate 136,765,945 downwards.
ATTGTTACTAGAAACAAGTACCACTGGAAAAGAGAGGGGCTTACTTAGTTTCTGGGCTTTTTCATATGGTCTGAAATGCATCGAGATGTGACTGGTTTTTAGTATGAATGTCTCTATCTGCTCACTTTTTTTTCCCCTAAAATCATTCTGCAATATATGCTTTCTCACCTTTTGTAGCTCCTTGCATCTGCCTTCCCTCAATGAGGTTTGATATTTTTTTAACAACAAAAAAAGATAAATAGCAGGTATGGCAAGTTGTGAAGACAACACACGTTGAAACAGACCTTATTCAACAGTATTCCTGGCCCTATAGAACATTAGTATGCATGTCTGTGTCATTTGCCCAAACAATACCATCCTGCTTGTTTCTGCTGCATTGCATTCAGTGATTTGTGAGTTTTTTTCCCTGATATGTGCAAAACTATTTCCAGGATCAAGAAGATAGAACTGTTAGAAACTGCCAATTATTATCAAACCATTAAATACTTCTAAGAATAAATAAAACATACCCATGTGGAATAACTGAATTACTGATAACCAGAGAGTAAAAGCCAAATCACTTCATGTTTGCTGTATCCTTCCAACTGAAACGCAAAAAGTCATAGCTGGCTTTACCTATTGTATTAGCACTATAAATATGCATGATAGTATAATCCAATAGTGGTTGGAGAATGTATTCTTAAAGTGGGATTTTTTTCCTCCTGAATAAGTCTAGTGGAAGAGTTATTCTTCTGGCTGTGACATTCATGTGAATGAGCTTTTGTTTGTGTACTTATTTTAAATAATCAGTAAATCTATTAAAATGTAGAATGTTCCCAGGTATTTTAATGCACAAGCCACACTGTGACAATAGATGAGCCTCCGTACTGTAAATAAGAGAAATGAAGGAAAAGAGAAATGTTAAATATTTTATGATGTTAGAGTGTACTAAATAAAAGGTGATGTAAACACTGCACCAACTGTGTTCATGATACTTTTAGTAGTACTTTAGGACAAATTACATTTTCGGAAGCTATTGATGTCACTAATTAGGAGGGAAAATTGTTAGTGAGAACAGGCATAAATTTGTAGCATATTGCAAGAGCAGCCTGTGGATATAATCACTTGAGTAATTTTGTGGTGATTTGTGCCATTGCTTTTTTATTTAAAGAAATTTTTATAATTAAATGCATTTTTCTAAGTTATTGTCTCTTGGAATTATTACATTTAACCCTATGTGCCTTTTAAACTGACAAATGAACTATTTTTGTTATTAAAGTCACATCTACTCATACCTCTTATGTAATTTTTAAATTTGGAAGATGTGGGATATAAACTTATCTCCTTCCTTGGATTTTTTTTCCCTTCTGCAAATTGCTTTACTTTCAAAATACTGTTTGACACTACAAATTTCTCAGCAAAATGTTTTAGTAGTTTGAAATAGTAAATAAGAAGCACTTAACATATTTAAAGTCCACTTGAGTACAATAAGTAAATGGTTTACTACAGCATACAGAAACTGATTTTCATTCCATTTACTACCCAACCAGGGGGAGCAGGTTTTTGATCATGAAAAAGGAGATTTTGGTAAAGAAATTAAAATGCCATTTTAATTTGCCCTTCCTAGAACTCATGATCCAACCAAATTTTTTGGCATTAAAATCTCTCACACAAATCTAAAGATGAGAAGTTTGATAGCTTGGAGCCTAAAGTGTAAATGTTCTGGTCATCCCATATGCTTTACTGTGATTTTTTTTTTTTTGGCCTACTATTGTAAATATCACAGTAGATTTGTCTGTGTGAGGGAAAATAACAAATATATTAGCCTTTGAGTCTCAAACATTTCAACTCTTACAGAAGTTGCCGGTGCAAAGTAGAAGAGCCATGTGTATAGAAGATTGGTGCCCTGTAAAGATTTTGGTGATGCCTGTTTTTTTTTCTGAAGGGGTCCTGTAATTCTTTTCACTTACACTTCAATGTGTATTTCTTTGCTTAATGTTGCTGAGAATTCACTGTTAGTTCCTGGTTGACTCGCTTTGGGGAAAGCAGTTTATTTTACTGACTTCACTGGATATTTCACTATTGTTTCCCAGTTTTTGTTAAAATTGTTTTTGCACTTTGTTCTGATTTCTCACCCACTTGTCAGTAGGTGGCAGTATTGGTCAGGAATTCCTTTGAATCTGAAATATGGGAAATTCAAAGAAATGAACCCAAGTTCATAGGTAAGTAGCCGAGACTCATTCCCAGGTATTTGCAAGGCAGTTTGGCAACAATACTGGATATAGCAATAAGCTGAACATAGAAACTGATTTTATCCTTAACCCATTGTGTGTGGGGGTGGGGTGGAGGTGTGTTATCTCAGAATTTGGCTTTTGTCAAATGTCTATTTCAAGCACAGAAGGATTATTACAAGAAGCAAGGCTGAAAACCAGAACAGTAAGAGGAAGGGTGTCTAAGGAAAGGTCTGACATGTTTAGTATACATAGTTCTTCATTCAGATGCTTATTAGACACCTATGTATGTGCTAAGTATATTGATAAATACATCAGTGAACAAAATAATAAAAAGCCCCAATCCCATTGAGTTTACACTTTAGTGGGTAGAACAATAAGCAAATTATGGGGTATGTTGAAAGGTGGAAAGTGCAATGGAGACGAAATGAGCAGGGTGGATGGGATGAAGTGGAGGGATGGGCACGTTACGAATTGAACGTAGTGAGTTGCCATATTGATATCTGGAGGAAGAGCATTCTAGGAAAAGGGAACATTTAGAGCCAAGTTCCAAAGCAGAAGTGTGCCTGACTTGGCAAAGGGTGGCAAGAGCAGATACAGGGCCCTTGAAAGCAAAATGGTGATGTCAGAGAGGGGAGGTTAGGGTAGGGGATAAGATCATGAGAGCCTTAATTAGGATGATGGTAACTTAAGGTTCAAATCGGGTCCCATCAGAGTAAATGGCAGTGTTGTTGAGGGCAGGAGTTGCTAAGTGACAAGAAGTGGTCATCACTCCTCATGGTGAAGGTGGAGAGGTACAGGGTTTCTGGTTTGACAGAACAAGAATGCATTTTTTTTTTAAACTCATCTGCATTTATTACTGTTTAAAGCAGAATGTTGACTTGGGCACTACATATTTCCATTCACAAGCCTCACCGAGTTACTTTTTGAACAGCTTTGTAACACACCTCAGGGAGGTTTAAGCTTTGTTTCTTGAAATACTTTTCTTTGGAAAACAAGCCCTGTAGAGTTCCTCCCAGCCAGTTGTCTGTTTCACATACTTGGTTCTAGAGGACTAGTACATGCACAGTGGGTAACTATGGGGGATCCTAATGAGATGAAACTCAAGCCATTTTAACAAATATCTTTCTTTTAAACATCAAGGTCTATCCTGGAACACTTCGGGGACAAAAGATTTGGTCTGGTCTACTAAGGGATACAACTTGGTAGTGAAACACTTTAGACTACAAAGTTAGGTTACATGTCTTAGAACAAACATCTCAACCTGTTAAAATAAGCCAAAGTGAAACTAGAAAAAGCATTACTAGCTCTGCTTTAGTGCCTAAAGTATCACAGTATATCACTTAAAAGTACAAAGAAATCTTATCTCCCCTTTAAGTAGATATCGTCATGCCATACACATTTTAATAAATGTTAACAAAAACAAAGAACAAAAAAATCCTTGAAAAGGTATCAGGAATGAAGGTGAAATGGGGGACACACATATGAGTGGTTCTTCAGAAACTTAGTCTACTTCTTCCATGCGTGAATGCATTTTTAATCAAGGTTTGCCACAGGGGTTTTGACCTGAGCAATTAGAAGGATGGAATTTCCAATAAATAGGGAAGGAGAAGGTTTATCAGATATTCTGAGAGATGTCTCTGTTGGACATCCAAGTGTCAATGACCTGGAAGTTACATGAGAAGTTCAAGAGGCAGGTATGGGTTGAAGTCATGGCCATGCATGTGGGATTTAACTTAAGTTGTGGCCTATATGAGATCATAAAGGGAGAGTGTGATATAGGAGAGAAATCACCAAGAACTAAGCTCTGGAGCTACCCAACATCAGAGGCTGGGAGGAAAGGGGATCAGCAAAGAGATGGAGAAGTGACTTGGAGGCAATTAAGATTATGACATCATAATGGGCCCTAGGCAAGTGAGGAAGGGCACTGAGGAACAGGGAGTAGTTACGTCAAAGACTACTTGTAACTCAAATGAGTTGAGGGCTGGGAATTGACCACTAATCTTACTGACCTTGCTGAACAGCTAGGTAAAGTTATGGGACCTGTGATAGGGAGTCAAGAGAATGGCAGAAGAACTAAAGGCTGTGGATGCTTCTTATAAGGAATTTCTGTTTCTACACAGGGGAGCTAATAAATGAGGCACAATCAGAAGTAGAAGATGTTCTTATTGCCCAAGTTTTGGGGGGATTTCTCAAAAATTACTTAAATGTATAAGAGCCAACATAGAAAATGAAGCAAAAGTCAACCTGGTCCAAGATCACACAAGTTAGTCCAGTGTCTAATTTGTATATCAGTTTACTAGAATTAAATATTATCTATCTAAAGGATCAGCAGCATATTCAATAAATGAATATTTTTATTAGCGTTTATTAGGATCAATATTATCAGTTGTATATCACCTCAAAATGTTATTTTAGTGTATTCTTTGCCCCTCAAAGTAAGAAAAGATTGAACAGATGACAAACACAGGGTATTCAGGGAGATGGGTAGTAGCTGTTTAGAATAGCAAGCCCTTTCCTCCTTTGGTGATTCTGCTAGCATCTCCCATAAACATTCCTTCCTTGAAGTGGCAAGTCACTTCTGGGATGTTTGAGGACTGTCCTTTATTTTGCTCTGGTCATTGGTTCCAATGCCACCTATGCTACCTAGAAACCAGTGGCTATATCTCCTCCTTGGAGGATCTGGGGCACCACAATAATTCCAGAAAATTTGTACTCTAAACAGCATTTATTTCATTTAAAGTAAAGACTGGCAGAAGGGACAGAATTCTCTCCCTGCATCTCAGACCAGGAGACCCAGCAAGAAAACAAAGCCTTACTCAGTTCATGTTTCACTCTTGATCACTTCTGGGATGATCCTGGGCACCTGGTGTTGGCTACTACTGCTGATAGAGGTCCCACTTCATTGTTAGTTTTTCTGAGACCCCAGTTTTTCAAGTTTCACATTTAATTAGTATTAAAGAGCAATGATTTTATCTCCCCATCTTCCAGTACTGGGGATTCAGCCCAGAGGCACTCTACCACTGAGCTATACTCCCAGCCTTCGTAAAATTACCTTTTGAGATAGGATCTTACTAAGTTGCCCAGGCTGGTCTTGAACTTGTGATCCTCCTGCCTCAGCCTCCCAAGTCACTGAGTAACATGTGTGCCAGCATACCTGGCTTCCTTCCACTTCTGGTGGCTTGGAATATGGACTTGGCATCAGTTTCTCTTTTCACATGAGTCGAAGTGTTTTGGAGGATCCTTGGCTCTGGTCAAAAGGGTTTCAGAGGAAACATGAGACTCCCCTTCCTCCATATAACCATTCCTTAAACTACTTAAATGTTTTTTTGAAGGGGCTCAAGAGTTGTTTTTCACACGTTACTGCATTTTGTAGAAGGGAAACATCCATCTTTAGCATTTGTACCTGGAGATAAGACACACTGGCTTTGTCACGGTAAACTTTTTTATCTTGAGGTTTCAAGTCTTGTCTTCTCAACCAAAGTAATTCAGATAAGCTTCAGGAAAAGCAGCTCTCCTCGCTGCTATACCCCTCTTTTGATGTTCGCCTCTTACTGCACCTTGGCAGTTCAGTTTTGTATCCTGTTGCGTCTCTTGTAACCTTTAGAAACTGACAGCTTTCATATAATCTCTGCTTTAGGTTGCCTTCCTTTCCAGCCAGGGCCAAAGAGAACAAGGCATTTCCCCTGGAGGGAAACTCACAAGGAGAAGGAATCTGTGGCCCAACTTCTGAGCTGACCACTAGTTAAAATTTTGGTTTTTGCACTTAATTGTAGTTTTATTGCAAGTACAAAAACAATGATTTAGTTCTTGTGACTTTACAACTTCATTTTAGTGGAGGAAATCTTGGGCACCTTGGCTTTGTGTGCTTGCACCACTCAGTTTAATTGGCAAGGAAGAATTCTATTGAGAATACAAGGAATTAACTGTTGGGGGATTGTGCTTCTCCTTTCTTCCAAGATTCTTGAAATCTACTCCAGGACATGCATGTGAAGAAAGTGGAAGGAATTAACAAGCTTTATTATTTTTGATGCTATGGGTTGAACCCAGGGCCTAGTGCATGCTCTGCAAATGTTATGCCACTGTTACATCTCCAGCAACAAAATTTTTATTCTTAAGAAATTATAGTTAGTTAGGTATTGTTTTAAAGTATATCGTGAGCTCATTTAGGCATTACTATGATAAGGAATACTTTAAAGGCTCAGAAAGAAATAAGATCCTTACTTGTTCCTCTTTCCAAGTGCTTGCTATGTGTGCTGTACCAGTTAATACTATGGGTGATGTATCATCGATTATATGATGTATTTCCACAGGGAGATTAGATTTACATTTGTGGATAGGATTGATGACCTGGTGATAGAGTCCATTTGACAAAAATGCATCCCCTGATTTGAGGGAGGATACAGGTACAACTAACTGTAGGATAAACTAGGGGAACACAGACAAAGGGTATTGTTCATTGGGCAGCATCAGAGGCAGTGAGGAGGAGTGGTATTTAAGCTGGAAACCCAGTTAGAATGTCAAAATCTAGACCCAGTCAAAAAGTTGAGATTCAGAATTAGCCTATGGCAATGAAAAGTGAGAACGTGTTAACCAATGTTGGAGTCAAGAAGACTTGATGATTCCACAGGATGCAGAAGAGTTAAAGGCCCTAAGAATTAATGGTGATTTTATTTATTTATTTATTTAGGTAGTTTCTTTTCAAAGGATCCCGGGATAGAGGAACATAGTTAGTTTAGGGATAGAGGGCATGGAGCAAGAGGAGAATATTATGGGAGTGGAAAGGAGAAAAAATAACAATGTGTTGAGATTCAGGTGTGTGAAGAGCTGAATGAATAGTTTGGAATGAAACTTTTTTTTAAGGTGGATTTCTTTGAAAAGTGTATTTAGAAAATGCTTGCAGGAGATGATAATTAAAGCTATAGGTGCAAAGGAAATGAGACTATCTCACTTTGAGATATGCTTCCCTCTACTTAGGGGAGGAAGGAAAGAGCAGTTCAAGCCACAGTCCTCATGTCAGATGAGTAAAAATCACAGCTGTCAGAGATGGATTTAAGAAAGGAAATAAGTTATGTCAAATAATTGAGAGAAGTGAATCTGACAAAATGTGATATAGAATCCCCTGGAGTGGAAGTTCAGGGCAGACCTAGTATTTTGAGTCTAGAGTGTTGGGACTGATGGGGAACCAAAGCATTTGCTGTAGGCCAAGATGTAAATAGGAACAGGAAGCTGTGAACTCAGTTGGGATCATTGTGGGGAGGGGCACAAGGAATAAGGGTCAAAGATGTTTTTTTTTTCTTTTGATATTTTGCAGAGGGGAAACTTGATCATAGTTTGCACATATTTCTAATGTTAAATTCATCTATTGCTAACTTTAGTTAGTGCAGGTGCTTCTTACAGAGAGTTCCCCTTATCTACCATACTACTCAAAATGGTTAACTTTTGAATAAAATTGGCTATGCTAAGGTGAAAATTCCTCTAAGAATTTTGCCAGACCTTAAGAGAGTCACTAGTTTTTGATTTTTAAACTTGGAGAAAATTCTTAAGTCAAATGTTTTTTAAACGAGTTTGTTTGGAAGCTGGTGTTTAGAAGGGACTGGTAACCCTGAAGCACTAAAATGTGTTCCAGGTTAGCAGCACTTTTGAGAATACTTTGGGAATTGGGAAATGTCACTCTGACTCTTGCTGCTCTTTTACATGGCCATGTTTGAGGATAATTGCTTTGTCCACTATAGTCCATGCAGCAAAACCTGAGCACCTCATGCTAGATACATTGGAAACTATGATTCCATGGAAAACGAGATTCAGAACAAATGTTATGGTAACCTTTTGTTTCTAACGCTAATTATTGAAAGGCAAACAATGCACTAAACAATGCACTGAAGGCTCTACAATTCTGTTCAAATTATTTTCACTTATGTACACCCAAAAATGATCCACCACTTTGCATATTTTTTTCTGTTAAAATCTAAAATTCTTCACGAGTTTAAATAATTGTCAAGGATATTCTAATTCTTTAAATGATTTCAAATAGAATGTTTTTAAAAAATGTATGGAAGCTCATAAATGGCAAGAATTTTTATGCTTTCCTTGAACTTGACTTTTCATTGAAGACCATAGGAGATGAAAAGACTTTCAGTGTTCATGGATAGGCAGAAATAATAATGCTAAAGTGGCCATATTACCAAAAGCAATCTGCAGATTTAATGCAATACCTATCAAAATACCAATGCCATTCTTCAAAGAACTAGAAAAAAGTTCTAAAATTCATATGGAAGGATAAAAGACCCAGAATAGCCAAAGCGATTCTAAGCGTAGTGTAGTAATCACAGTAACTGACTTCAAATTGTACTATAGAACTATAGGAACAAAAAACTACATGGTACTCGCATAAAAACAGATATTAGAAGACAGATTCAGTCATCTGGTTCTTGAAAAATGTACCAAAAACATGTTGGAGAGAAGGTAGCATTTTTAACAAATGGTGCTAGAATAACTGGTTATCCATATGTAGAAGAACAAAACTAGATTCCTACCTCTCAACCTGCACAAAAGTCAACTCAAAATGAATCAAAGACCTAGGAATTAGACCAGAAACTTTGCAACTGCTAGAAGAAAATGTAGGGTCAACACTCCCAACATATAGACACAGGCAACCACTTCCTTAACAGGACTCCTAATGCTCAAGAAATTAAATAAGTTGGATGTCAAAATCTTCTCAGAAAAGGAAACAGGAGCATGAAGGGAGATCCTATATAATGGAAGAAAATCTTTTAGCTACTCTTCCAACAGGAATATATAAAAAACTCAACCACAGAAAACCTAAATAACCCAATCAACAAATGGTCAAAACAAGTAAAAAGACACTTCTCAAAAAAAGAAATACACATGGCCAACAAATAAAAGTATCTTGAATATCATTAGCAATCAGGGAAATGCAAATCAAAACTATTAATGAGATCTCATCTCACATTAGTTGGACTGGCAGTCATCAAGACTATAAATAACTGCTGAAGATGATATGATGAAAAAAACACTTTTACACTCTTGGTGGGTTGTAAATTAATACAACCACTGTGGAAACCAGTATGGAGTTTCCTCAAAAGAGTAGGCATGGAACCACCATATGACCCAGTTATATCACTTGGTATTTATGTAAAGTCAGCATACTATAGTGATATCTGCATTCCCATGGTTTACAGCAGCACAATTCACAGTAACCAAAAATGTGGAACCAGCCTAGCGTCTGTCAACAGATGAACTGATAAAATATAGTATATATACACAATGGAGTTTTGTTTGGCCATAAAGAAAAATGAAATTGTTATTTGCAGGAACTTGAAAGCATTATCTTGAGCTAAATAAGCCAAACTTAGAATGTCAAGGGTCATATTTTTCATATACAGAAGTTAGAAAGGGGAGAAAATGAGGGTCCTCATGAAAACAGAAGGGAGTCCAATAGGGTAGAGAATGGGGACCAGATAGAGGGGGTAGGGAGGTAAAATGAGAAGTACTGGGGAATGAAACTGACCAATCTGTTGTTCTATTGTGTGCACCTATGAATATGTAACAACAAATCTATTATGTATAATTTTACCAGTAAAATTATAAAGGGGGAAATTTTTTATAAATGGGATTTTTAATGATAACATTTGTTTCACCCCCATCAAGGGATTCATACTTTTATTCTTAATTCAAGATTACTTTTCATTACATAGATTTGTATAGACACCAAGAAAATTTTTCATACATGAATGTAAATTGGAATAAAAGGTTTTAGTTATGGCAATGATTACTCAGGTTTTTTGAACTCCCTTTAAGTTCATTATGTGCCAATAGTTATAAAAACATCATCAGAATTATTTGTAATGGCCTACCAGGAAATACGTAATTTTTTTGAAAGCTATTTTGAGTCAATCTGATTTATATATGGATTTGTTAGTTAGATATTATGATCACTCATTTTTCAACTTTCCAGAGGTATAACAGAAAATGGCTACTGACTCAAAAAGTAGAAAAATACTTAAAGGTCTTGTTGAACATATTGCCAAATGGATTTTTAGGAAAGTTATACTAATTCATACTTCTGTTGGTAGTGGTTGAGTGATAATCTCATGTCTGCTCAACATCATTTTATTTAATATTCATTAATTTCATGGGTGAAGAAATGACATTTTGCTGCTTTAATTTGCATTTCATGGATAACTAATGAGGCTAATCATATCTCATGTTTATTAGTGAATTCAGAAAAGAAAAAGTATCTCTTTGCAGTCTTTAATTACTAACATATAAACTGTTTAGGACACTTAGACTTATCGTTTGTTCATTGAGTAATATAAAAGTATAATTGGGAATGTAAACATTATAGAATATAAATATTATAGAACACCTGACCCATAGCAGTATAAATCAATATTAGCAGCATCATTGGTATGAGTGGAAAGTGTTTCCTCTATTTGATTTTAAATATTTTGATTTTACTTTATATAAAGAATTTTTTTTCCCTTGGTAATTCCGAATCCTTTTGAACTGAAAGGTCATTATTCAGTAAAGGTGTTATGGCCTGAACATGCTCCCTTGAAGTTCATTTGTTGAAGATATAACTACCCATGTGATGGCATTTGAAAATGGGGCCCTTGGGAGGTAATTAAGATCAGATGAGTCATGAGGACAGGTTCCTTATTATGGGATGAGCAGCCTTATAACACTAAGATGTCTTTCCCCATGAGCATTCACCAAGGAAAGGCCATGAAAAGACACAGTAGGAAGGCAGTTGTCTGCAAGCCAGGGAATAAGTCTAAACCAAGAACTGAATCATACGTCACCTTGAATTTCTGCTTTGTGAGAAATAGATATCTGCTCTTAGTCAGCTCAAATGGCCATAATAGTGAGTGGCTAAGTCAGAAGACTTAGAAGTTATGCACTATCTGTCCTTGGAAAGTTGGTGTTTAGAATAACATTGATCCTCATTCTTTTCTGGAACTTGTTGATTTAAGTGTAGGAATTGTGTTGCATGAATGTGAATGTCTGTAATCACAGTGACTTAGAAGACTGAGGCAGAAAGAGTACAACTTAGCCAGACCCTATCTCAAAATCAAAAGGGCTGTGGATATATGGCTCAATGGTTAAGCATCCCTATGTTCAATTCCTAGGACCAAAAAGTAGAGATTTCCAGAGAAATAGAATTTCCTTTCAAATTGAAAATTCCTTACAAATTATTTTCCCCTCAGAAGTTAGGATAGAGCAGTTTTAAATATCACCTATACGAAAATATATACAAATAAGTTTATGGACATAGGAGCAATATTCAAATTTTAATCATTGATATGGCCTGGATACTCACCTACCAGTTTGTCATGGTATTTCACTGCAGAGCTAGTTTTGCATCATCCTAAGAGTAAAGAGGCATTTATATGGTGGAAAAGCGGGGTATGTGTGTATGTCTGTGTGTGTGTGAGAGAGAGATTTAAAAGTGACTTTGAAACTTTTATACCAATATATCTAAGCGCATTTTTTATGTAATTGTTAGTCATTTGGTTAGGGCAGTACCTATGGAAGTAATAAGGAAAATGAATCTTCTAGTAGAATAAATATAATGACTAGTGAGTAAATGTTAGTAATAATAAATTAAAAATCTTTCAGTGGGCTGGGGATATAGGTCAGTTGATAGAGTGCTTGCCTAGCATGCACAAGGCCCTGGGTTCAATCCCCAGCACCACAAAAACAAAACACAAACCTTTTAGCCCCAGGGCACATAAGAGCATCCTAGTATGAAGATGATCCAACTATACATGAATATTCAAATGTAAATGAGTGCAAAGGTAGCAGATGAACTTTAAGGATGGTAATTATAAGGACATAGATTTGGGAGAATCGCTAATTAAAACTGAAAACACGGAGTGTATTTCCCTCTGTCTGAAACTAGATTAGAAGCTTGGTAGATAGCATGTAGTTTGTTCTATGAAGATAAGAACCCAAACACAAGCCAAATGCTTAGTATGCTTCATAGCTTATGAAAGGAGGCATAAGATTGTGCCACATATAGCTACAGTGAACCAACCCATACAGGAAACCTGGATACAACAAATGAGCGTTGACATCAACACACTGTATATCCACTGTATATCATACTCCTCATTTTTGAATGTTAGTAAGGACAGCAATGGAGATGCTATTGGAACCAGAGCAGAAGTAGGGCTGGCAACAGTGGCATGAGGGATGTGGTCACCTATAAAGGATTATGTTGCTGCTTCAGGGTGCAAACTGACAGGTGAAATCATTGCAGACCATTAAATTTTGTGAGATATGCATTGATGGTGTGATCGGTATAACACCTCTAGGAAAGAGACTGTCAGAACCTAGAGCAGGGTCTTATCTCCTCTGACCTCTTCAATAACTGGAAATCTGTAGGTGCTCAGAAAATGCTTGTGACTAATGAACACCTAGAGCTTATCCACACATTGTAGGTAGGATTCTACAAGAATTCTGAGGAGATGCGTGAATTTAGCCCCAACAGGGTTATACTTGGCTAAAAGCAGCTAGTATCCTTGTTGTGTTTAAAGTCTCAGGGAAGATTTGACCAGTGTCCTGCCAAACACCACATAACTCCATTAGGCATTTGGCTGGAAATACCTTCTTGAACTGCCCATTTTTCTATTTGTTTTTACTAAGGTAGCAGTATTATATTCAAATAGCAGTAAGGTACTACTGCCTCAAGAACAAATAGTGGTGTTACTAGCTTGCATTGAGCACTTTGTACCAGGCAATGTGATATGTGTTTTATATACATTGGTTTTAAAGTTTCACAGCATACCTAAAAGGTGAGATTTTTATATCCTGTTTTACCAGTGAGGAATTTTCAGAGAAATCACACTTGCTAAGTGACTATGCTGATATTCAGACACAAAACAAAGTGGTGTTATGTTTATGATCTAGTCCACAGAGTAAAACCAAATTCTCTGGTAATGGGAAAGAGGGAGCTATTATATCAGTTGGAAAGTTAAGGAAGAGGTTTCCTCATGAGGTGACACCGAGTTCTTGTGGCTCTGCAGATGGTCATGTTCACTCATCCCCAAGGTCTAATTGCCATTATGTGAGTCTATGCATGAGGCTTTGTCCATATATCAACTAGAATTACTAATTCAACAACATGTCAGGGTTGGTCTTTTCAAAATAATGATATTTCAAAATAACATGGCTGAGGTTGAAACAGACTAAAAGTATACAGCAGCACCCACACGTTTCCTGATCAGGAATCAGAACACACCAGAAAAGCCCCACTCTCTAGATGCTCCCAACATCATCTTTAGCCTTCACTAAGGCCTTGTCCTTTCAATGTAGAACAGGGAAATATAAGATTTCTAAGCCTGAGCACATATTCTGACCAATATCCGAAGCTCATCTTTGAGGGCTGTGTCCATTTCCTTTTTCCAACAAGTCTAACGTGACTGAGGAGAAAAGACCAGTGAAAAAGAAAAAGATAGTCTGGACACACTTGGATCTCTACCAGATCCACAGCTTTCCTGCCCTGGTGCACACATGTGGGGCTCTGGTAGCAATTTTGTGATTACTTGCTGTGTATAATTGGACCCAGGGTAGACCCTTGAGGGAGTTTCTTCCTGGGAGTTTAGACTGAGCATGCTCTCATTAGTCTCCATACCCAGAACAGCATTTGGGACATATCACCTAGAGTGGGGACTAAGTAGAGCATGGGAAGATTTTTCCAAATCAGGGTAAGAAGCTTGCAATTGGTAGATAATGGGTCACCATTGGCATCTGTTTTGTATGTATATAATTGATGTATAGTCTGCCAAAGTCATCTTACACTTGTTAGTCTCAAAATCTTTTTACACTTATGGTGGGCATCTTTTTTTAAAATTTTTATTGTTGGTTGTTCAAAACATTACATAGTTCTTGACATATCATATTTCACACTTTGATTCAAGTGGGTTATGAACTCCCATTTTTACCCCGTATAAAGATTGCAGAATCACATTGGTTATACATCTACTGATGGTGGGCATCTTCTAAGTTCCTGCTCCAAGAAGCACTTGGCTGAGATAACACCAAAGTTCTTTCATCTCAGAGTTAAATGTGTTTCTCTCAGGCTAAACTCAGGAGGCTAAAAAGGGGTAGACTGTGGAACAGCAATTCTCCCTTTCCCCTCTTTCTTGAGGGGTGGCTCAGTTGTTCAGTCATGTGGACTTTCCTTTTTGTTTATAAACTTTACTCATACCATACCTGCTCCCTTGGCTTTAGGAAAATTAGACTTTTTTCCCCCTCCCTAACCTTATGCAACTTATAAGCCTCAACTGTTCAAATCTGTTGGAAAACTCTACTAGGCTCTCTTAGACTTAATGATATCTATTTTCTTTATCATTGTGTCTGTTGACATCGGTCTTATGTTTATGTAGTTCTTTTTTGTACTCAAATAGGAGGCACTTAATGCCCTCAAGAGTAGTCTGGAAACAGCTTCTCCAGCCTTTCATCTAAGGAAGGCTAATGTGTGTGGTTTCCGCAGAAAGGGCAGTTGCAAGACTACAACCATTGTCCTCCAGTGTTCTTGCTTGTCCTCCTCTTTGTAGGCTATCAGATTCCTGGTGACAATGAGCCAGGTACTCCAGGAGATGACCATCTCCTGACACATTGAAACCAGCATTCTCTCTTCCCTTGGTTCATGCCTACATGTTCTCTTGCTGGCTCTTTGCCTGCTCTTGGTAACACACCTCAACTGCAACACAAGTTCCCAGCCTTGCTTGAATCATAATGACTTAGGTCCTGTGTTTGGTAAGATGACTTGGTACTGACCCTACAATTCCTTCTCTGCTTCCATCTGGTCTCTTTCCTGTTTCCCTTATTCCAGATGCTGTTTTAGAATTCATTAAATGACACTGGATGAATAAATAGAAGGGGGAGAAAAAAGGTTAGAGCCTAAATAATAACAAAACAACTATTTGGATACCCATGCTGGGTCATGCTTTGCATTTGCACAGCATTTTCTCATTAAATTCTAATAAAGACCCATGAGGCACATATTTCTATTATTATCTTGATTTTCAGAAAGGGTAATGAAGGCTCATAAAATTTGTGTAACTTTCCCAATGGTAAAGGAGTGAGTGACAAAGTCAGGACTTGAATCCACTCATGCTCAAGTCTAGGCTTCTATACACAGCACTGTTCTCCCTCCTTGCCTGGCGACACATGGTAAATCACCTCCAAGGACCCTCAATATCATTCATTTTCATAATATTCTGTCTCTGGCAACCAAACATCTCAGTGGCAACTTTCTCTTTGCTTCTCTGTTACTGAAATCTGTTATCCAAACGTTCTCTCTGAACTCTGGCCATCTCTTGGTTTTGTTTGCAGAAGGTGTTTACAGACAGGTCTCTCAACCTAATTGGGCTGTGCAGAGGCCAGCTCCTTATCCCACTGTGCTCATGTCAGCATTTTATTGGTTTTTAAATTCATTGGGTAAGATGAGATCAATACCTCATTTTCTTTCAAGCAGTAGCTCTAGAATTTTGTTAAGAACAGATAACAGTTACCGCTACCTATAGCCAGCACAATCTATGCACCCAAGCCAGTGCTTTGTGTGTGTCCTCAGTGAATCCTTGGAATGACTAATTGAGGGTGACAGAAGAAGCCAAGACTCAATATACAGCAAAGCACTCTGACCTGGACCATTGCATCATTCTCCCAACTGATGTGGTCACGTCCCTATTGCTCTTCCATTCTTTCCCCTCATAGTTACAGGAGCAGTGTGTTTTCAAATGTAAATCTGATGAGGCCACTTTCCCTAAATAAGTCCCTTCAGTGGTTTCCAATGTTCCTTAGAACATGGTCCCAAATCCTTAATGTGGCTAGGGAGAATTGCCATGTGTCACTCAATTCCACAAACCTGTTTTCCACACATGGTAAGTAGAGCATTGCCCCTCATTCCACCACTACATAGATGTCCATGTCCTCCTCTCTGGGATCTATGAACATTACCTTATATGCAAAATGAATTTGTAGATATGAAAAAATTAATGATCATAAAATGGGGAGATTATCCTGGAGCAAGATTAGGAGAACTGATGAAAGAGGCATGATGTTAGAAAGCAAGGGCCTATGAGCCATGGAATACCGATAATCTCCAAAGGCAGAAAAAGTCAAGGAAGCAATCTCCCTAAAGTCTCTAGAAGGAACCTTTCCCTACTGACACCTTTATTTTAGGATTCCAGTTTTCAGAACTATAGGACAATAAATTTGTGGTGATTTATGAGAACTAAATATATGGTAATTTGTTAGAGTAGCAATAGGAAATGAAAACACTACTCAACTTTTAATACTCCAGAAAATAAGAGTAAAGAAATTTATTCAACAAATTTCTATTGATTGCAAGGCACCTCTGCCTGGGCTATCACCCTTGTGGTCCTTATGGTCTAATAAAGTGATAGAGTGAGAGAGAAAATAATATCATGTTGGAGTTCATGGGCTTCAGGTAAAGGGAGAGAACAAACAGGATGAGACAGATCTGTGGTTCTAGGGAAAAGAATTGCAATTTTGAGCAGGGTAGTCAGTACAGGTGTCATTGAGAGTGTCAGCAATGTGAAGAGGTAGATTTATAGACTTACAAAGTGAAACACCCACCAGGCAGACAGAAAAACCAATATGGAGACCACAAAAGTGGAATGTGCCTAAATGTTATGGTAGAGTAAAAAGGCCAGTGTGTCTGAGACAGGGAGCCTGGGGTACAGAGTAGGATAATAAGGTCATAAAGGTAACAATGGAATCATCTTGGAAAGGCTTCTCTTTGAGTAAAATGTGTTATTGTTAGAGGGTTTTGAGAAGAGCTGCAGCATGCCCAGACATAGGTTTTAAAAAAAAAAATTGTTCTGCTGCTATTTTGAGAGAAGACTCAGAGTTGAGGGTGATGGAGAGAAGAAGAGTGAAAATAAGGACACTTCAAGATGGCCATTGTGTACATTTGGCAAGAGAAGATGGCTCAGACTAAACTGGTAGCCATAGAATCAGTAAAAAAGTAGCAGATTTGAGTTTATTTTGAAGGGTAGGGCCAACAAAGTTTCCTAATAGAAGTGATATGGACATATAACTCCATTATCAATGGTCCAATCAACAAAAATTGGAGTAGACATTAACTAAGATGTGGGAAAATGGGAACAGTGAGCTTGAGGGTAAAGATCAGTTCAGTTTGGGCCATGTTAAGTTTGAGACGCTGGATATCCAAGTGGGGGTGTTGTGTGGCAGTTAGATATTAAAGTCCACCACGAGAGATGTCTGGGCTGGAGATTTGTATTTGGAAGTTGACCACATGTTGATCGAGGAAAATAAGAGGCATATGAGATGGATACAGGAGAAGGGATATGCAGAGGGATTAGAGTGCAGAAGAGAAGTGATTGGATATCAGAAATAATTGCAAAATGGGTAGGAAAAATATGATTTACTTTACAAAATTAGTTGTCTATGTAGAGGGAGATATTAATTCTCTGAGAAATTAAAACACATTCATACCTTTTGGTTCTTCTTTCTCTAGTCAGTGCCAACAAAATGAAAATAATGAGTCCTGTATACAATCAGTGTTTGAGTTTATTTTCTTACGCTCTCAGGGATACTACCATTTTCTAGAGCCCCACCCATCTCTACATGTCATCATCACTAATATCCATTCAGTAAGAAGTAAGAGATCAGAAAGATAACTTGAAGCAAAGATGATATTTTTGCAGTTAGGGAAATAGGATTCATGTACTGAATGAAAGTGCATTTTTTTTTATGTTGCTGGGGATTGAACCCAGGGCCTTGCACATTCTAGGCAAGCCCTTCACCATTGAGCTACATCCCCAGGCCAAAGTGCACATTCTATAGCACTTTCCCTTCACCTGACAGGTGGTTCCATTCTGCTATTTTGCCTGAATTAGATGATAGCACCTGCTTTATATTTTATAAAATCCTTCCAGATAAACTCTCACCTACCTCTCATACTGGTCTTAGGAAGCAGATAATGTTCTTTTCATTTATAGATGAGAAAAATTAGACTCAAGAGTTGAAGCAATTAACCCAAAGTAGTTTAAGTGAATTTTGGATTTGACATAAACTTGTGACTCTCTGTTCTTTACCTACTTCATTAAGATACTTCTGTATCTTTAATCTTTTTTTAAAAATTCAACACCAAGTGAAAAAGGAAGTAGAGGATATTTTATAGGCTTGTTGGACACTAGCCATGAAGAAGCTCTGTACTGTTGTGTAAAATGTAATAAAGAAAATTCACTATTATAAACAGTATGCCTCTTTTAGGAAGGGACTCTGAGAATGCATCTAAAGATGACTAGCTGTGTGCCCTGCTCACTGAAATGGGGCTTGCTAACAGCCTTGATTATTCCCAACATTTTTTCCTTAAACTTCTGTCACTCTTATGTTTTCTAAAATAACTTGGAGGGAACTAAAAAGATAAATCCTCAGCATTCTTGGAAACCTTTTCTGAGTATTGCTTAAAGAGGAGAACACAATGCGGTGGGAACACTATTATTATTATAAATAGGTTGGTATGGGAGTAGGTTTCTAGCTTGGTTATTTGTTATCTTGAGTGAGATTTTGGATTTGTGAGGATGCAGTTTGGCATCATGTTAAAGTACTCAAAAAAAAGGGAGAGGTTTTGGGGAACAAAATAGGAAAGATAAAGCTAGTCCTGATTGTTGAGTCCCCAGTAATTGAAAGGAATCAAAGGATAACCCCAGAAGGTGGTTAGAAAATGAAAACAATGTTTTTAAATAAGGTAAATATATAGATGGAGATGGAACAATAAACCCAACTGGCAGCAGAGTAGCAATTTTAACTAGAAGATTTCATGAAGAAAAAGATGCAAGACATTTCACAGAAAATAAAAGATATGATGTGTCAGATGCAAGAATAAGTCCTAAACATAGCATTTTGGGAGAAATGGGCTAATGGAGTCCAGGCAATTTATGGATCACCTCCCATCCCCAAATCTGAAGAGTTATATTCCAGGAAGTGTTTTTGGGGAGAATACCATTGACTTGTATTATTGATATATGTAAATAAAATATGATATTCCTGAAAGCATTAAGATGGCACTTCACAATACTTATAGTAACCAGGGAGTATATACCTCTTTTTCTATTTTGCTTAGGTTTGCCTTTGGCTGAAATAATTGGAAACTAGTATCCACTTAGGGGAAGCTGGAAGATACTGAAAGAAAATCGTGGTAGGCAATTGATGTTCTACTAAATGTGTTCTATTATAAGGAATAGGAAGCCAAATCTGAAGAACAAAATTAAGAAATTTTAGAACACTATTTGGGAGAAGAAAATGAAGAGAAAGGGGATTTACCTTTAGGAAATGTGTAAGGATTATCTGCTTTACATGTTAATTTAGTCCTTACCACCAAATTCTAATATTGATATTAAGCTCTCATTGGCACTTAAGGAAACTGAAAATCAAACAAGTTCCAGTCATGTAAATAGTAAATTTTAGGTAGAACCAATCCTTAAAAACTCCAGAAGTTATTTTTCTCCTAAAATTTTCTCTATTGTTCTCCCTGTTTACTTATTATACTATTTCAGGAAGCGTATTTCAAAAAGTCAGAGAAAAAAGATGCTGTGCTGTGATTCTCTTTCACTGTGGAACACTCACTGTAAGAGTTATCTCTTGCCATTTTTTTTTCTCCCCAAGGCTGTCCCAACATATATGGAGTTGCAATAACTATAAGTCAGTAAACCTGAGTATGTGGAACTATACTGGGTTCACTAGGAACAATGTATGCCAAATGAATCTCATGTACTTCTTTCTTTTAAAACAATAATTGGTGGATTAAAAGAGACTGTCAGAGATACAGCATCAAATTAGGCAAATATTGGACTCAATCTTTTGGGTGTTCCAATAGAACATTGTAAAATGGGAATTCAATTACAGTATGCTTAAATAAACTTACTTAGTTTTAACTTGGTATCACTTTAAAATCTCAAAGAAAGTCTCAAGCAGGCTGACAGTTCTATTCAATATTATTTTTGGTTGTTTGCAATTTCAGAGAAGAAAAAGTCATGCTGATAAAAATCAACAAATAGAATGTAGACAAGTACCTATTGATCACACAGTCAAATGAAAGATTATTGTAGGAATTTTAACAGACTGGGTTTTGGACTGAGCCAACTCGAATCATAGAGGCAGACAGATTAAGATAGACTCAGGAGATTGTTTCAGTTGTAAGCTTACTCTCAGAAAGGTGAAACCTTCAGTCCAGATGCCGGGTCATAAAGATAATGGTTGCTCCTCAATCAAGCTCAGGTTCACAATATCTATGGCATTTCAAATGGTGACCATCAACATTTTCATACAGAGGTGACTCACAAAATGAATCTAGATGCTCAGTATTCTACCCAGTTAGACTATGACCCTGGCCAATAGCCAAGTGTAAGGGAAATTGGGCCAAACCTATGCAGAGAGGTAACTGGCAATTAGAAAATGAAGGCAAGGGAGATCCAACATGGCAGCGGGCGCGGAGAGATCAAGTCTCTGACCTCTTCAGCTGCGCGGGCATAGGGAGTCTTAAACCGTGAAAATGCTGTTTTTCTCAGGATCACTAGGCAATGCTGAGCTGATGTGGATCTGGGGCGAACAGTCTGCACCTCTCAGAACACACACCAAGCCCGGAGTGGCTGAATTCAGGCTCCCATTCACCTGCGTCTCACAGACAAACCGCTGTGACTCAGCATTAAACGATCCTGCTGAAACAACTTGTTGGCTTTTCCTGATCCTGCGGAGGTTAATACCAATGGAGCCTTCATAGGCAGTGGCCACAGGATTGAGACGGGGCTCGGGAGAGCTGGTCAGGACCCACCCGTTGCATCGGTCACCTGGCAAAGGGAATGAACTGTCGCCATTCGCAGGGGATATCACCATGGCAGAGAACTGACGTCACCAGAATGCGGCAGTGGAGATAACTTCATTGAAACCGGTGGCGGCAGGTGTGTAACCCCCTAGGCCTCCCTCTCCACACATAGTGGGGAAACCTCAAGGGCCCCTTCCAGCTCTCCCATGAGCGTGATAGTCAGACTGAGGGAATCAGGAGCAGCATGGGATCCCAGCTACTGCTCCCACCAGCGCTGACAACTGAGGTCTCTTGCACCAGCTACCGGGGGCGTGGCTACCGGAGGGCAAACAAAATATGCTAAGGGTTCTCAGCCCCAAGATCCACAACCTTAGGGTCTGAGGGAATGGCAAGCAGGGAGAGTGTGCCCAGTCATTCAAGAAAATAGGGCTCCTGGGAGCAGCAGACCTGGCGGGTTGCCAGTATTGTGGTGAGCATCACCGATGAGCGGGGCCTGGCTTGAGGAAAAGTGGGGAAGTAACTAGACACAAGAAAAGGCCCTAGACACTCAGGATTGGAGACCCGCCCAGTCGGGGAGAAGGAGCTGCTTCACACTGATTGGTTCCTGCGTATTGAGAGGAGATGCTTGGCCCAGTGGACAAAGCTCCACCTACTGGAAGAGAAGTTAATCGAACAATAAGACTGCATTTTTAAATTTTTTTTATTATTATTTGGTTTTTAAATTTTTAAAAAAATTTTATTTATTTTTATTTATTATTATTATTTTTATTTTTTGATTATTGTTTAAAATTTTCTTTTTTTGTTTTCTATTTTTTTCTTTTGTCTTTTCAATTTCCCTATTCCCCTTTCCTTGAATTCTACCTGTTTACTCTCATTCTCTTTAGTGACTTCTTCCCTTCCCTTATAGTACCTTTCCTCCCAAGCATCACAATGCTGTTTATGTGTAATTTACTAAATGTGTATAGGTAAATGCTCCGAGGCGTTATATAGTGCTACCAAGTCCCTAGCTACCCCCAAATACTCCAGACCATTCTCCTGTTAATATCCCTTGTCAGTAGAGCAAACTTCCAAGGTTGCCAAGAGATACCAACCTCAATACATCACATCATTCGACCTAAATATAAGGCCCAAGACCAAACTGCAGACAGAATCCGTACACAGTTTAGGAAACGAATGAATCTGCATTAAAGTGCAACAAAACTCATCATCTCTAGTCATAGTCTCCCATCACAAAAGAGAGACCCCAGAGACGCACAAAGCCAAATAAATTTACAGGAGTAAACAGTAACTCAGCAGTCAAACAGAACAAGAAGTAACATGAGCAGCATGAAAAAGCAAGGAAGAAAAGGAGTACAAACAATGCAGGACAGCCTAAATATACAGGAGGACCTAGAGGCATCAGAAAAATGGTCAAATAAAGAATTCAAGGAATACCTTAGACAGATGGAATGGAATCTTAAAGAGGACATGAGACAGCAAATTCAAACAATGAAAAAACACATTGAAAATGAATTACATAAACAGATAAAAGAAGCAAATAAGCATCTTTATCAGGAGATAGAGATTATAAAAAAATCAAACAATAATTCTAGAAATGAAGGAAACTATGAACCAAATTAAAAACTCAAATGAGAGTATCACTAACAGAGTGGAGCAAGTAGAAGCCAGAATGTCCAATAATGAAGACAAAATATATCATCTTGAAAAGAGTCTAGCCAACTCAGAAAGGCTGGTAAAAAATCAAAAGAAAAACATCCAAGAGTTATGGGATAACATAAAAAAACAAACTTAAGAGTCATCGGGATAGAGGAAGGTATAGAGGTTCAAACCAAGGGAATGAGCAACCTGTTGAATGAAATAATTATAGAAAACTTTCCAGATATAAAAAAGGAAATGGATGTACAAATTGTAGATGCATACAGGACACCGAGCATACAAAATCACAGTAGACCAACGCCAAGACACATTGTTATGAAGATATCCAATATACAGAACAAAGAGAAAATATTAAAAGCTACAAGAGAAAGGAGACAGATTACATTCAGGGGTAAACCAATAAGGTTAACAACGGATTTTTCATCACAGACACTGAAAGCGAGAAGATCCTGGAACAACGTATTTCAAACACTGAAAGACAATGGATGCCAACCAAGATTTTTGTATCCAGCAAAATTAAGCTTCAGGTATGACAAGGAAATAAAAATCTTTCATGATAAACAAAATTTAAAAGAATTTGCAGCCAGAAAACCAGCACTGCAAAACATCTTGAGCAAAACATTACACGAGGAAGAAATGAAAAACAATAACCAAAACCAACAGTGGGAAGTACCTCAGTAAAGTGAGAAGGTGGGGGAAAAGCTAATCATGGAGAAACAAACCAAATTAAAATAAAAAAAGATAAATAATCAAACATGGCTGGAAGTACAAACCATATATCAATAGTAACTGTACATGTTAATGGCTTACAAAAAAGCAACATAGGCTGGTAACATGGATTAAAAAAAAACAAATTGAACAATATGCTGCCTCCAGGAGACTCATATGATTGGAAAAGACATACACAGGCTGAAAGTGAAAGGTTGGGAAAAAACATACCACGCACACGGTCCTTGTAAGCAAGCAGGGGTGGCCATCCTCATATAGAATAAAATCTTCAAGACTAAGTTAATCAAAAGGGATAAGGAAGGACATTATATACTGTTAAAAGGAACCATTCACCAACAAGACATAACAATTATCAATATTTATGCACTAAATAATGGTGCTGTGACGTTCATAAAACAAACTCTCCTCAAGTTCAAGAATCAAATAGACCACAACACAATAATTATGGGTGACTTCAACACACCTCTCTCACTATTGGACAGATCCTCCAAACAAAAGTTGAATAAAGAAACTATAGAACTCAATATCACAATCAATAACTTAGACTTAACTGACATATATAGAATATATCAACCATCATCAAGTGGAAATACTTTTTTTCTCAGTAGCACATGGATCCTTCTCAAAAATAGACCATACATTATGCCACAGGGCAACCCTCAGTAAATATAAAGGGGTGGAGATAATACCATGCATTTTATCTGATCATAATGGAATGAAATTGGAAATCAATGATAAAAGAAGGAAGGAAAAATCCTACATCACATGGAAAATGAACAATATGTTCCTGAATGATCAATGGGTTACAGAAGACATGAAGGAGGAAATAAAAAAAATTCTTAGAGATAAATGAAAATACAGACACAACATATCGGAATCTATGGGACACAATGAAAGCAGTTTTAAGAGGGAAATTCATTGCCTGGAGATCTTTCCTCAAAAAAAGAAAAAAAACAACAAATAAATGAGCTCACACTTCATCTCAAAGCCCTAGAAAAGGAAGAGCAAAACAACAGCAAATGTAGCAGAAGGCAAGAAATAATTAAAATAAGAGCAAAAATCAACGAAATTGAAACAAAAGAAACTATTGAATAAATTGACAAAACTAAAAGTTGGTTCTTTGAAAAAATAAATAAGATTGACAGATCCTTAGCCATGCTAACGAAGAGAAGAGAGAGAACTCAAATTACTAACATATGGGATGAAAAATGTAATATTACAACAGATACTACAGAAATACAGAAGAAAATTATAAATTATTTTGAAACCCTATATTCCAATAAAATAGAAGATAGTGAATACATTGATAAATTTCTTAAGTCATATGATTTGCCCAGACTGAGTCAGGAGGATACACACAATTTAAACAGACCAATATCAATGGATGAAATAGAAGAAGCAATCAAAAGACTACCAACCAAGAAAAGCCCAGGACCGGATGGGTATACAGCGGAGTTTTACAAAACCTTTAAAGAAGAATTAATACCAATACTTTTCAAGTTATTTCTGGAAATAGAATGAATTTGGCAGATCTCCCTCTTTTTCTATGAGGCCAACATCACCCTGATTCCGAAACCAGACAAAGACACCCCAAAGAAACAAAATTACAGACCAATATCTCTAATGAACCTAGATGCAAAAATCCTCAATAAAATTCTGGCAAATTGGATACAAAAAAAACACATCAAAAAATTGTGCACCATGACCACGTAGGATTCATCCCTGGGATGCAAGGATGGTTCAATATACAGAAATCAAGAAATATTATTCACTGCATCAATAGACTTAAAGATAAGAACCATATAATCATCTTGATAGATGCAGAAAAATCATTCAACAAAGTACAGCATCCCTTTATGTTCAAAACACTAGAAAAACTAGGGATAACAGGAACTTACCTCAACATTGTAAAGGCTGTCTATGCTAAACCTTAGGCTAGCATCATTCTGAATGGAGAAAAATTGAAGGCATTCCCTCTAAAATCTGGAACAAGACAGGGATGCCCTCTATCACCACTTCTATTCAATATAGTTCTGGAAACACTGGCCAGAGCAATTAGACAGATGAAAGAAATTAAAGGCATAAAAATAGAAAAAGAAGAACTTAAATTATCACTAATTGCAGATGACATGATTCTATACCTAGCAGACCCAAAAGGGTCTACAAAGAAACTACTAGAACTAATAAATGAATTCAGCAAAGTGGCAGGATATAAAATCAACACACATACATCAAAGGCATTCCTGTATATCAGCAACAAAACTTCCGAAATGGAAATGACGAAAAACACCCCATTCACAATATCCTCAAAAAATAAAAGAAAATTCTTGGGAATCAACCTAACAAAAGAGGTGAAAGACTTACACAATGAAAACTACAGAACCCTAAAAAGAGAAATAGAAGATCTTAGAATATGGAAAAATATACCCTATTCATGGATAGGCAGAACTAACATCATCAAAATGGCGATATTACCAAATGGGCCAAGCACCTGAACAGACACTTCTCAGAGGAGGACATACAATCAATCAACAAGTACATGAAAAAATGCTCACCATCTCTAGCAATCAGAGAAATGCAAATCAAAACCACCCTAAGATACCATCTCACTCCAGTAAGATTGGCAGCCATTATGAAGTCAAACAACAATAAGAGTTGGTGGGGATGTGGGGAAAAGGGTACACTTGTACACTGCTGGTGGGACTGCAAAATGGTGAGGCCAATTTGGAAAGCAGTATGGAGATTCCTGGGAAAGCTGGGAATGGATCCACCATTTGACCCAGCTATCGCCCTTCTCGGACTATTCCCTGAGGACCTTAAAAGAGCGCACTATAGGGATACGGCCACATCAATGATTATATCGACACAATTCACAATAGCTAGACTGTGGAACCAACCTAGATGCCCTTCAATAGATGAATGGATAAAAAAATGTGGCATCTATACACAATGGAATATTATGCAGCACTAAGAAATGACAAAATCATAGAATTTGCAGGGAAATGGATGGCATTAGAGCAGATTATGCTAAGTGAAGCTAGCCAAGCCCTAAAAAACAAATGCCAAATGTCTTCTTTGATATAAAGAGAGCAACTAAGAACAGAACAGGAAGGAAGAGCATGAGGAAAAGACTAACAGTAAACAAAGACGAATGGGGGGAGAGAAAGGGAGAGAGAAGGGAAAGCATATAGAAATGGTAGGAGACCTTCAATGATACACAAAATTATAAGAGGTTGTGAGGGGCAAGGGGGAGGAGGGAAAAGGGGAGAGAATTGAACAACAGCAGAGGAGATAGAGAGGGAAGATGGGAGGGGAGGGGGGATAGTAGGGGATAGGAAAGGTAGCAGAATACAACTTTCACTAATATGCCATTATGTAATAATGTGAGTATGTAACAGTTGTGAGTCTGCAATCTGTATTTGGGGTAAAAATGGGAGTTCAAAACCCAATTGAGTCTAATGTATGAAAGATGATATATCATGAGCTCTGTAATGTTTTGAACAATCAATAAAAAAAAAAGATCGGCAGCCATTATGAAGTCAAACAACAAGTGCTGGTGAGGATGTGGGGAAAAGCATACACTTGTACATTGCTGGTGGGGCTGCAAATTGGTGAGGCCAATTTGGAAAGCAGTATGGAGATTCCTGGGAAAGCTGGGAATGGAACCACCATTTGACCCAGCTATTCCCCTTCTTGGACTATTCCCTAAAGACCTGAAAAGAGCATACTATAGGGATACTGCTACAACGATGTTCATATCAGCACAATTCACAAGAGCTAGACTGTGGAACCAACCTAGATGCCCTTCAATAGATGAATGGATAAAAAAAATGTGGAATTTATACACAATGGAGTATTACTCTGCACTAAATAATGACAAAATCATGGAATTTGCAGTGAAATAGATGGCACTAGAGCAGATTATGCTAAGTGAAGCTAGCAATCCCTAAAAAACAAATGCCAAATGTAATCTTTGACATAAGGAGAGCAACTAAGAACAGAATAGGGAGGAAGAGCATGGGAAGAAGATCACCATTAAACAGGGAAGAGAGGTGGGAGGGAAAGAGAAAGAGAAGGGAAATTGCATGGTAAAGGAAAGAGACCCTCATTGTTATACAAAATTACATAGAAGAGGAAGTGAGGGGAAAGGGGAAAAAAACAAGAGAGAAATGAATTACAATAGATGGGGTAGAGAGAGAAGATGGGAGGGGAGGGGAGGGGAGGGGCGATAGTAGAGGATAGGAAAGGCAGCAGAATACAACATACACTAGTATGGCAGTATGTAAAAAAGTGGATGTGTAACCGATGTGAATCTGCAATATGTATATGGGGTAAAAATATGAGTTCATAATCCACTTGAATCAAATGTATGGAATATGATATGTCAAGAGCTATGTAATGTTTTTAACAAATAATAATAAAAAAATTTTAAAAAAAGAAAATGAAGGCAAAACCTCATTGTATATGTGGTCAACTAAGGGGGGTAAAGTAACAAAAAGCTTCTGCACCAAGTGTTCACTAGGCCTTCCCTATAGGACTAGGGCATCCTGCTGGGACATGAGGTTTCAAGGATGGACTGAGCAGTGCAGTGTTTATCAAGAGCTAATAAGTGTAGAATAGCCCAAGACCTTACTCATAACTGAAGAAGAAAATAAAAGATATGATGTGTCAGATGCAAGGACTAAAGTTACACCATTGAAGGGAAATCATGAGGTTAGAAACTGACAGGTAATAAAACACAGCTCAAGATGGATGAACAGATGTTCAGGACCAAGGCTCTGAGGATGTGGAGATGCAAGCAGAAACTTGTGTCCCATGTCAACTTACAGAAGGGAAGGAGGAATTTTTTATTTGTTTGGATCAAGGATTGAATTCAGGGGCGCTTAACCACTGATCCCCAGCTCTTTATTTTTAGTTTTCATTTTGAGACAGGATCTTGCTAAGTTGTTTAGGGCCTAAGTTGCCAAGCCTACCTTTGAACTTGCAATCCTCCTGCCTCAGCCTCTTGAGCTGCTGGGATTATAGGCCTGTGCCACCATGCCTGGATGGTAAAATTGCTCCATGAACTAACTGTTTAGCCTTTAGACCAAAGCCTTCAGTTTCAAATGCTAACGAGCTATAAGGAAACAATGAAGGTTAAGTTAGAGAAAAATTTAAATTTATTACAATTAAGAAAATTAATTGTAAGTATATAGGCTTGGTGCAGCTCTCTGAGAAAAACCATGAACTAAATTGTTCTTTAGTTGACCACACATTTGATATACTCTGTATGATACAATACATCTTGGAGGAAGAAAAAGACACCGACTGGAAACTGCCAACTAAAGTTAGGGAGCGCCAAGTACAAGGACATGGCCTCTAAATTCTGGGTTTTCCAATCATTCTGAGGGAATTACATTAAATTGTGCTACATATATTTTAAGAGGTCTTGTGACAATATAATTTGTATTCACAAAATGAGGAGCCAGATATTGAGAAGTGTGAATGTGATCTTACATGGTTGAAAATAACCCAGAAGGAATAGGGCTTCTTAGAACAGCCATGATAATGGTCTTCCTATATTCAATGATGTATATAAAAATGGGGGAACAAAAATTAGATATATTCTGGGGCATTCAAAAGAATAGATTTCATGCCATCAGGTAGAAAATTCTCCCAAATGGACTCAATAAATATTAGTTATTTTAAATAAAGAATATCTTTTTGGCAATGAAAAATTCCAACATTGAATGGGCTGTCTTGTGGAAGTATTCAGAGAGGTGAAATAACCATCTGTCTAGAAGCATCATAGCATTTGTTCATTGTGTGGAACTCTGAAAAAAAACAAGTTCTCTTCCAAAATATATCGTCCCAACATTTAGTTTTGTTTTGATATTGTAGATCTGCACCAAATTGTTTAACCTTTGTAATTATAACACACTAGATTGTTTATCTAATATGTTAAATTCTACTGTTTGGACATGTCATGACTCATTGATGCAGTCACTTGCTTAATACAAAGAACCCTAGGAATCAGGAGGGATTAGAAGACTGCTTACTTGCAATTAGTACTTTGGTAATATCGAGCAAGTTATTCTACTTTTTAATCTATTCTGATCATCTGTAAAATGAGGATGAAAAGCTCATGTCTGTGAGTCAAATCACTTTTTAGCAAACATTGGCTGAGCTAGAACTGTTCGACAGTCCCTGGGCTAGCCTTGGAGTTCAAAGAAGTCTCTTCCTGCAAGGATTTGAAATCTGGTAGGATTATTGTAATGAATAAATGTCTTTACTAAGATACAGATAACAATGCTGTACAAGTGGTAAGCTATATATATATATGATAGTATTATTTGTGTCAATGAGCATTCATTAAACACTGAATGGGATAGATCCTGTACAAAATACAACCATTGTATGAGAACTGTAGTCTTACTTTGCTTCCATTTTTCTTTCTGCTATGCGTATGTGTTTCTAAGCATAACTTCCTTGAAGACAAAGAAATTCTTAGAAGCAATTAGAGTATCACACCCACATCCTGCCCTTTTATTTATTAGCATTCTCTTTTTCTAGTAGTTTGAAATTACCCAAGCTGAAGGAGAGACACTGCCAGGAAAGTGTCACAGCCAGCACTAACTGAGTGACAGTAATTCATAAGCAAACTGTCATTTGCAATGCTGGGTATATTTTGAAAGTGGACCAAGTAGGATTTTCTGATAGCTTAGATATGAAGTATGAAAGAAATGTAAGACTCAAGATGATTACAAAGATTTTGAATTGGATTGAGGAACTGGAAGAACACGTTTTCCATTATTTAAGATGGGGGAAGCATTTAGGGAGAAAGACTAGGAATATATTGGGTATGTTTTAGTCAGCTTTTTCACCATTGTGACTAAAGGATCTGACAAGAACAATTTTTTTTGGGGGGGTGCTTATTTGAGGACTCAGAAGTCTTAGTTCATAGAAAGCCTATTCCATTTCTTGGGGCTCCAGGTGAGGCAGAACATCATGGCAGAAGAATGTGGCAGAGGGAAGCAGTTCACAACATGATCAGGAAGCATAGATAGAGATCTCCACTGTCCAGATACAAATATGTACCCCAAAACCCTGCACCCAATGAGCGGTGTTCTCCAACCACACCACACCTTCCTCCAGTTACCACTCAGTTAATTTGATCAGGGATTAATTCACTGATTGGATTAAGACTTTCACAACCCAGTCATTTCTCCTCTGAACCTTCTTGCATTGCCTCACATGTGAGCTGTTGCGGGACACCTCACATCTAACCCATACGGGGTGATAGGGATTATGTGTTTTGTTTTGTAGATATAATATATTTGATAAATTATATATATATATATATATATATATATATATATATATATGAATTCCAAGCAGGGATGCTAATTAGGTAATTAAGTTATGAGAATATAACATTTAGGAGAGGGGTTGGGTTAGAGATGTAAATATGAATGTCATTGGTACCTTTAGAGGCAGGAGAGTAGGTGTGATCAAAGGATGAGTACAGATCTAATGACCCCAAAACACTGGCAGCAAAAGCAGATAAATGGGATCATGTCAACTTAAAATGCTTCTGAACAAAGAGTACAATGGCTGGAGAAATACCTACAGAATGGGAAAACTTGAAAACCATTCATTTGATAAAGAGTTAATATACAAAATAAATTAGGAACTCGACTAAATAGCAAAGTCAAACAATTGCACAAATAACCTGATTAAAAAGTTGGCAAAGAGAGGCTGGATTTGTAGCTCAGTGGTAGAGTGCTTGCCGAGCATGTATGAGGCCTTGGCTTTCATCCCCAGCACCAATAAAACTAAAAAACAAAAAAAGTGGGCAAAGAATCTGAATAGTTCAAGGGAAAATAAATATCTTTTTGTTACCCACTGCAAGGTTCAGGGTACAACAAAAGACAGGTTTACAAGATGAAAACATACAAATTTACTGAGTATAGTTTTACAAGGCACAGGAACCTTTAGAAATGAAGACTTGGAGATATAGATCCAAGATGGCTGAAGAGAGGTGACCTGGGTTCTCCTCTACCACAGGTAAGAATGAGGGCAACAAAGGTAGGCTGCCTTTTGAGAACAATGACTATCAGAGAATTCTGGAAATCATCCAGGAAGTGATGTGAATCCAGAATTTCAGGGAAAGTTGAAAAGGCAGTGTGGAGAATAGGACAAAGAACATTAACTTTGAACCCTGGCTAGTAGAGTGGGATGGGAGGAGGACTACTACATTGTCAGGAAAAAGTGGGATAATACCAGCAACGCTCAGTACCAGCAATGCTCATCATAGAAGCAGCTGCAGTCCTAACTGCAGGAGAATTCCACAGTCCTCACTGGTTTTAAATACAGTCTGTGGAGCTGTCTGGGACTTGAGCAATCACTGTGCAACAAAGAAAAAACTCACACTACCCCACCCCTCCCATATGTTCAAGATATATTATAATTAATTTGTCAAAAGTACTAGACAAAGAGATAATTCTAAAAACAGCAAGAGAAGTGTCAAGTCACCTATAACAGAATTTCCATTATGTAAAGAGCAGATTTCTCAGCAGAAATTGTACAGGCCAGAATGATAGGAACAGAGAGACTTGAGCAGTGGGAACATAAGGTTGAGGGAATAATTCTACAAAATGAACCCACTGTGCTGACTCCAAAATGCTGTGTTTTCTATAAAACAATTTATCTGCAGCCCTGCTTGGTTTACATCAACAGGATCTATTACATTCCTCAGAAAACAAACTTACCTGCAGGGGAAATATAGGCATGAAATACCTGTAAGAATACAAGTTACCATGAAAGGGAGACTTCTGTGACCCTTACAGAGACCAGAACTCAGAGAGATAAGGACAATTCCTCCAACCATAAAATCTGTAAGAACAGGTTCCAAGTAGACCCAATCATGGGCTAAATTGACCTAGAGTTATAATGGCAGTGAGGACTTGGAAGTCTTATTTCATTCTGCTATTAGTCAAATAGTCAAGAGGTGGATATTGGGTGGGATTCTCTGGAAACTTCCCTGGGTCCCCTAATACAACTGCAGGGCAAGAAAGGCAGGCCATTCCTCTCCTCTCATATGCCTCAGTTTCCTGGCCCACCCTGACCATGTAACATGAAGAGGAAGAGGATGGGATTATATATCAGAAGTTCTGAGGGAATGAAACAGAAAAGAACTGCCAACCAAGAATACTACACCCAGAAATGCTAACCTTCAGATAGGAAGAGGAAATAAAGTCTTTTTCAGACAAGTACAAATTGACAATGTCATCACCAGCAAACCAGCCCCACAAGATATGCTCAATGTAGGACTCCCTACACTCAAAACAAAAGGATGGTAACTACCATCATGAAAACACATGAATCTACTAAACAATAAAGATAAGCAACATAAGAGAGATAAAGAAACAAATAATATATAAAGCCATAAGAAAATAACAACACAAGAATAAGTCCATGCCTATGGAAAACAAAATAAATTGATTAAATTTCCCAATTAACAAATAGGCTGGATGAATGGATTTTTTTAAACAAAACTATATGCTACATACACAAAATTTGCTTCACTGGCAAAAGACACATGTGGACTGAAAGTGAAGAGTTGAAAAATACATACCATGCAAATGGAAACTAAAAGTAAGTAGGAGGAGCTATACTCGTATCAGATGAGGCACTCTTTAAATCAGATACTGGAAACAAAGAAGGCCATTACATACTGATAAAAGTATTAATTCAACCAGAACATATAGTAATTATAAATACATATGCAACCAATTTCAGGCCATCCAAATATATTACACAAATATTAATAGATCTAAAAGGAGAGACAATCCTGACTCCAGTGCAATTACAACTGGGAACTACATTGCCTATTTTTTATCAATGGAGAAGACATCCAGACAGAAAACAAAGATGCATCAGAGTTGAACTGTACTACAGAATAAATATACCCAACAGATACTTACAGACCTTTTACCTAACAGCAGAATATACATATATTTTAATCAGGACGTGCAACATTCTTTGGAATAGATCACATTAGGTTACAAATCATGTCCCAATAAATTTTTAAAAATGGAAATTATATCCCCCAAATAGAAATTATACCACACACCTTTTCAGAATAAAATGGAATAAAATTAGTAATAAATGAGAATGGAAAAATACATAAGTATATCAAAATTAAACAACATGCTTCTAAATGGTCAATGTAAAAATAATTGCTTTTAAAGAAAAGTGAAAACACAACACAATCTGTAAGATGTAGCAAAAGCCGTACTAACAGGGAAGTTTATATAGCAATAAGTGCACACATAAAATAGATTTTTTTTTAAGAGAGTGAGAGAGGAGGGAGGGAGGGAGGGAGGGAGAGGGAGAGGGAGGGGGGGGAGAGAGAGAGAGAGAGAATTTTTAATATTTATTTTTTAGTTCTCGGCGGACACAACATCTTTGTTGGTATGTGGTGCTGAGGATCGAACCCGGGCCGCACGCATGCCAGGCAAGTGCGCTACCGCTTGAGCCACATCCCCAGCCCCATAAAATAGATTTTGAGTAAACAACTTAATAATATAGTTCATGGACTTAGAAAGTGAGAACATTTCAAACTCAAATTAGTAGGAGGAAAAAATTAAGATGGGAACCAAAATAAATGAAATAGCAACCAAAAACTAAAAACAACAACAACAAACCAGTTATGTTTTTTATTAAAGATAAAGTTGAAAAACGTTATAATAACCAAGGAAGCAAAAGATAAGACCCAGATAAGTAAGACCAGAGATGGAAATAAAGGGGGTGGGGGTTGTAAATGATACCAAAGAAATACAAAGGATAAGAAATGATTATGAACAATAATATGCTAACAAATTGAAAAACCAGAAGAAACATATAAGTTCTTGGATACATATGACCTGCCAAATTGAATCAGTTGCTGATTAGAGTAGACAATTAAAGTAGTAATGAAGCATCTTCCATCAAAGAAAAGTCCAGGACATGATGGCTTTACAGTCAAATTCTACAAAATATTTAACTAATTCCAATTCTTCTTAAACAATTCCAAGGAATAAAAAAGAAAGAAACTCTGAAACTTTTTATGAGGCCATCATTACCCTGAGACCCAAACCAAAGATGCATCATAAAAATCTGGACCAATATCCCTGATGAAAACAGATTTTAAAATTCTCAACAAAACACTAGTAGATTGAATATGAAGGCACAACTAAAATATCATATACCAGGATAAAGTGTGATCCATCCCAGAGAAATTTAGATGGTTTACTACTTATGAATCATTAAAGATATTGTACCAACAAGTAAATAATAGAAGCCATATTATCATCTCAGTATTTGCAAAAAAAAAAAATTGATAAGGTGCAAACTTCCTTAATGATAAAAACTCTTAACAAGTTAGAAAGGGAATATACATTAAAATACTAAAGACTATATATGATAAACCCACAGCCAATATCACACCAAATGGAGAATAGCTGAAAAGATTTCCTATAAGGTATGGAACAAGACAAGGATGTTCATATTCACCACTTGTTAAACATAATATTGGAATCTTTCCAAGAGCAATTAAGTAAGAGATAGAAATAAAGGGAATCCAAATTGAAAAGGAAGATTATTTATCCAGGTTTGAATGATATGATTTTAAACATAAAAAATAGAAATACTCCACCAAAAAGTTTTTAGAACTGATTTGAAGATTCAGTAAAGTTGTAGGATACAAAACCAATATTCATACAAACAAATCCATTATTTTGAACACAAACAACTTTCCAAAAATCACAAGTAATTTATCTCAAAATGGCTTCAACATTTAGAAGTAAATTTAATCCAGAAAGTTAAATGTTCCATGGTGAAATTTTAAAAAACTGATGAAATAAGTTATGCAGTAAAGACACATGGAAAGATATTATGTTTATAAATTGGAAGAATTAATATTGTTAAAATGACCTTATCACCCAAAATAATCTATAGATTCAGTACAATCTTCATTAAATTCAAATGACATTTTTTACAGAAATTATTTTTTTTGTCTTTTCTTAGTCCTAAAATATTTTTTATTGATTATTTAAAGCATTACATAGCTCATGATATATCATCTTTCATACATTTGACTCAAATTGTGTTTTGAACTCCCATTTTCACCCCAAATACAGATTGCAGAATCACATCTGTTACATATTCACATTTTTACATAATGCCATATTAGTGACTGTTGTATTCTGCTACCTTTCCTATCCCCTACTATCCCCCCTCCCCTCCCCTCCCCTCCCCTCCCATCTTCCCTCTCTACCTCCCCTGCTGTTGTTCAATTCTCTCCCCTTTTTTCCCTCCCCCTTGCCCCTCATGACCTCTTATAATTTTATGTATCATTGAAGATCTCCTACCATTTCCATATGCTTTCCCTTCTCTCTCCATTTCTCTCCCCCCATTCGTCTTTTTTTACTATAGTCTTTTCATCATGCTCTTCCTTCCTGTTCTGTTCTTAGTTGCTCTCTTTATATCAAAGCAGACATTTGGCATTTGTTTTTTAGGGCTTGGCTAGCTTCGCTTAGCATAATCTGCTCTAATGCCATCCATTTCCCTGCAAATTCTATGATTTTGTCATTTCTTAGTGCTGCATAATACTCCATTGTGTATAGATGCCACATTTTTTTTTATCCATTCATCTATTGAGGGGCATCTAGGTTGGTTCCACAGTCTAGCTATTGTGAATTGTGCCGCTATAATAATTGATGCAGCCGTATCCCTATAGTGCACTCTTTTAAGGTCCTCAGGGAATAGTCCGAGAAGGGCGATAGCTGGGTCAAATGGTGGATCCATTCCCAGCTTTCCCAGGAATCTCCATACTGCTTTCCAAATTGGCCTCACCATTTTGTTGTCCCACCAGCAGTGTACAAGTGTACCCTTTTCCCCACATCCCCGCCAACACTTATTGTTGTTTGACTTCATAATGGCTGCCAATCTTACTGGAGTGAGATGGTATCTTAGGGTGGTTTTGATTTGCATTTCTCTGATTGCTAGAGATGGTGAGCATTTTTCATGTACTTGTTGATTGATTCTATGTCCTCCTCTGAGAAGTGTCTGTTCAGGTCCTTGGCCCATTTGTTGATTGGGTTATTTGTTATCTTATTGTTTAATTTTTTGAGTTCATTGTACATTCTGGATATTAGGGCTCTATCTGAGGTGTGGGGGGTAAAAATTTGTTCCCAGGATGTAGGCTCTCTATTTACCTCTTTTATTGTTTCTCTTGCTGAGAAAAAACTTTTTAGTTTAAGTAAGTCCCATTTGTTTATTCTTGTTATTAACTCTTGTGCTATGGGTGTCCTATTAAGGAATTTGGAGCCCGACCCCACAATATGTAGATCGGAGCCAACTTTTTCTTCTATCAGACGCAGTGTCTCTGATTTGATATCTAGCTCCCTGATCCATTTTGAGTAAATTTTTGTGGATGGCGAGAGAAAGGGATTCAATTCCATTTTGTTGCATATGGATTTCCAATTTTCCCAGCACCATTTGTTGAAGATGCTATCCTTCCTCCATTGCATGCTTTAAGCCCCTTTATCAAATATAAGATAGTTGTAACTTTGTGGATTAGTCTCTGTGTCCTCTATTCTGTACCATTGGTCCACCTGCCTGTTTTGGTACCAGTACCATGCTGTTTTTGTTACTATTGCTTTGTAGTACAGTTTGACCTCTGGTATCGCTATACCTCCAGATTCACACTTCCTGCTTAGAATTGCTTTTGCTATTCTGGGTCTTTTGTTTTTCCATATGAATTTCATGATTGCTTTGTCTATTTCTACAAGAAATGCCGTTGGGATTTTGATTGGCATCGCATTAAACCTGTAGAGAACTTTATGTAATATCGCCATTTTGATGATGTTAGTTCTGCCTATCCATGAACAGGGTACATTTTTCCATCTTCTGAGATCTTCTTCTATCTCTCTCTTTAGGGTTCTGTAGTTTTCATTGTATAAATCTTTCACCTCTTTTGTTAGGTTGATTCCCAAGTATCTTATTTTCTTTGAGGATATTGTGAATGGAGTGGTTTTCCTTATTTCCATTTCAGAGGTTTTGTTGCTGATATACAGGAATGCCTTTGATTTATGCGTGTTGATTTTATAACCTGCCACTTTGCTGAATTCATTTATTAACTCTAGCAGCTTCTTTGTAGACCCTTTTGGGTCTGTTAAGTACATTATCATGTCATCCGCAAATAGCGATAATTTAATTTCTTCTTTTCCTATTTTTATGCCTTTAATTTCTTTTGTCTGTCTAATTGCTCTGGCTAGTACTTCGAGAACTAAATTGAATAGAAGTGGTGATAGAGAGCATCCCTGTCTTGTTCCAGATTTTAGAGGGAATGCCTTCAGTTTTTCTCCCTTTAGGATGATGGTAGCCTGAGGTTTAGCATATATAGCTTTTACAATGTTGAGGTAAGTTCCTGTTATCCCTAGTTTTTCTAGTGTTTTGAACATAAAGGGATGCTGTACTTTGTCAAATGCTTTTTCTGCATCCATCGAGATGATCATATGGTTCTTGTCTTTAAGTCTATTGATGTGGTGAATAGCATTTATTGATTTTCGTATATTGAACCAGCCTTGCATCCCAGGAATGAATCCTACTTGATCATGGTGCACAAGTTTTCTGATATGTTTTTGTATTTGATTCGCCAGAATTTTATTGAGAATTTTTGCATCCAAGTTCATTAGAGATATTGGTCTGTAGTTTTCTTTCTTTGAAGTATCTTTGTCTGGTTTTGGGATCAAAGTGATGTTGGCCTCATAGAATGAATTTGGAAGAGCTCCTTGTTTTTCTATTTCTTAAAATAGCTTGAAAAGTATTGGTATTAATTCTTCTTTGAAGGTTTTGTAGAACTCCGCTGTATACCCATCCGGTCCAGGGCTTTTCTTGGTTGGTAGTCTTTTGATGGCTTCTTCTATTTCTTCCTTTGTTATTGGTCTGTTTAAATTGTGTGTGTCTTCCTGTCTCAATCTGGGCAGATCATATGCCTTAAGAAATTTATCGATATCTTCACTATCTTCTATTTTATTGGAATATAGGGTTTCAAAATATTTTCTAATTATCTTCTGTATTTCTGTAGTGTCTGTTGTGATATTGCCTTTTTCATTCCGTATGTTAGTAATTTGAGTTCTCTCTCTTCTTCTTTTTGTTAGCATGGCTAAGGGCTTGTCTATCTTATTTATTTTTTCAAAGAACCAACTTTTAGTTTTATCAATTTTTTCAATGGTTTCTTTTGTTTCAATTTCGTTGATTTCTGCTCTAATTTTAATTATTTCTTGTCTTCTACTACATTTGCTGTTGTTTTGCTCTTCCTTTTCTAGGTTTTTGAGGTGTTGTGTGAGTTCATTTATTTGTTGGTTTTTTCTTTTTTTGAGGTAAGAAGTCCAAGAAATGAATTTCCCTCTTAAAACTGCTTTCATTGTGTCCCATAGATTCCGGTATGTTGTGTCTGTATTATCATTTGACTCTAAGAACTTTTTCATCTCCTCCTTTATGTCTTCTATAACCCATTGATCATTCAATAACATATTGTTCATTTTCCATGTGATATAGGATTTTTCCTTCCTTCTTTTATCATTGATTTCCAATTTCATTCCATTATGATCAGATATGGTGCATGGTATTATCTCCACGCCTTTATATTTACTAAGAGTTGCCTTATGGCATAATATATGGTCTATCTTTGAGTAGGATCCATGTGCTGCTGAGAAGAACGTGTATCCACTTGATGATGGTTGATATATTCTATATATGTTGGTTAAGTCTAGGTTATTGATTGTGCTGTTGAGTTCTATAGTTTCTTTATTCAGCTTTTGTCTAGAGGATCTGTCTAATGGTGAGAGCGGTGTGTTGAAGTCACCCATAATTATTGTGTTGTGGTCTATTTGACTCTTGAACTTGAGGAGAGTTTGTTTTATGAACGTTGCAGCTCCATTGTTTGGTGCATACAAATTGATGATTGTTATGTCTTGTTGGTGGATGGTTCCTTTTAACAGTATATAGTGTCCTTCTTTATCCTTCTTGATTAACTTAGGTTTGAAGTTGATTTTATTCGATATGAGTATGGCCACTCCTGCTTGCTTCCGAGGGCCATGTGAGTGGTATGATTTTTCCCAACCTTTCACTTTCAGCCTGTGTATGTCTTTTCCTATCATATGAGTCTCCTGAAGGCAGCATATTGTTGGATTTGTTTTTTTGATCCAGGTTACTAGCCTATGTCTCTTGATTGGTGAGTTTAGGCCATTAACATTTAAGGTTACAATTGAGATATGATTTGTACTTCCAGTCATGCTTCTTTATTTATTTATTTTAGTTTGGCTAGTTTTACTTTTTGGTTACTTTCCTCTCCCTTTACTGAGATACCTCCTGCTGTTAGTTTTGGGCACTATTTTTCAATTCCTCTTCTTGTAGTGTTTTGCTCAAAATGCTTTGCAGAGCTGGTTTTCTTGCTGCGAATTCTTTTAGCTTTTGTTTATCGTGAAAGATTTTAATTTCATTGTCAAATTTGAAGCTCAATTTTGCTGGATACAGTATTCTTGGTTGGAATCCATTATTTTTCAGCGTTTGAAATACATTGTTCCAGGATCTTCTCGCTTTCAAAGTCTGTGATGAGAAATCGGTCGTTAACCTAATTGGTTTACCCCTGAATGTAATCTGCCTCTTTTCTCTCGTAGCTTTTAATATTCTCTCCTTGTTCTGTACGTTGGCTATCTTCATAATTATATGTCTTGGAGTTGGTCTATTATGGTTTTGAATGTTTGGGGTCCTGTAGGATTCCAGGATTTGGCAATCCATTTCATCTTTCATCTCTGGGAAGTTTTCTAGAATTATTTCATTTAATATGCTGTCCATTCCTTTGGTTTGAATCTCTGTGCCTTCTTCTATCCCTATGACTCTCAAATTTGTTTTTTTTATGACATCCCATATCTCTTGAATAGATTGCTCATGGGATTTAAGCATCTTTTCTGTGTTGACTATATTCTTTTCAAGTTGATAAACCATGTCTTCATTATCTGATGTTCTGACTTCTACTTGATCAAGTCTATTTGTAATATTCTCGCTTGAGTTTTTATTTTGGTTTATAGTTTCCTGCAATTCTAGGGTTATTGTTTGATTTTTTTTTTTAAGATCTCTATCTCCTGGTAGAGCTCGTTCTTTGCCATTTGAATTTGTTTGTTTAATTCATTTTCAAAATATACTTTTATTTCTTGGACTTGCTGTCTCATGTCTTCTCTAATATTCCTTTTCATTCGAGTTAGGTATGCCTTGAGTTCTTTCCCTATCCCTGTTTCTGATGTTTCTATGTCCTCCTGTAGAATT
Organism: Spermophilus citellus; assembly: GCF_964194105.1. NCBI lineage: Eukaryota > Metazoa > Chordata > Mammalia > Rodentia > Sciuridae > Spermophilus > Spermophilus citellus. Next base: position 136,725,154 of record NC_138186.1, on the reverse strand, counting down.
GAGTTGTCTTGCATTGTTTGTAATCCTTTTTTCCCTTGTTTTCTCATGTTGTCCATGTTATTTTCCAGCTCTATTTGATTGTTGTGTTTCTGCTCTCTTCTATAGATTTGTTTTGTTTCTGTATTACTCTGATGTCTCTCCTTTGTGTTGTTAAACTATGCCTGCTAACGTGGATTCCGCTGGGAAGGAATTCCGACATCCGAGCTCCAGTGACGACACTACTCTGCTATGATGGGCCCCAGTCTCCTTGCCGGGGTGTCCTAATGGGGGGGTGTGACTGGACTGTCTCTGTTTGGTTTCAGCTCCCGGTCGCGGCAGGCGGGCGGTCTCCAGCCGCCCAGTATCACAGGCCGCGGGCAGGTGATCAGTCGCCAGCGGGCGGGCGTTCTCCTACCGCCCAGTTACGCGGGCAGTGGGTGAACTGTCGCCGGCAGGCCTGCAGTTTACAGCCGCCCAGTCGCGAGGGCCTTGCCTCTAGTCCCCTGGTTTCTCCTGCTAGTCTTGGTTTCTCCTGCTAGACCAGATTTCCCCTGAGTGATGGTTCTCGGCAGTTCAAACTGTACTCTGGGCCTGCCGTTTGTTGGGTGTGGAGGGTGGCTATTGGGAACCCCGGCACTCTATTGTTTTGTTTCCCTTGTGGGGGATAGAACTGTACCGCTTCCTTCCCCGTCTGAAATCCCGAACTCAGCCCGGGGGTCAGTGCGGGCTTGGCTGGCGGGATTCCACCGTGTCGCAGCCACTTATCTCCCTGCTTACTAGTTAATCCCTTCTCTGCGGCGCCACGCCTTCTGTAGCCGCGGGGCAGGCCGCGCGAATCAGACAGCCTGGATCTCCGGGGTCACACAGTTGGCTTTTGGGATTTCCGGCCCTCTATGGTTTTGATTTTTTCTGCTTGCCCCTCCCCCAGCGCTGGCTCGACAGGTTTTGTTTTGGCTGCTGATGAGAGGGGGGGTTGAATGTCAGGTGCCTCTAGTTTCCCCTTAGTCTTTATGCAGGCTCACTCTGATACTCCCTCCCCTGGAAAGTCTAGGAGAGATTTTATGTGAAATCCCCCTATGTATGGGGGCTGAGCTGCGTGACACACACCTGTTTTGTTGTTGCAGTCTGTCGGAGAGTGGCGGTGGATACTTCAGCTCTCCAAGATGGTGGCCGCTGATTGCCTTAGTGGAGTGTCCCTTGTGGGGGATGGGACTGTACCGCCTTTTTACAGAAATTAAAAAAAAAAAAAACAATTCTAAAATTCATATGAAGCCACAACAGACCCAGAATAATCAAGGAGATCCTACAGTTGGAGGTAAACTGGAGGCATCAAAATACCTGATCTCAAAACATATTACCAAAGCTATAATAACCAAAACAGCATGGTATTGGCAAAAATAGTGATACATAGAGTAATCAAACAATAGAAAATCCAGAAATTAATCCATATGTATACTGCCAACTAATTTTTGACGAAGGCACCAGGAACATGCATTGAAGGACAGTCTGTTCAAAAAATGTTGCTTGTGAAAATATACATATGCAGAAGAATGAAACCAGATTCTTTTCTCTTACCATATACAAAGTCAGAGATCTTAATGTAAGACCTGATGGTATAAATATAGTACAAGAAATCATAGGGGAAGCAATTAAAGACATTAGTGCAGGCAATTATTATTATTTTTTTTTGCAGAAGACCTTCAAAACACAGAGAACAAAAGTAAAAATTGATAGTACTATATTAAACTAAGAAGCTTCTGAACAGCAAAGAAAACACAGCTAAGATACAACCTACATAGTTGGAAGAATATTTTGAAATTATTTCTTTGACAAAGAAGTAATATTCAGAATAAAAAGGATATTTAAAGCTCAACAACAGAAGCCCCAAATAATATAACTTAAAAATGGGCTGATGACAGTATCACCAAAGCAAGGTAAAGAGACATCAAGGAAAGAAAACTATAGACCCATATCCCTGTTGAATTTAGATGCAAAAGTCTTGAATGAAATATTAGCAAATTGTACTCAACCTATTAAAAAGATTGTATATTATGACCAAGTTGGTTTTATACCAGAGATGCAAGCATAGTTTCATATATGCAAATCAACAAAGATAATTCCTTACATAAATAGAAAAGGGAAAAACCACTCATCTCAATACATGCAGAGAAAGCCTTTGACAAATTAGCATCCATTCATGATGAAAACCCAGAAGAAACCAGGAATAGAAGTAACCTATCTCAAAATCATAAAGGCTACATACAAAACTCCCAAAGTCAATATCATAGTGAATGGGGAAAAACAAAGCATTTCCTTTAAAGTCTGGAACAAAACTAGAATGTCTATTCTCTCCATTTCTATTTAATATGGTACTGGAAATGTTAGCCAAAGCATTTAGGCAGGAGAAGAAAGTAAAAATGATAAAAATAGGAAAGGAAAAAAGTCAAATTATCATTGTAGATGACATGCTCATATATTTAAAAGATCCAAAAAGCTCCACCAAAAAACAAAAACAAAAAAAATTCTAGAGCTAATAAATTCATCAAAGTAGCAGGTTATAAAATCTACAAAAAAAATATTTTCTATATGCCAATGATGAATCTACTTAAACAAACCCATTTACAAGAGCTTCAAAAAATTAAAATATCTAAGAATAAATCTCAGTAAGGAAGTGAAAGCCCTCTGCAATAAAAGCTATAGAACATTGAAGAGAGAAATTAAAGACCTTAGAAGAAAGACCTTTCATGTTCAGATAGGCAGAATTAATATTATCAAATTATCATTATGTATAATTACAAAGTACCAATTAGAAAATCTCCAAATAAGAAATACAAGCAACAAACATATTAGAAAATGCTTAATATCCCTAAATACTGGGTAAATAAAACACATCTCCTCACCACTCACAGTTAAAATGGCTATTACCAAAAAGACCAAAAAAGATTGCTACTGCCTCTGATTCTGCTGCTGCCAGCTTGAGGTTGCCTGGAGGTCTTCTTACTGGGTGCTGCTGCTGAAACTGCTGCCCTGGATGCAACTGAAGCTGACACTGCTGCTGATCCCAGAGATCACCTGCTGACTCTGCCCCCATAGCTGCAGTTGCCAGTGCAGCCCTTGCTTCTGCTGACCAGCTGCCTGCTGCCAACAACCACTGCCACTGCTGCTGCTACCACAACCTAGAGGACTGCTTTTGGGGGAGATTTCAGGTTTGCTTGCATGTGGCTGCACCCATTTTGGGACACCAGGGCCTGGGGTTGGGTGCCAGCAGGTTTACCACCACAAGAGCCTTTTTCTCCAGCTGGGACCTGCAAGTCCAGTATGGGGGTGGCTGCGGGTTTGGAGGAGCCAAAAGGGTCTTTCTGCTGAGAGTGCTGGTGGCCCTTGTCTTGCTGCTGCATCTTGGGGTTTCTCTGTTGCATGAGTATCTCTGGTGGTCTCTCTGCGAGTAAGAGCAGCATTAAGATATTGGGACTGTAGTGTGGCCAAGCCTGAGATAGCTGAAGCTCGGATCGATGGGAAAGGGACTGGTTTTGAAAGGGCTGATCTGGATTTGGTGATCCCAAGAGATGTCAGAGACAGGGATGAGAAACTTGAACACGGAAAGAGACAATTTGTCTTTCCAGCAAGATTTGTTTTATTTTTGATTCATTAATCTCTACCAAATTTGGAACAGGATGTTTTTTTTTTTTTGCATCAATGTGTGGAGGACAATGACATATGAATGTTTTCTTTTTGCATTTTTTTGTATTCTTATGTCTTATCTTTTTCTCTTTGTTCATATTTTTTCCTTTCTCTTGTCTATTTTCTTGGATTTTTCTTTCCAACTTTTCTCCAACCTACAGCCAATCTTTATCACCTCCATTTCCACTCTTCCTATGAATTTTTACTTCTAGCTTCTCTCTTCATCCCTTACAAATATTGCATACTACACTACCTCTGTTCTCTTATCCACCATTTGAAATTGCAAATCATTTTAACAAATATTAAGTTTGTAATACACACAGTTATTGAACTTATCATTTTGGTTTAATGCAAGAAAGCAGTAGATGCTCTAGTGGAAGCTATTAGGCTTAAGGCTATATATTGTGTACACTGGGTGCTGTTGATGCTATATGGTTTCACCAGTAAAGGTGAAATGCTGGAAACCTTCAGGGACACTATAGGTCTACAGAGTAGACTATATCCTGCCTTAGATCCATACTTTAATTGGTAAAACACACTAACAACATGACAACAAAAAGGGAATATAGGACCCCAAACCAAGATGCTTCAACAACAGAAGCCACTGATAATGCAGTAGAAGAAATGTCTAAGAAGGAATTCAGATTGTATATAGTTAAATTGGTATGTGAAGTAAGAATAGTATAAGGAGCAAAATCAAAGAAAAAATGCAGGAAGTGAAAAACCACTTCAATAAAGAGAGATCATGAAAAAAAAAGCAAGCAGAAATCCTCAAAATGAAGGAATCAGTAAACCAAATTATAAATTCAATAGAAAGCATCACCAACAGACTAGACCACTTGAAAGACAGAACCTCAGACAATGAAGACAAAATATATAATCTTGAAAGTAGAGTTGAACATATGGAGAAGATGTTAAGAAGCCATGAACAGAATATCCAAGAATTATAGGATAACATGAAAAGATCAAATTTAAGAGTTAATAGATGAAGGAGCACAGATACAAACCAAACCAAAGGAATGCACAATCTTTTCAATGATATAATAGCAGAAAATTTCCCAACCTAAAGAATGGAATGGAAAATCAAATATATAAGGGGACCCCAAATATACAAAATTACAGCAGACCTACACCAAGACACATTATAATGAGAATGAATAACACAGAGAATAATGATAAAATCTTAAAGGCTGTGAGAGAAAAAAAATCAAATTATGTAGAGGGGGAAACCAATTTGGATATCAACTGATTTCTCAATCCAGACCCTCAAAGCTAGGAGTTCTTGGAGTAATATATTTTAAGCTCTGAAAGAAAATAGATGCCAACCAAGAATTTTGTATCCAGCAAAATTAAGTTTCAGATTTGAAGATGAAATTAAAACTTTCCATGATAAACAAAAATTAAAAGAATTCACAATTAGAAATCCTATACTACAGAGTACTCTCAACAAAATATTCCATGAGAATGAAGTGAAAAAAGAAAAAGTGAAAACCAGCAAAGGGAAGATCTACACTAAAGGGACATTCAATCAAATAAGAAACTAAGAAAAATCTAAAAATCAGAAATAAGTCAAGATGACAGGGAATACAAATCATATCTCAATATGATTGAGTGTTAATGGCCTAAACTCATCAATCAAAAGACATAGTTTGGCAGATTGGATTAAGAAGCAAGACCAACAATATGCTGTCTTCATGAGACTCATCTCATGGGCAAAGACATCCATAGGCTGAAGTTGAAAGGATGGGGAAAAAAAATTATCAATCATATGGATTGCGTAAATAAGCAGGGTTTTCCATTCTCATTTCAGACAAAGTAGACTTCAAATCAGTTAATCAGAAGAGACAAAAAAGGACATCTCATACTGCTTAAGGAAAATATATATAAGCAGGACATAACAATTATAAATATTTACACCCAAACAGTGGAGCATCTATGTACCTCAAATAAACCCTTCTCAATTTCAAGAGTCAAATTGACCACAATATAATAATACTGGGTGACTTTAACACACCTCTCTCATTACTAGACAGATCTTCCAAACAAAAACTAAATAAGGAAACTATAGAACTAAATAACACAATCAATAATTTAGACTTAACAGACATACATAGAATATTTCATCCATCAATGAGAAAATATGCTTTGTTCTCAGCAGCACATGGCTCCTTCTCTAAAATTAAAATAAACCATATCTTATGCCATAAAACAACTCTTAGTAAATACAAACAAAAACAAAACAAAATGGAGATAATACTCTGCATTCTATCAGACCACAATGTGTAAAGAATAATGATAATAAAGGGTGACACAGAGATAAGGTGCAGAGGCAGGAAAGTGGCAGGGTGGCTTTTTATCCAAGCGGCCAAGTTTATTCATACCAATAGGTTACATTAGGTCATTAGAACCATAACTATATTATTGTTTAGAGTATCAGCAAGTTTGCTTACATTCTACGGTTACAAAATGTAATATTAGGAGGTTTGTTCAGTTCTCAAGAAAGTCCATTGTTTGGGGTTACTGTTAAGTGGGCAGATCAAGGAGCAACAGAGCTTGATGAAACATTGTAGTTATCTAGCAAACAAGTTATTTTATTTCCAGGATCTATGTGCCTGAAATCAAGGTCAAGGCTTGATAAGGCTCTAACACAGAGGCTTCTCAGGGCATTGCCATACCAGCTAGATGTTGCACACATATTAGCTATATTCCTAGATCCTAAGAGGGATTGCAGGTCATTCCAAGGGTGGGAAATAGGGTGCCTGTTACACCCAGGGAGTTTGCTCACCAGAGGAATGCTTTCCTGTACATTTCCATGGTTATAGTCCATACAACAATGGAATAAAATTAGAAATCAATGATAAAATAAAAAAATAGAAGCTACTGTAACAAATGGAGACTAAATAATACACAATTGAATGATGAATGATACAACATATCAAAATCTCTGGAACATTATAAAAGCAGTACTAAGAGGAAAGTTTATTGCATTAAGTGCATTCATTAAATAAAAAGTCAACAAATAAATGACCTAACACTACATATAAAAGCCCTAGAAAAAGAGCAAATCAACCCCCAAAGCAGAAGATATGAAATAATTAAAATCAGAGCTGAAACTAATGAAATCGAAAAAAAGAAACAATTGAAAAAATTGACAAAAGTTGGTTCTTTGAAAAATAAAATGGATAAATCATCTCTCAATAATAACCTGGCCATTACTAAAATACAAGATGAAGAAGGAAATATCACAATGGACATGTCTGAAATACAGAAGATAATTAGAAAGTATTTTGAAAATTTATACTCTGATAAAATAGAAAATATCTAGAAACATATGACCTACCCAAACTGAACGAGGAGGTCATACCCGATTTACACAGATCAATTTCAAGTAATTAAATAGAAGATACCTTCAAAAGCCTACCAACCAAGAAAAGCCCAGGACCAGATGGATTCTCAGCCAAGTTCTACAAGACTTTCAAGAAGAATTAACACCGATACTACACAAAGTATTCCATGAACTACAAAAGGAGGGAACCCTTCTAAACTCATTCTATGTGGCTAATATCACCGTTATACTGAAACCAGACAAAGACACATCAAGGAAAGAAAACTTCAGACCAATATCCCTGATGAGCATAGATGCAAAAATTCTCAATATAATTCTGGCAAATCACATACAAAAACACATTAAAAAGATAGTGCACCATGATCAAGTGGGATTCATCCCAGAAATTCAGGGTTGGTTCAACATATGGAAATCAATAAACATAATTCATCATATTAATGGATTTTAAAACAAGAATTATAGATGCAGAAAAAGCACTTGACAAAATACAGCATACCTTAGTGTTCAAAACACTAGAAAAATTAGGAATAGTAGGAACATACCTCAATATTGTAAAAGCTATATATGCTAAACCCAAGGCCAGCATCATTCTAAATGGAGAAAAATTGAAAGGATTCTTGCTAAAAACTGGAACAAGACAAGGATGTCCTCTTTCACCACTTCTATTCAACATCATACTTGAAACTCTAACCAGAGCAACTAGACAAAAGAAATGAAAGTGATACACATACGTAAAGAAGAACTCAAACTATCACTATTTGCTGATGACATGATTCTACATCTAGAGGATCCAAAGAAGTCTACCAGAAAACTTCCAGAACTAATAAATGAATATCCAGTGAAGTAGCAGGATATAAAAATCAACACCCATAAATCAAATGCATTCCTATACATCAGTGATGAATCTACTGAAAGAGAAACTAGGCAAACTATTCCACTCACTATAGCCTCAAAATAAATAAGTAAATTAAATAAATAAATAAAATACCTGGGAATCAATCTAACAAAAGAGATGAAAGACCTCCACAATGAAAACTACAGAACACTAAAGAAATAAATTAAAGAAAACCTCAGAAGATGGAAAGATCTCTCATGTTCATAGGTAGAATTGATATTATCAAAATGGCCCATACTATCTAAAGCACTGTACAGATTTAATGTAATTTTTATTAAAATCCCAATGACATTCTTCATAGAAATAGAAAAAGCAATCATGAAATTTGAAAAAATAAGAGACCCAGAATAGCTAAAGCAATCCTTAGCAAGAAAAGTGAAGCAGGAGGCATCACAATACCAGACATTAAACTATACTACAGAGCTATAGTAACAAAAACAACATGGTATTGGCACTAAAATAGACTTGTAGACCAATGGTACAGAATAGAGGACATAGAGACAAACCCACATAAATACAGTTATCTCATACTAGACAAGAGTGCCAAAAATATTCACTGGAAAAAAATATAGCCTATTCAACAAATGGTGCTGGCAAAACTGAAAATCCATATGTAGCAAAATGAAATTAAACCTCTATCTCTCACCCTGCACAAAAACCAACTTAAAGTGGATCAAAGACTTAGGCACTAGAACAGAAACCCTATGTCTAACAAAAAAAAATTAGGCCAAAATCTTTACCATATCAGCCTAGGATCTGACTTCCTTAACAAGACTCCTTAAGTGTAAAAGGTAAAATCAAGAATCAATAAGTGGGATGGATTCAAATTAAAAAGCTTCTTCTCAGCAAAGGAAACAATAATGTGAGGAAAGAGCATATAGATTGGGAGAAAATCTTTACCACATGCACCTCAGATAAATAATTAATCTCTAGGACATATAAAGAACTCAAAAAACACCAAAAGCAAACAAACAACAACAAACAAAATAACCCAATCAATAAATGGACTAAGGAACTCAACAGACACTTCAAAGAAGAAATACAATTGATAAACAAATATATGAAAATGTGTTCAACGTCTCTAGCAATTAGAGAAATGAAATCTTAAGAGTAGATTTGATTTGCATCTAACTCGTCAGAATGTCAATCATCAAGAATACAGGCAACAATAAATGTTGGTAAGCATGTGGTGATAAAGGTAAACTCATGAATTGCTGGTGGGACTAAAAATTGGTGCAACCACTATGGAAAGCAGTATGGAGATTTCTCAGAAAACTGGGAATGTAACTACAATTTGACCCAGCGATCCCACTCCTTGGTTTATTCCCAAAGGATCTAAAATCGGCGTACTATAGTGACTCGGCCACATCAATGTTTATAGCAACTCAATTCACAATAGCTAGAATATGAAACCAACCTAGGTGTCCCTCAACAGATGAATGGATAAAGAAAATGAGGTCTATTACTCAATGAAATGTTACTCAGAGCTTTAAAATATGAAATTATGGCATTTGCCAGTAGATGGTTGGAGTTGGAGAATATCATGCTAAGCTAAATAAGCCAATCTCACAAAACCAAAGCCTGAATATTTTCTCTAATATGCAGATGCTAATTCACAATTAGGCAGGGGGGGCACTAGGGAAGAATAGCATTACCTTAGATTAGGTAGAGGGAAGTGAAGGGAGGGCAAGGAAGGGGATATGGAAATAGGAAGGATAGTAGAATGAAACAGACATTATTACTGTATGTATACATGTGACTGCATGACCAATATGATTCTGCAACATGCACACTCAGAAAAATGAAAAATTGTATCCTGTCTATGTATGATATATCAAAGTGCACAAATGCATTCTACTGTCATGTATAACTAATAAAAATAATTTAAAAAAATGCTGGCATGGTCCAAAAAACAAAAAGGAAGGGCTGTGAGGATGCAGAGAAAGGGGAAGTCTTGTATACAAACACTATTGTGGGGTGGAGGGATGTAAATTAGCATAGCCACTATGGAAAACAATATGGATCTTCTTCAGAAAATTAAAAATAGAACCACCGCATGATCAAGCAATCCCACTACTTGGCATATGTTCAAAAGAAATGAACTAATTACATAAAAATACCTTCATTCCCATGTTTATTAAAGCAATATTCATAATAACAAAGATATAGTATCAACCAAGATGATCTTTGATAGATAAATGAATAAAGAACATGTGGGGCATATATACACAATGGAATATCATTTAGCCCTATAAAAGAACAAAGTCCTGTCATTTGTGGCAAAAATGCATGGAACTAGAATAATTATGTTAAAAGTAATAAGCCTCAATCATTTGTGGGAACTATAAAGTCAACTATATGGAAGAATGGAAAAGTAACCCCTTGTGAGTAGACCACTCTAGTGGGGGGGGGAGGGGAAAGATTAGATAAGAGCACTGAAATAAAGGTAGACAGGAGTAATTAGTTCTGGTTTTCTGTAGCACAGTAGGATCACCACTGTCTACAATTGTCTATTCAAACAACTAGCTCAATGAAAATTCCCAATATACAAAAATGATTAATGATTAAAAATGAGATAAAAGGTTTATTATTCTGATTATTATACATTATATACAGGCATCAAATTTCCCCATAACTAATAATGTACCCCCACTATGTATAAATATTTTATCTTAATAAAAATATGAAAATTCAAAGAAACAGAGAAACACATATTTTAAACTATTTGATGAAATACTGGTGAAACCCATCAGTGACTGAATATACTTTCTTCTCAGCAGCACATGGATCCTTTTCTAAAATAGACCATATCTTAGGCAACAAAGCAACTTTTAGCAAATACAAAAAAGTAGAGACACTACCCTGCCTTCTATCAGATCATAAAGGAATAAAATTAGAAATCAATGACAAAATAAAAAAATAAAAGCTACTCTAACACCTGGAGACTAAATAATATGCTATTAAGTGACCAATGATCAGAAGAAGAAATCAGGGATAAAATTTTAAAAAAACACCAAAAAACAGAGGTACATGAGAACAATGACCCACACATCAAAATCTATGGGACATATGAAGGTAGTTCTATGAGGAAAGTTCATTGCATTGAGCAAATAATCTAAACTCACATCTTAAATCCCTAGAATAGGAAGAGAAAAATCAATACCAAAGAAGCAGTAGAAGACATTAAGTAATTAAAATCAGAGCTGAAAAAAAAAATCAATACAATTTTTTTTAAAAAATTTAAACCAAAAAACACAGTTGGTTCTTTGAAAAAAATAAATAAAATTGATAAACTCTTAGCCAAGTTAATGGAGAGGAAACTCAAATTACTAAATTTGTGATGAAAAAGAAAATATCATGGGGCTGGGGATATGGCTCAAGCAGTAGTGCGCTCACCTGGCACTCGCAGGGTGCTGGGTTCGATCCTCAGCATCACATACAAATAAAAAATAAAGATGTTGTGTCCACCAAAAACTAAAGAATAAATATTTTAAAAATATCATAATGGACAGTACTGAAATACAGACAATAATCAGAAGCTATTTTGAAAATGTATGCTTTGATAAAATGGAAAATCTCAAAGTCATTGACAATTTTCTAGAGACATTGACAAACCCAAATTGAGTCAGGAGGACATAGAAAATTTAAACAGATTAAATTCCAGAAATTAAATGGAAGATGCCATCAAAAGCCTATCAACAAAGAAAAGCCCAGGATCAGATGGATTCTCAGCTGAGTTCTATCAGACATTTGAAGAAGAACTTACACCAACATTCCTCAAATTATTCCACAAAATAGAAAAGGAGGGAACCCATTCAAATTCATTCTATAATGCTAGTATCACCCTGATACCAAAACCAGACAAAGACACATCAAGGAAAGAAAACTTCAGCTCAATATCCCTGATGAATATGGATGCAAAATTCTTAATAAAATATTGGCAAACTCCATGCAAACACATTTTTTTATGAGATAGTGCACCATGATCAAGTGGGGTTTATCTCAGGGATGCAAGTTTGGTTCAATATTCAGAAATCAATAAACATAAACCATCACATCAATAGACTTTAAAATCAAGAATCGTGATTATCTCAATAGATGCAGAAGAACATTTGAGGAAATAAAGCACCAATTTATGTTCAAAACACTAGAAAAACTAGGTATGGTAGTAACATATCTCAACATTGTAAAAGCTATACACGTTAAACTCATTTTAAATGAGAAAAATTGAAGTCATTCCCTCTAGAAACTGGAACAAGACAAGGATACTCTCTTTCACTGCTTCTATTCAACATAGTCCTTGAAACTCTAGCCAGAGCAATTAGAAGAAAGAAATTAAAGGGATACGAATAGAAAAAGAAGAACCCAAACTATATCTATTTGCCAATGACATGATTCTATATTAGAAGACCCAAAAATTCCACCAGAAAACTTCTAGAACTCATAAATGAATTCAGCAAGGTAGCAGGATATAAAACTAACACTCATAATTGACTGCATTTCTATACATCAGCGATGAATCAACTGAAAGAGAAATTAGGAAAAGTATCCCATTCACAATAGCCTCAAAAATAATAAGATTATTTGGGAATCAATCTAACAAAAGAGGAGAAAGACCTCTGCAATGAAAACTGTAACACATTAAAGAAAGAAATTGAAAAAGACTTTAGAAGATGGAAAGATCTCCCATGTTCTTTGATAGGCAGAATTAATATTGTCAAAATGGTCATACTACCACAAGCACTATACATATTTAATGCAATTCCTATTGAAATTCCAATGATATTCTTCATAAAAATACAAAAAGCAGTCATGAAATTCATTTGGAAAAATGAGAGAATCAGAATAGACACAGCAATCTTTATTGAGAATAGTGATGCAGGAGCCTTCACCATACCAGACCTTAAATTATACAACACAGCCATAGTAACAAAAAATGGCATGGTATTGACATTAAAGCAGACATAGAGACCAATAGAACAGAATAGAAGACACAGAAACCAACTCACATAAATACAGTTATATTATACTAGATAAAGGCACTATAAACACACTTTGGAGAAAAGAAAGACTCTTCAACAAATCTGCTGGGAAAACTAGAAATCTATGTGTAGCAAAATGAACTTAAATCCCCATCTCTCACCCTGCACAAAACTTGAAGTGGATCAAGGACATAGGCATTAGATCAGAGATCCTGTATCTACTAGAAGAAAATGTTGGCCCAACTCTCCATTATGTTGGCTTAGGAACTGACTTCTTCAACAAGACTCCTAAAGCACAAGAAGTAAAATCAAGAATCAATAAATGGGATGATATCAAACTAAAATGCTTCTTCACAACAAAGGACTCAATCAAGAATGTTAAGAGAAAACCTACAGAATAGGATAATATCTTTGCCACCTGCACCTCCAGGATATATAAAGAACTCTAGAAACTTGACATCCCCTCAAAAAACAAAAAAACAAAACCAAATTATTCAATCAATAAATGGGCATAGGAACTGAACAGGCACTTCACAAAAGAAGTATGAATGATCAACAAATACATGAAAAAAGGTTCAATATCTCTATCAATTAGAGAAATGCACATTAAAACTACACTGAGATTCCATCTTGACTAAAGTCAAATGGTAATTATCAAGAATATGAGTAACAATAATTTTGATGAGGATGTGGGGTAAAAGGAACATTCATACATTGCTTGCGGGACTGTAAATGGGTGCAACCACTGTGGAAAGTATTATGGAGATTTCTTAGAAAACTCGAATGGAACCTCCATTTGACCCAATTATCCTACTCCTCAGTATATATCCAAAGGACTTAAAACCAGCATACTATAGTGATGTGACCACATCAATGTTTATAGCAGGTCTCATAGACTAAGCTATGGATCCAACTTAGGGGCCATTCAATGCATGAATATATAAAGAAAATGTGGTGTATATATACACAATGAAATATTTATTACTCAGCCAAAAAGAAGAATTAAATTATGACATTTGCCAGTAAATGGATGGAAATGGAGACTATCATGCTTAGTGAAATAAATCAATTCCCCAAACCAAAGGTTGAATGTTCTCTCTGATATGCAGATGCAAATACAAAATGAGGGGTGGGGGAAGAAAAAAATAGAAATTTATTGGATTAGACAAAGAGAAATGATAAAAGGGAGGTGGATGAGAATAGGAAAAAACAGTAGAATGAATCAGACATAACTTTCCTATGTTAATAAATGAATACACGACCAGTGAAACTCCACATTATATACAACCATGAGAATGGGATCCTAATTAGAATGTTATACTCCATGTATGTATAATATATTAAAACATACTGTACTGTCATGTGCATCTAAAAATAAATAAAAAGTTAATGTGATGATTATTAAATGATGTCTAAGTTAATATATTAAAAGAGTAGATCTGAACAGCAACAAAAAGAATCAGAGAAGATGACAGAGAACTCCCTGCTTCTGCTGTTTTCTCAAATGTTATGGAAAAATATTTAGTGTTAGTGCATCCTGAACTCCATTAACAGTCATCTCTCAAAGACATACAAATGACCAATAAGAATATGAAAAATAAAATACCTACCAGCTCCAACCATCAGGGAAATGCAAGTTAAAATTACCATCAGTGGGAAGTGCCTCGGTAAAGACAGAGGGCGACGGGAAAGATAATCACGGAGAAACAAACTAAATTTTTTTTTAAAAAAAAGGATAAACAATCAAACATGGATGGAAGTTCAAACCATATATCAATAGTAACTCTGAATGTTAATGGCTTAAACTCTCCAATAAAGCAACATAGGCTGGTATCATGGATTAAAAAACAAATCTAACAATATGCTGCCTCCAGGAGACACATCTGATTGGAAAAGACATACACAGGCTGAAGGTGAAAGGATGGGAAAAAATATACCACACACACGGTCCTCGCAAGCAAGCAGGGGTGGCCATCCTCATATCGAATAAAATCGACTTCAAGACTAAGTTAATCAAAAGGGATAAAGAAGGTCATTATATACTGTTAAAAGGAACCATTCACCAACAAGACATAACAATTATCAATATTTACGCACCAAATAATGGTGCTGCGACATTCATAAAACAAATTCTCCTCAAATTCAAGAATCAAATAGACCACAACACAATAATTACAGGAGACTTCAACACACCTCTCTCACCATTGGACAGATCCTCCAAACAAAAGTTAAATAAAGAAACTATAGAACTCAATACCACAATCAATAACCTAGACTTAACTGACTTATATAGAATATATCAACCATCATCAAATGGATATACTTTTTTCTCAGCAGCACATGGATCCTTCTCAAAAATAGACCATATATTATGCCATAGGGCAACCCTTAGTAAATATAAAGGGGTGGAGATAATACCATGCACTTTATCTGATCATAATGGAATGAAACTGGAAATCAATGATAAAAGAAGGAAGGAAAAATCCTACATCACATGGAAAATGAACAATATGCTACTGAATGATCAATGGGTTACAGAAGACATAAAGGAGGAAATCAAAAAATTCTTAGAGATAAATGAAAATACAGACACAACATATCGGAATCTATGGGACACAATGAAAGCAGTTTTAAGAGGGAAATTCATCGCCTGGTGGTCATTCCTCAAAAAAAAGAAGAAACCAACAAATAAATGAGCTCACACTCCAACTCAAAGCCCTAGAAAAGGAAGAGCAAAACAACAGCAAATGTAGCAGAAGGCAAGAAATAATTAAAATCAGAGCGGAAATTAATGAAATTGAAACAAAAGAAACTATTGAAAAAATTAACAAAACTAAAAGTTGGTTCTTCGAAAAAATAAATAAGATCGACAGACCTTTAGCCATGCTAACAAAGAGAAGATGAGAGAGAACTCAAATTACTAACATACGGGATGAAAAAGGCAATATCACAACAGATGCTACAGAAATACAGAAGACAATTAGAAATTATTTTGAAAACCTATATTCCAATAAAATAGAGGATAGTGAAGACATCAATAAATTTCTTAAGTCATATGATTTGTCCAGACTGAGTCAGGAGGATACACACAATCTGAACAGACCAATATCAATGGATGAAATTGAAGAAGCCATCAAAAGACTACCAACCAAGAAAAGCCCAGGACCGGATGGGTATACAGCAGAGTTTTACAAAACCTTTAAAGAAGAATTAATACTAATACTTTTCAAGTTATTTCAGGAAATAGAAAAAGAGGGAGCTCTTCCAAATTCATTCTATGAGGCCAACATCACCCTGATCCCGAAACCAGACAAAGACACCTCAAAGAAAGAAAACTACAGACCAATATCTCTAATGAACCTAGATGCAAAAATCCTCAATAAAATTCTGGCGAATCGAATACAAAAACACATCAAAATAATAGTGCACCATGATCAAGTAGGATTCATCCCTGGGATGCAAGGATGGTTCAACATACGGAAATCAATAAATGTTATTCACCACATCAATAGACTTAAAGATAAGAACCATATGTTCATCTCGATAGATGCAGAGAAAGCATTCGACAAAGTACAGCATCCCTTTATGTTCAAGACATTAGAAAAACTAGGGATAACAGGAACTTACCTTGACATTGTAAAAGCTATCTATGCTAAGCCTCAGGCTAGCATCATTCTGAATGGACAAAAGTTGAAGGCATTCCCTCTAAAATCTGGAACAAGACAGGGATTCCCTCTATCTCCACTTCTATTCAATATAGTTCTCGAAACACTGGCCAGAGCAATTAGACAGACGAAAGAAATTAAAGGCAAAAAATTGGAAAAGAAGAACTTAAATTATCACTATTTGCAGATGACATGATTCTATACCTAGAAGACCAAAAGGGTCTACAAAGAAAATACTAGAACTAATAAATGAATTCAGCAAAGTGGCAGGATATAAAATCAACACGCATAAATCAAAAGCATTTCTGTATATCAGCGACAAAACTTCTGAAATGGAAATGAGGGAAAACACTCCATTCACAATATCCTCAAAAAAAATAAAATAGTTGGGAATCAACCTAACAAAAGAGGTGAAAGATTTATACAATGAAAACTACAGAACTCTAAAGAGAGAAGTAGAAGAAGATCTTAGAAGATGGAAAAATATACCCTGTTCATGGATAGGCAGAACTAACATCATCAAAATGGCGATATTACCAAAAGTTCTCTATAGATTTAATGCAATGCCAATCAAAATCCCAAAGGCATTTCTTGTATAAATAGATAAAGCAATCATGAAATTCATATGGAAAAATAAAAGACCCAGAATAGCAAAAGCAATTCTAAGCAGAAAGTGTGAATCAGGCGGTATAGCGATACCAGATTTCAAACTATATTACAGAGCAATAGTGACAAAAACAGCATGGTACTGGTACCAAAACAGGCGGGTGGACCAATGGTATAAAATAGAGGATACAGAGACTAATTCACAAAGTTACAACTATCTTATATTTGATAAAGGGGCTAAAAGCATGCAATGGAGGAAGGATAGCATCTTCAACAAATGGTGTTGGGAAAACTGGAAATCCATATGCAACAAAATGAAACTGAATCCCTTTCTCTCGCCATGCACAAAAGTTAACTCAAAATGGATCAAGGAGCTTGATATCAAATCAGAAACTCTGCGTCTGATCGAAGATAAAGTTGGCTCCGATCTACAGATTGTGGGGTCGGGCTCCAAATTCCTTAATAGGACACCCATAGCACAAGAGTTAACAACTAGAATCAACAAATGGGACTTAATTAAACTTAAAAGTTTTTTCTCAGCAAAAGAAACAATAAGAGAGGTAAATAGGGAGCCTACATCCTGGGAACAAATTTTTATGCCTCACACTTCAGATAGAGCCCTAATATCCAGAGTATACAAAGAACTCAAAAAATTAGACAATAAGATAACAAATAACCCAATCAACAAATGGGCCAAGGACCTGAACAGACACTTCTCAGAGGAGGATATACAATCAATCAACAAGTACATGAAAAAATGCTCTCCATCTCTGGCAGTCAGAGAAATGCAAATCAAAACCACCCTAAGATACCGTCTCACTCCAGTAAGATTGGCAGCCACTATGAAGTCAAACAACAACAAGTGCTGGCGAGGATGTGGAGAAAAGGGTACACTTGTACATTGCTGGTGGGACTGCAAATTGGTGCGGCCAATTTGGAAAGCAGTTTGGAGATTCCTAGGAAAGCTGGGAATGGAACCACCATTTAACCCTGCTATTGCCCTTCTCGGACTATTCCCTGAAGACCTTAAAAGAGCATGCTACAGGGACACTGCCACATCGATGTTCATAGCAGCACAATTCACAATAGCTAGACTGTGGAACCAACCCATATGCCCTTCAATAGATGAATGGATAAAAAAAAATATGGCATCTATACACAATGGAGTACTATGCAGCAATAAAAAATGACAAAATCATAGAATTTTCAGGGAAATGGATGGCACTAGAGCAGATTATGCTTAGTGAAGCTAGCCAAACCCTAAAAAACAAATACCAAATGTCTTCTTTGATATAATGAGAGCAACTATGAACAGAGCAGGGAGGAAGAGTAAGAAGAAAAGATTAACATTAAACAGAGACTTGAGATGGGAGGGAAAGGGAGAGAAAAGGGAAATTGCATGGAAATGAAGGGAGACCCTCATTGCTAAACAAAATTACATATAAGAGGTTGTGAGGGGAATGGGAAAATAAACAAAGAGAGAAATGAATTACAGTAGATGGGGTAGAGAGAGAAGTTGGGAGGGGAGGGAAGCGGGGATAGTAGGGGATAGGAAAGGTAGCAGAATACAACAATTACTATTAGGGCATTATGTAAAAGTGTGGATGTGTAACCGATGTGATTCTGCAATCTGCATTTGGGGTAAAAATTGGGAGTTCATAACCCACATCAATCTAATGTATGAAATATGATATGTCAAGAGCTTTGTAATGTTGTGAACAACCAATAAAAAAAAAAGAAGCAATAAGGAGGCAATATTGTGATGCCCAGTTGGAAACAAAGCCAACATCAGAAAACCAACATTCAAAGATCCATCTTCAAGAGAAATCAGCTTAGTAAGAAGGCCAGTCTATAAAAGTGATAGAGATAATCAATCAGATGTGCAAATCTCAACATAGTAGCAAAACAAATATTTTTTTAAAAAAACATGACATCACCAAAACACAATAACTAGCAACTGATTCCAAAGAAATCTGATACGGAATTTAAAAGTGATTATAAAAAAACTCAATGAGATCCAAGAGAATATAGAGGAAACAGTAAAATGAAATTAGGAAAATAATTGAGGATATGAATGAAAAAGTTAACA
Source organism: Spermophilus citellus (assembly GCF_964194105.1). Taxonomy (NCBI): domain Eukaryota; kingdom Metazoa; phylum Chordata; class Mammalia; order Rodentia; family Sciuridae; genus Spermophilus; species Spermophilus citellus. Next base: position 136,705,911 of record NC_138186.1, on the reverse strand, counting down.
AAGATATTTTGAAAACAAACCAAATGAATCTTGGAAATGAAGAGCTCTATGAGTCAAATAAAAAATATATACTTTAAAACCTCAATAACAGACTTGATCAGTCAGAAGAAAGAATATTTAAACTTGAAGAGAAATCTTTTGAAATATTTTAGTCAGACCAAAAAGAAAAATAATGTAAAGAACATTCCAGATCTTTAGAATACCAATAAACAAAAAACAAATATCCACATTTTTGGAATTTCCAAAGGAGATTAAAAAAAGGTATAGAAAATGTGTTCAATGAAGTAAAAGCAGAGAACATTCTTAATCTTAGACATCATGCAAGGAAGGATCCCAGACAGACATGACCATGATTTGACCAAAAGACCTTCACCATGATGCAATAGCCAAACTCAAAAATACAAGACAAAGAAAATATTTCTAAAATATGAAAGACAAAGTGCCAAGTCACATTCCAGAGTATTTCTATTCGACTAACAGATTTCTCACCAGAAACCTTACAGGCCAAGAAAAAAATAGAATGATGTGTTCCAAGTTTTGAAAAAAGTAATTGTCAACCAAGAATATTATATCCAACAAGACTATTCTTTGCAAATGAATAAGAAATAAAACTGTCCAAAGGCAAACAAAACCTGAGGGAACTCATAACCACCAGACCATCCTTATAAAAGATGTTTAAAGGAGTCCTACATCCAAAAGTGAATGTAAAACAACTACTCTAACAAAAGCATAACTCTGACTAGATGAGTAGATACACACAAAAAAAAGAAAAGTAACATTATCAATACACTAAGCCATCAAACCACAGAGATAAATGAGAGGATGTTAAAGATCATGTTGAAAGCAATTAGAAGATAGATAGATAGATAGATAGATAGATAGATAGATAGAAAGATAAATAAAGATAGAAGTACATTCTTACTTAGCAATAATAACCTTGAGCATAAATTTACTAAATTCTCTGATAAAAAGACACAGACTAACCAAATGGATAAAAATGAAGACCCCCAAAATTAATGCATATAGGAAAATCATTTTACCAATAGAGACACATACTGACTAAAAATAAAGGACAGAAAATGATATTCAAGAAAATGTAACCTAAACTGAGCAGGAGTAGTTGTATTTATGTCTGACAACAAAGACTTCAGACAAAACTGTAAGGAGGGACAAAGAAAATCTCTATATAATAAAGAAGCGATCAATTCAATAAGATACAGTGATTTCAAATGTATATGCATCTAATTGGAACAGTCAATTTTATAAAGTGAACGCCGTTTGATCTGAAGGGAGTGATAAGCTCCAATAATATAGTGATTGGGAGACTTCAGTGTTCAACTTTCATCAATGGAAGGATCACCCAGACCCCCCCCTCCCCCCCCAAAAAAAAGTTGAATTACACTATAGATCAGATGGACTTCAGACATTTTACAGGACATTTCATCCAATAGCTGAAGAACCTACATATTCTTTTCATGAGAGCATAGGACTTTCTCTAGAATAAATCATAACTTAGGCCAAAAAATAAGTCTTGAATTAAAAAAAAAAAGATTGAAAAAACATGTTTTGTCTTTTCTGATCGTAAGAGAATGAAACTAGTTGTCAACAATATAAGAAATTTTAGAAATTATACTAATACATGGAGACTGAACAGCACACATTTAAACAAACAATGGTCAAAGAAATCAAAAGGACAACTAAAATATATCTTGTAACAAGTAAAAACGGAAACACAACATACCCAAACAGATGGGATACTGCAAAAGGAGTACAAACAGGGACATTTATAGCAAAAAATGTCTACATTAAAAAAAGATTTCAAATAAAAACAGAATGATACATCTTGAGGATTTAGAAAATTAAGAGCAAACCAAACCTAAAAATAGAAGAAAGAAGATCAGAAGTAAACAAATTAGAAAGTAAAAAGCAATATAAAATAGCAATGAAACAAAGATGTCATTTTGGGGGGCAGTACCTGGGATTGAACTCAGGGGCAATTTACCATGGAGCTACAGCCCTAGTCTTTTTATTTTTTATTTTGAGATAGTATCTCACTAAAGTTGCTTAGACTTGCCTCAAACTTTTGATCCTCCTGCCTCAGCCTCCTAAGTCCCTGGGATTACATGTGTGTGCCTCTGTGGTTGGCTGCTGTTAAGAAGAAAAATAAAATCCACAAACCTTGAGCTAGTGTAACCAAGAAAAAGTAGAAAGAATTTAACTAAAATTAGAGATGAAAAAGGAGACCAATACCAAAAAAATACAAGGGACCATTAGAGATTATTATGGAAAACCTCTATGCTAACCCAGAAGAAACAGATTTCTGGACACATGCCTACTAAAATTGAACCACAAAGACATAAAATGCCTGCATAAACTAATGACAAGTAATGAGATTGAATCAGTAATAACAAGTAATGAGATTGAATCAGTCATCCAATAAAGATAAGCTGAGGACAGAGGACCAGGTGGCTTCACTGCTAAATCATACCAAACTCCTAAAAAACTAAAGCCAAGTCTTAAACCATTCCAATGAGTTGAGAGGGAGGAGTCCCTTCCAAACTCTTTCTATGAAGCCATTATTACTCTATTACCAGAAACTTACAAGAATACAACAAAAAAGAACTGTAGACCAATATTCCTGATGAACATAGATGAAAATTTCTGAACCAAGATACTATCAAATCTAACTCAACAGCACCTCAAAAAGATTATTCACCATGATCAAGTTGTTTTCATCCCAGGAATGCAAGGGTGATTCAACATATGCAAATCAAAAAATATATTGTATCAACAGAATTAAGGATAAAAATGATATGATCATCTAAACAAATGTAGAAAAAATTTGATTAAATTGAATATCCCTTCATGAGAGAATCTCTGAACAACTTGGTTTAGAAGGACCATGGCTTAACATAATAAAGACTATACATGAAAAACCCAATCAACATTGTACAAACTGAGGAAAAACTGAAAATATTTCTTCTGAGATAAAGAACAAGACAAGGGTGTCCACTCTTGCTGCTCTTATTCAATATTGTGCTAGAAATTTTAGTCAGGGAAATCAGGCAAGAGAAAGTAATAATGGTCATACAAATAGGAAGTGAGAAAGTCAAATTCCTGTTTGCAGAAATATGATTCTATTCATAGAAAAATCTAAAGACTCCACCAAGACTATTTAAACTGATAAATTTAGTAAACTAGCAGCATACAATAATGAGTAGCTTTTCTATAAATCAATGAATTTGCTAAGGAATCATTAAAACAATCCCATTTACAGTAGCTGTAAAAATAAAAAAAAATAACTATAAATAAACTTAACCAAGGAAGTAGAAGATATCTATGATAAAAATTATAAAACACTCATGAAAGATATTTAAAAAGACATAAGATGAAAGACCTCCCATGATCATGAATTGGAAGAAATAATTGTCCATATTACCTAAAGTGATCCTCAAATTTTTATGCAGGTCCCATAAAAATATCAGTGACATTTGACATTCTTCACCAAACTATAAAGAAGTCCTAAAATTTATATGGAAGCAAAAAAAAAAAAAAACCTCAGAGTAATTAATGTCATATTGGGGGGAAAATAACAAAGGTATAAGTATCACAACATTTGATTTCAAGTCATACTACAGAGCCATAGTATGGTATTGACATAAGAAACAAAACATCATGGTATCAGCATTAAAAACAGAGATATAGATCCATGGCACCTAATAGAGATCCCCAAGATAAGCCCATGAGTCTACAGCCAACTGATTGACAAAGGTATCTGTTTTAGTCAGCCTTTTTGCTGCTGTGACTAAAACACCCAACCAGAACAATTTTAGGGGAGGAGAAATTAATTTGAGGGCTCATGGTTTCAGAGATCTCCATCTCTGAAAAAAACTGAGGCTCCATTCCTCAGGGCTCAGAATGAGGCAGAACATGATAGCAGAAGAGTGTGGTGGAGGGAAGCAGCTCACATGATGGTCAGGCAGCAGAGAGGGACAAAGCTCAGCTCACCAAACATATACCCCAAAGGCATGCCCCCAGTGTTCCACCTCCCCCAGGCACACCTTACCTGCCTTCAGTCACCACTCAGTTAATCCCATCAGGGGATTGATTCACTGATTGAGTTAAGGCTCTCATAAGCCAATCATTTATCCTCTAAACCTCCTTGAATTGTCTCACATGTGAGCTTTTGGGGGACACCACACATACAAACTGGAACAGTGTCAAAATATACCTTAAAGAAGGGACAGCCTCTTCAATAAATGGTGCTAGGAAAACAGGACATCCACACACCAAAGACTAAGACTTTTCTCCTTTCACCCTACAAAAACCAACTTGAGATGGATCCAAAGATCTAAATATATAAGACCTTAACTTCTCAAACTACAAGAAGAAAACAGGCAAAATACTTCAAGACACGGCACAGACAGTGTTTTTCTGGATAGGATGGTCAAAGCACAGAAAACAAAAGCAAAAACTGACAAGTTGTATTATATCCAAGTAAAAAGCTTCTACACAACACATGAAACAGTAGACAGAACGAAGCAACAATTTAACAGAATGAGAGAAAATATTTGCCAATTACTCATCTGACAGAGGTTCAATATTCAGAATATAGAAAGAACTAAAAAAAACTCACAAAAATCCCAATAATCCAATTAAAAACGGGCAAGAGATCTGAATAGACACATCTCAAACCACAAATGGCCAACAAATACATATAAGATTGTTCAATATTATTAGCTATCAGGAAAAAAGAAAATCAAAACAATAAGGAGATAGCATCTTACTCCAGGTAGAATGGCTATCTACACACACACACACACACACACACACACACACACACACACACAATATGCTCGTGAGGATGTGGAAGAAAAAGGAACATGTATAGTGTTGGTGGGAATATAAATTAGTAGTTTAGAGGCCTCTCAAAAAACTAACAGATATACAAACACCATCAGCTATCCCACTTCTGGGTATGTGTGTCAAGAAAATGAAATCAGCATACCGAAGAGTCATCTGCACACCCATGTTTATTGTGGCAATATCTACCATACCTCAGATATGGAATTCTTCTAGGTACCCATTAACTGATGACTGGATAAAGAAAATGTGGTATTTGCACACAAAAGAGGAGTGTTCGGCCATGAAGAAGAATGAAATCCTCTCATTTGTAGCAATAAGGGTGGAACCCAAGGATATTTTGCTAAGTGAAATAAATCAGACACGGAAAGGCTTGTTCTCTCTCAGATGTGGAAACTAGGTAAAGCCAACCTGAATGTAGAATGATTCTAGAAGTTGAGAAAGATTTTGGGGTGAAGGTGAATAAAGGGGGGTTGGATTTAATCAATACATGTCATATGCATGTGTGCAAATGTCACACAGAACCCATTAATGTGTTATGCATTAAAAATTAAATTTGTTAAATACTTTCCAAATCATTTTACTTTTTAAAACATAAATGGCTTGTTTTAAAGATAACTCTCCTCTGCCCCATCAATTCTACTCTCCATGATTATCTTAGTCTAGTTCTTTTTCTAACATTTTACTATTTCTAATTCTCTACTCAATATCCAAATCCTTGTCTCCACTATCTGAATAATGTTCACTAGGATTAATCTCATGGTATCCTTTATCTCTGTGTATGTTGATTGATTCAGGAGGCCTTAGACTCCAAGGTTATTCTATCTCTAGAAATCTAACCCACACAGGACTTTGCATATATCCAACTTGGGTCTCATCTCTCACCCTTTCCTACTCCCCAGACCCTTGCACCACCCCTTATGAGACTCAACGCTTCAGGGACAAAATGCCTATGTGTTCCACCCCCAAGGTTAATAAATAAAGTGTGCCAACAAGAAAACAATGAGTATCAAAATTATGCTTACATTCTCAAACCCTGCCTAGCTAGGTCTCAGTACAATATTTCTACAGACTTTAAGAACTGAGTTTTATGACATACTTGTAGGTGAATGAATTCCTACTTGTGCACTAGAATCTGGTCAACCTATTTTTGCTATTGAACAAAAGTATAGTATTTTTGTCTGTATTTTATACTTGGGTTTTAATTTTTCATTTTTCTGATGGATCACTTTTTTAAAAGCTGAAATTAAAATTCTTACATCTAAAGGAATAAGCAGAGTGCATTTCTACTTGGAGGAGGAAGATAAAGGCCAGTAGAGGAATCACAACAAAGAAATGATTATAGTGTAAAATTCTCCAACTATGGGGTTCTATACTAGAGCACAGAATAGCCAGTTTTACAGTGTATTCCTTCTATTTATAGTCATCACGGGAAGTCAATTTGTCACTACTCTGGTCATGGACTGGAGGTTATATAATGAGCACTGGTCTTCTGTGTGCCACTGTTAAGATGGATTATGGTGTCAAACCAGTCCGTTGTGGCTGATACTGTCCATTGCAATTCAGAAATTTCTGTCTGACCTTCACATTGTGAACAAATTTCTGCTGTTTCTCAGCATGATTTTTAGGGACTTTAACTAAGTTGGCAATTTGCAATATTGATCAAGTCAGAGTCCTTTTCAAGTCTCTATTACAAAATATTAAGTTGGGAATTGTTTTAAAGGTCAAGGTACAGTATATTTTATAGAGAAATTAAGTGATTCTTCTTATTCACCCCCTCACCCAAAGATGAGTCTAAGATGGGTAGGGGTTTGGGGACACTCTGGGAGTTTGGTAGGTGGGAACCTTTCTGGGGCTAGTGGCCCTTGGATGTAAGCCAGGATGATCATGTGCAGAGAGCAGACAAGGGTGTTGTCTGGAAAATGGGGCAGTTGCAGCAGAAATTATCAGGAACAAATCAATGCTTCTTTCTGTGAAACACTGGGAACCCCTCTCTCATCCTTTCCACCAAAGGATTCTGTGGTTATCATCCAACAGGAGTCAGAAAAACAAACAAGGAGGGAAAGTTTAACATAAAGAACTAATAGGGAGGGGATTTCAGTAATAAGAAATTGGCTAATACAAGCCAGAGAGCACTAACAAATATAAACAATGGATGTAGGGACTTGCCCTTACTCCCGGGGCTGAGACAAAACACCCAGAGAGGCACAGTCAAGGCTCACTGGGTATGTGAGGTTCTCTGGAAACTTTCCTGTGGAGTTCAGGGGGATGGCTGTCTTCAGAAAGTGTGGAACCTTAGAACCCTCCAGGTTGTGGGAAGCTGGGAGAAGCCATTAAGGGGCACTCTGCCCATGAAGATTCTCTGGGAAACCATCTAAGAAAACCGTCTATGGGGTGGACTTCCCAGGAAGATTTCCAGGGAGGAGACTGTTCTGGGAAGCTGGGCACAGTGAGGCCCATCATCAACATGCCACTGTGAGGGCTTCTGACTGGTAGGGGCCCTCTGTTGCTGGTCCCCAGGCACTACTGCAAGGACTGTTCACACTGCAGAAGCCAATTGAAGTGAACACTGTTGACTGAGGGGAAAAAATTCTACTGACAGAGTCAAACACTGGGCCAGCTGGCAACGGAGAGAGATTTGGAGAATTCATCTCCTGGATTGGAGAGGGTAGAAGGAAAAGTATACTGGGGAACCAAGAGCCAATGCATCAAAAACTCACTTTGCTCTAGATGTTTCCCCGCCACCTTTCATTCTCTGAATGCAAGTGACCCCGTGTTCCTTGCTTTCTGGAGAAATCCTGTTTAAACTGAAACATTTGCTGCAAGGTGCCCTCTTTTGTGCTTAAAGTCTGCTATGAGATTTAAAGTCTCTTAATGAAGAAAAAGACTTAGCACACAACAGAGCATGCCCTGCACATAAAACAATTACAGCTCTGTGCCAAGTATCATTACATTGGACAAGCCCTTGCAACAATACCTAGAGATTGATCTGAGACTCTGGTAGAGAACAGCTAGAAAGCAATTTAGAAAAGCAATAATAAAATGAATGGTGGCGACTAAAGTCTATTCACAGGGAATTACCTTAAATATATTTGCCATTTTAGTTTTCTGGAGTGTTTCCTTTGTAATTATCTGGAGGCCTCTAAGGAACCCTAGTTTCTTTATCAGCTCTTTAAAATTACATCTGTAGAAGACAAGGTAAATAGTTATTTAGGTCAACATAGTTTTTGTATGTAGTTATTTTCTGCATATATTTCTTAATAAACAATGTAAACAAAAAAGACACTTCATTTTCACATAGAAAAACTAAAATCTTTTCTTTTTAATATGATTCTTGTCACTTGAAATCAAACCAAAACCCACACTTCTTCACTAACCTGGAGAAGCGACATTTTTGGCAGATTTTCTTGTTATGTTTTCTCAGCTAAAGGTCCTTCTTGTTAGCACCTCACTCCAACATAATTACATACTATACATACCAGTACCCTGATAGGAAACCTGCATATGCAGACATGTGCCTTAGAGGGAGGTCCCATGACCAGACACAGCTCAGACACAACCTCTAGGAAAAACATGGAGCTCCACCTGGATACGGATGAATTCGATTCTCTAATCTGCACTCAGTGATTGATTTATTCTGCATTTCGTTCTCTATTCCTGAAGAGGATGAAGAAGATAATCTAGAATCAACACAGAAGAAGTGTTTCCTCTTTCCTTGGAATGGATTTTGGCCAGCATCTTTCAAATGTAAAAAAGGACCCAAGAGGAATTTGTTCAAAGTTATTGGCACATAGCAAACCACAAGTAGTGGTCTTTAGCACCAAGAACTAGAACTAGGGTAAATTTTTATATATATTTATTATATATGTATATGTATGGACACAAACGCACATACATAGATTATAGCAATTGACAAGGAATTAATAATGTTATTTTTCTGGATTCCATGGTGGTATATTTAAAATTTGTAATGATTTATTTTTTCATCATAATGATTCACATATTAAAAGAAATACAAATTAAACACTATCAGAAAACCAAAAAACATTTTTCCTTATATGAATAAATGAACATAAAGATAATATAAAAGAAAAGTTTGGATTAGGAGAGGGAGGCTTTGGAGAAATGGGAAAGACATTAACAAGAAGTCTAAAAGACAAAAAGAACTCTGGTAAGTTTTATAGGCTTTTTTTCCCTTTAAGGCAATTATAAAAATGAAAATACTACCAATTCTAGGGTTTAAGTATTTACACAGGAGACCTTAAAGTTTTGAGGAAAAAAAATCATTGGATAAGAGAATCTAGTCTTTTGTAGATGTTATACTTTACTCTGGAGAGATAATTCATTTAACAAAATCTGTAGTCTTAGATATCCAGTGGGATAACACTGAGTCCCTCAAGAGCTTTTGAAAGCTAATATGCCCTGTCTATTATAACACATCTTAATTTTCTAGGAATTAGAAATGATGTTGAGTTTTTTTTAAAGTTCATTATTTGTAAGACTTTCAAAATTATTATTTTTCCTACTATTTTTTACTTAGCATAGAATGACAGAATGGCTTTAGGGACTAATGATTGACCAAATTACTTTGAAGGTTGCCTGGGACAAACATTCCCAGGCTGCTGGTGACCAAAATTGATTATTATCAGATAGTTGTACAATACACCTTTGTATTGCTATTTCCCTAGACTCAAGGCTGAAAAAGAAAAAAAAAAAATTCTGCCTTACAAGCTGCCTCTTCCCCTGCATTCTTAATTTTCCTCTTCCATAATTGTTTGCTTTTCCCTAGCTACCTTGGATTTTTGTTGTTTTATTGATGTCCTGCTGTGCTATCATTACATGTGCCATGAAACTTGATCACTTAGCAGAGTTGGTTATAGCATACCCAGTACCAGGAGAGAATGCAGAATTAGAAATGTGTTGAATCAGCTTCTCCTACTGCATAGAGTGCTTCCCTAAAGGGAGTCAGGCTCATTGGGAATCTCCAATAATTCAGGCCACAGGGGTACCACTTCATAAATTACTGTATTTCTTCATGATAAGCTTTTCTCTTCAGTTTCAATTTCCCTGACTGTTAGTGTTGGCTGCTTGCGATATCCAAAAGAGTGAAAAAGTGGGGCAATGGTAGAGAAATAATAGAAGCAGAATCAAGAGCTTGAAATAATTTTAGGACAGCACTGCTGTGAAACATGGTCTACTGAGTGAAGGAATGTTAGATGTTTTATCCATCCATCCATCTGTTCACCCAGATGGCAGAATAAATAGTCTAAAAAAGACTTGGACATTATATAGGGAAAGTTGTAAGATGAAATTTAAAAGGGATACATTTAGTGCCTAAATTTATGTGTAGACCATTAATCATGCAATTACAGAATGAAGAACCTCTACGTTGAGTGGTTACATGCATGAAACGTCACAGGTGATTAAAAAGTCAACATCAGCCAATAACTGCTAAAAATATCCTGTGATCATGTAAATAATTTGAATGTCTACTTCAGTGGCTGCATGTTTTCCTTGATGATGTTTGACTCACATCAGGCTATTTGGTTCTAAACATTGCATTTAAGAGGGCATTGTATATTGAAATGTTAAAGCTGAAACTAGAAGATAGAAGTTCCTTTTCTACCTTGGCTGTGTGAATCTGTTGGAGTGTAATACTGGGAACTGCTGCTGATCATCTTTTCGGTTATGTGGAGATAAATATCTGTAATATTCAAGACTAAAGCTAACAAAATGTTGAGAGAAATGGTTGTTCAGTGTTTGGAGTATCCTCATAAGGAGTCCATATTTTTATTGGCAGGTAGTGAGCACTTCAAACATGATGAAAATATTCATCACAGAAGTTTAGTGATTCATTTAAGGGATATTACAGGGTTTTTTGTTAAAATATGTCATATTTAACTTGGTTAGGAATATTTTCTGGGTATAAAGTATACAAATCTAGTCAGTTCAGAAGACTTCCACAGTTGTATAGTGCTTGAGAAGTATAGCACCATTGACCCTATGTTCCTCTAGGTCACCTAATCTGACCACAAGCCTGGGTAGTTCTGCTGTAAGAATACCGTTTCTGTTTTAGAGTAAGTTTTTAGTGCATAGAATAAGGCAAAGACCACACACATGTAGCCATCTTTGTTCTTTCTTGCTAATAATATTTAGTTTCTTTTTGGAGGGGAAGGGAAGCAGAATTTGGTCCATGACTCACTTTCTTTGTGGTATACCATCTGTTCCTGAGGTTATATATGTGTAGTGCGATGTGTTAGTGACTGGTATCATAATATTTCTCCCTCAATCTGCTGTTTGCTCAATGACCAGATTACCTGACATCTGTTTGCAACAGGGGATGGGGTTGTAATATCAAGGGTAAGGAACATAGGTCCCACAAATCTATAGGCTAAATTTGTGCTATATTCGTGAAGGTAAACCTGGAAAGTCTACATTGGATGCCTCCATAAGCCAGGCCACACATGAGACTCTCAAGAGGATAAGCACACTGTCAAAAATTATAAAACACACTAGGCATCCCTGAGACCATTAGCAGACATGACAATTGGGAGCATTCTCATTCAAGGAATTTTAGATAATACAGCAACTTACAATAAATTAACACGATGAAATTTAACATGTTTAATGACACAAAAGAAACTGAATACATAAGATGAGAAGATGTTACTTTTTAAAATTATAGGAAGGTGTGAAAGAAAGAAATTTCAGAAATGAAAGTACAGTCATTAACATGAAAAGTCAATACGGGGCATAAATGGTGACTAACTTCACTGAAAGGAGAAGGGAAATTGCTTGGAAATGGAAGGAGACCCTTAGGGTTATACAAAATTACATACAAGAGGAAGTGAGGGGAAAGGGAAAAATAATACAAGGGGGAGAAATGAATTACAGTAGAGGGGGTAAAGAGAGGGGAGGGGAGGGGAGGGGAGGGGGGATAGTAGAGGATAGGAAAGGCAGCAGAATACAACAGACATGAGTATGTCAATATGTAAATCAGTGGAAGTGTAACTGATGTGATTCTGCAATCTGTATACGGGGTAAAAATGGGAGTTCATAACCCACTTGAATCAAAGTGTGAAATATGATATATCAAGAACTATGTAATGTTTTGAACAACCAATAAAAAAAAAGATGTTGTGTCCACCAAAAAAAAAAAAGAAATGCAAAATAGAAGAAATTGAAATACAATAGAAAGAGATACATGGGAAATAAATTTACTAGATTTATAATGAAATAATGATGCTTCCATGCTAGCCCCGCTCACTTGTATGGACCCTATCCAGCAGTATGCTAAACAGCATGCTCATGTTATGTTTCCACACTTTGCAGAATCAATTTTTAAGCTGCAATTGTTTAAGATTGCTAAATCTTTCCATTCCACTTGGCTTCTGTCATACTTTCCTCATGGTGGGCTACACTGGAATGGCCATGCACATTTTGAGAAGAGTTGACTTTAGGATATTTTCCCTGTATTGGAAGAGTAATATTTGTGTAGTGGGTAGTAACTTCCCTGTAGAGTTGTCACTGTAGGAATCCTCCTATAGGAAGAATTCTCAGGAATACTTATACTATCAGTGTGCCTAAATGCTGGGCATTTTGAAAGGCAAGGCCAGAGGTCATTTCTTGATAGGAAAATGTCCTACAGCACATGGCATGAAGACAATAAGGAGAATGGAGAGTAAATAAGTCTGGATATATATAAACTATAAGACCAACTTCTAACTCCATATATAAGAAAAATCCTGGAAAGATTTTCCCATATTTAACAATAGCCCTAAAAACTTATAGAATCAATGATGAAATGTAGCACTAAAAAAACTTTTAAAAATATTATTAATAAGAAAGAGGAGGCCCAGATGCATTTCTATTCTTCAACTGAAAAGGATTGTTCATTATTGTTATAGAAGAGTAGTGCCTAAATAGGAAGAAAGAAAAAGTATTAGGGAGGTATTCTAGCAGTTAGTACATATATTAGGATATTTTTCTGGAACTGTGTTTGAAGTATTTGTTTTGTTTCAATCTTTGATTTGTGTGATTTACTTTTCTCTTTCTAAAATATTTATTTCATATGTAATTTTCTATTCTTACTATTACATTTTCTTTAAAAAGACTCCCCAATTATATAAATTGCAAGTCCCCAAAAAACTGTGCACTGTCCCTGGAAACATAAACGACAGGTTGTCACCTAGGAAAAAAAAAAAAAAAGAGAAACTTCAATTTAAGTAAGATTCAAATGAAGAGAATAAGCATTTGGAAGAGATAATATTCAAAAAGATGTTAGAGAATTTCCCTGAATTGCAAGAAGATTCAAGTTTTAAAGTGAAAAAAATTACAGTGAGCTCTGAATAGTACAGATAAAGCCAAATCTTCATCTAAATAAGTTGGACTGAAACTATACATTATCATGGACAAAGAAGAAAATTCTAAAACCTACCAAACAGAAAAGAAAGAAAACCTATAACAATACCAATCAGAATAAAGTAGATTTCTAATTAGTTAATTAACACAGACAATGGGATCATATCTTCAAAGCACTGAGAGAAAATGTCCACTTAGGAGTTTGTGCCCAAATCTATTATTCAAGATTAAGACCAAGAAAAACATTTCCAGACATTGAAAAACTGAGAGGTACTACTTAATATCTCTCAGTGAAAATAAAACAAAAAACAAAAACAAAAACAAAAACAAAAACAAAAAAACAACAACAGAAGAATGCAGAAGAGGTGGAATCCAAGAAGTAATGGTAAGCAAGAAAAAGGTGTTGTTAGAGTAAAAATACTGTCCAAAAAATCCCACCAATTTCTGGAAGCTTAATGGAACTAACAGTAGGCAGAAGTAACATACAGGATGGAAAAGATGAAGATAAAGCATTCCAAGTTCTTTTAGACCTTGTTTTTTTTTTCTTTCCCAAATCCAATTTAGATTTGAAGTTGTATATCTTGAAAAAGTGAAGGATTAATCTTAAATAAAGAAAATTAATAGAATACAAATTAAAGTGCAAAACAGGGAGAGAAAAAAGAAGATAATTCTTTATTCAACATAAGGTGGGGAAAGGATCTTGCAATTGAATGCTCTGTGTAAGACAGAACATGGAGTATTATTTTTATTTACAAATAAGATTCAAAAAGTTTAAGTGATTCATCTATACAGTCAGAAGGAGAAACTGAACTTAGGGCTTTCACCTTGTCAAAAGATTACTTTTCTGTCTCATTGAGCCACAATGTCCCCTATTATCAGGGACCCTCTCTTAAATTGTACCTCTGACACATTGTTTTATTTGGATATTTCCAAAATAGCCTCATAGTTAATACTTCCATCCAGGTATTTCTGTCCAGTCATCCCATCGCAGACTCACTGCGATTGTCACAGCTTTCAGAATGCTTTACAAGACTTGAGAACTTTGTCAACTTCCCCAATAACTACAACTGCTCTCATAACCTGGTCTCAAGTGCAACACCTTGTCCTTGAAGGAAAACAACAAAAAAATTAAATTATGTCAAGTAATGCCTTTGCTTATAATTATATTACAGACACTTGGTTTTAAGACTACCTAGAGATTTTGCTATATATTTTTGGTCACATTGGAGTTTGCTCAGAAGGGAGTCCTGCCCAGAGCCTCAATATCAGGTGTCCTTTCTGTTAGGAGATCAAGTTGCTGAATAGTATCCATACCCTGTCACCATATGCAGCCATCCCATGTTCAAGGGCCCTTCTAACAGGTAGGGACCACAGGGAAGACAGTAGAGAATGCTGTGGTTAGCATGACAAAACCTTACATTTCATCTTTTTGGCTACTATACTCTTAGATTATCTGTATCTTATTGTGATGTTTTATCTTGTTTGTATTTGACTTTATTAAGCAGATAAGACTTCATTGCCTATGGGGAGATTGAGAGTGATTTATTTTAACTGAATTATTTAAGCCCTAGAAATAGTCTGCCTTCAATTCTAAGTTGTGATTTGGCTAAGGGCACCTGGGTAAGAAGGTGTATGTGATCTGCTGAGTTTATGGTCTCTCAGTTACTGGAGCTACACATTTCTGAGCAGCAGTCCTTAAGGAGCAATATAATTGTCCAGAGTCTTTATCAGAATCATGAGGGCACATATGTGTTCAAGAGATGTAATGCTCTTATTTTATTCATTTGGCGAGGCAGAAAAAAATTATATGCAAGGCATTGGACTGACACAAAGTAGTCCCTTTACAGGAAAATGGGAAACATTTCATTATCTATAAATGTTCCCTTTAATTCCTTGTTTTCCATTCACTGTTTGAGCTCCGTCTTCCCTTACTACTCTTTGAGGAGCCCTTGTCAAAGTTATCATGTTGTCTACAAAACAATCAGCTTCTGCCTTTATCTTTTTAAAAATCCTTTTGTTAGTGTATTAGTTATACATAATATTGGGCTCATTTTGACATAATCATACATGCATGGAATATAATTTGCTCCGTTTCAATCCCTAGCGCTTCCCCTTTCTCTCCCCTCCTCCTACTTCTCCTCTTCCTCTACTGATCTTTCTTCTAGTTACTTTTTTTTAAATTGGTGCTGTATACATATAAGGTGGAATTCACTGAGGGATATTTATATATACATAGATAGCATAATGTCCAGTTCCTCCCTTTTCCTGTCCTCATCCTTCCCACTCAGTCCTCTTCCTTTGCTTCACTTGCTTCATTTTTAAAACTACCTCAGCACGCCATGCATCTCGAAACATCCTCATCTTTAATTCATTATTTTAAACTTTCATACTTATTTGACAAATAATTGTGTATATTTATGGAGTACAATCTGATGTTTTGATTTGTGCGTATACTGTAGAAAAATTCAACCAAGCTAATTAACATCATTTTTGTGGTGTGTGTGTGTGTGTGTGTGTGTGTGTGTGTGTGTGTGTGTGCTGGGAACAATAAAACTCCCTTGCCTATCCTCACATCACATTTTTTCCAAAATCTGTCTGCTCCTCACTTTATTCCCCTTGATTGGCAACACCTTTTTCAAGTCTGTCTTCTAAATACGGTTCTTCAATCCTGGTCCAGGAACCTTCTTTCTCTCCCTTTCTCTAGGAGATCTTATTAATTTCCATAGATTCTTGAGTCTTTGCCTCTGAAATTCACATCTCTTGCCTGAATCTTTCCTTTGTCAGAGTCACTTATCCAACTGCCTGACACATGCACAGGATGCTTCACATCTCAAACTTAACATGTTTGAAAAGAAATGCTAGAACTTTCCTGTACCCTTGGTAGACACTATTAGCTAACTATGCAACTCTGTATATTCTATAATTATTTGCTTCCAGAATACTGATTTTATTGTAATAGATTGTTTTTAGAGCAGTTAAACATTTAAAGACAAATTGAATAGAAAGTAGAGTTCTCCTATACTCCTTCCCACACCCATTTTTTTCCTATTACAAACATCATTCATTAATATATTCTTAAAAAATTGACACTCTATTGATAAAGTATTATTAGCTAATGTGCACAGTTTATGTTAGGGTTAATTTTGTTATGCAGAGAGGACTTTGACCAATGCATAGTATCATGTACTGACATTACAGTTTCTTATAGAATAGCTTCACTGCCTGAAAAACCTGGGTTTTACCCTTCCTGCTTTTCTCAGCTGACCCCCTAGCCACTACTAATTCTTTGTCTACTTGGTTTTACCTTTTGTAAAATTATTTAGTTGGAATCATACAGTGTGTAGTCTTTTCAGAATGGTTTCTTTCACTTAGAAATGTGCATTTAGGTTCCCTTCATATCTTTTCAGGGTTTGATAATTTTTTTCTACTGAATAATATTTTATTGTATGAATATAACAACTTTTTTATCCATTCTCTATTGAAGGAAATCTTGGTTGCTTTGATTCTGGAATCATGAACGAAGCTACTCGAAATGTATATGTTTTTGGGTGGCATACATTTTCAAAACATTTGGGTGAATGCTCAGTCCTGCTTTATTGTTTTATTACTTGTAACTTCCTGACATTTTGTTGCGGGGAATCTGTCTTCAGTTTTTAAAAAAATAACTGGGAAATTGATATGAGAAAATAGAGAGATCGCTTTCTTCTTGCATGCAGTTAGTGGGGTGGTAATATTCTGCTGTTAAGACCTAACTAGGAAAAACTGAAAAACTGCTAGAAAGTCCTTGACTCCTAGAATGGAGATGGAGGTTGAGGGTCACATTTCCATCTACAGATGTGTTGATGCTTGAAACTGCAGCAGCTATTATGCCTGAGGATAGACCACGTGGGACCCTGCAGACCTAGGAAGACCAGAGAGAAGTGGGCTTAGAGCCCTGAAGTCCACAAATGCTTCTTGATTATGTTAGAAAAGGTATTTCCATACCCTCACAGCAAATTTAGCCTGGACTGTTACACAAAGCAACTTAGTTGTTAGCTTCAACCTCCATTCTCAATCTTCCTAACTCTAATAAATGATACCATCATCCATATGGTCATTCAAGCCAGAAATTTATAAGCTGTCCTTGAAATCTCTCTCCCTTCCTGTTCCCTTAGGCAGGTGAAAGGCAAGTGATAATGTTTTTGATGTTGGGGATTAAACCCAGAGCCTTACTCATGTTAGGTAAACACTCTACTCCATCTACCCATCTTAAGTTCAACTCCTTCAAGATATTAATTCATTGCCAATAATATATCCTCTTCTGCTTCTACAAATATGCTGTAGTCTTGACTGCTATTATCTTTTGCCAGAATTACTGAGGGATTTCCCTTCCATTCCTATCTCCCTCTAATCCTGTCTCCTGAGAACAAGAGAAATCGAATCAGATCCTCTCTGAAAGACTTTCAGTGGCTTTTCACTGTTCCTAAAACCAATAGCCAAACTCATCCCCATGGCCTGTAACACCTTGCATGATGTGGCCCTGTCACTGTTAAATTCAGTTCAGGCCACCCTCTGCTGGCTGGCTGACCTCTGGCCACACTGATCTGCTCTGTTCCTAGAAGACATCTGCTCTGTCCAATCACAATCTGTGCACTCTTGTCATTCTGCATGTACTTCCTCCCAAGAGAAGCTGCCCTTCCCTTCCCACACATGCATATAGTTTTTGCATGATTGACTTTTTCTCATTTGGGTGTCAGCATGAGGGTCACCTGTTCAGGAAAGCCTTCCCTGAGCACATTTTCTGAAATCGGTTCCTCCTGTTTTAGTTCCTTGTTTCTTCTATAGCACTTATCACAAAGTTATATTTACTGCTGTACTTATCTATCACAGAGGTAAGAAATAAAGGATTCTCATTTAACATTGTGTGTTCAGCACTTAGTCAAGCCAGTCCATATAGGAAGCACTCTAATTTCTGGATGAAAGACAGGTGATAATGTTTTTTGATGCTGAGGATTAAACCCAGAGTTGTGCTCATGTTAGGTAAACACTCTACCATTGAGTTATACCCTCTGCCCATTTTATTTTCAGAGAGGGTCTTACTAAGCTGCTCAGTTTGGCTTTTCACTTGCAATCCTTCTGTTCAGCCTCCTGAGTAGCTGGGACTACAGGAGTGACTTTGTTATTTCTAATAAACATTTCTATTCATCTCAATTTGGCATTTATCAAGATTAGGGTTTTCTTTATTTTGGGGGGGTAGGGTACCAGGGACTGAACTCAGAGGCACTGGATCTCTGAGCCACATCCCCAGTCTTATTTTGTATTTTATTTAGAGACAGGGTCTCACTGAGTTTCTTAGTGCCTTGCTTTTGACTGTGGCTGGCTTTGAACTCGTGATCTTCCTGTCTCAACTTCCTGAGCTGCTGGGATTGCAGGCATGTGCCACCATGCTCGGCTTCTTCTTCTTCTTTTTTTTCTTAAATGAGAGAAGATATAGTGGAAAGGCAGGGAAAAATAGAGACAACAGTAAGAGAAAAGGGTGAGAGGGATTTTGTAATTTATCAAGCAAAGGACATTTAGATTGAAGAATCACTTCTGAGAATCATATTGTTTGATCTAGAAAGCATAAAAGCATGCCATTGAGTCTGTTTTTTAAAAAATGTATATTTATGGGGTTTGTTCCATTTGAGTAGGGAAAACGGTCTAGTTTAGTTCAATATAGATGACCATGTATTCAACAACCATATTCTACTTGAACGTGTTTATAAAGAGTTTGCAGACAATAAAAACGAGGTCACTGGGATTATTATTTGCTCCAGAGATTTTTTAAAAAATGTCTGTGTTACCACCATGAGGAAAAGTAGCCTTATTAATCATCAGAAATATGTTAGGTTGAGTCAATTACAGACCTCCCATTAAGAAAATTAGTGTTTTTTCATGTTTGCACTATGTGGACTGCAATAAACACACAAATCAAACATTTTGAATAGACACCAGATCTTAAATTATGGAGCAATTTAGATTGATTTAACCAGCAGATGAGGTTGTTTAGAAACAAAGAGAAAGAAGAAAGATTTTTAAAACTCATTATCATTTAATCAATGACTAAATATTTTTCCACTGTGGTGATAAAGCTTTCATTTTAAGATCAGAACTTAGTTGAGAATTTTGTTTATCATCTGTATTTTTGGAAGGATTCAGACACCCCAATTCTTACAACCTCCTTTTCGGATATCAAAAAAAAAGCTCTCCTTTCAACACGTCGATTCCTTATTTAACAATTTCTCTTGTTTCATAATTTATTGGAAGCATGATGTTTTCTTTTGTCAAATCACTTTCTGTGGGAGTCCAGGTTTCTGGTTTTCCTGTCTGGATTACCTTCTCTTTCACTTCCCAAATTCCTTATCATTAAATTCAGGTCCCACCAGGGACTCAAAGCCTCCCCTGACCTTGTATATACCCTAAATTTGGCGCTTCCCTTACCTTGTTTGTCTCACTGCTGTGCCATGCTGGAATAGCTTTTCAGGTTTCCATACATGCAGCCTCTCTGCAGTCTAGGATTGCCCCCACTGCTTGGCCACTGGGGAGTGTCAGTTTTATGCACTTCTATTTGTACCACCTGATGCTTCCAATGGTGATACTGATTGGATCACACGAGGTCAGCATGATTCATGAGCAGCCAATCATGCTTTCCTTTTAGAAAATTTCAAATTGGGATTCAGAGCAGCTGGTGCTTCTCCCTGGCCCCTTGAAAAATAAATGGAATAATCAGAGGTTGTCTATTTACATCAGTGAAAGCAGGGGATCCCATCTGGAGAGAGAGAGAGAAGACTGAAGCAACACCACAGTGGGAAGGCAGAGAAGGAGGAAGAACAGCTTCTACAGAATCTGATGGTTTTCAGTTGTTGATTGCACGTCCTTATGAGCTCAAGCTTGTGTTCTTTGGGTTCCATGAAAATCTCTGATATTCTGAATATAAACCCCCTTGTGTTGCTTTGGCTGGTTTGAAAGTTCTACTTACAAACTAGAAAGAACTGCAGATAAGATTATATGCTTCTTTTTTTTTTTAAAGAGAGAGAGAGAGAGAGAGAGAGAGAGAGAGAGAGATTGATTTTCAATATTTATTTTTTAGTTCTTGGCAGACACAACATCTTTATTTTTTTTTAATTTTTATGTGGTGATGAGGATCGAACCCAGCACCCTGTGCATGCCAGGCAAGCATGCTACCGCTTGAGCCACATCCCCAGCCCCAAGATTATATGCTTCTTATCTCCATGCTGCCTGTATATTTTAGGATTTAAATGAATATTTGTGGAAATAAAGGTCAGGAAGGATTATTTTATGTCTCTTCCCAATGAGCACTGGGAGTCCCAATCACTATTTAACTGTAATCATTCAAGTTCATTTTATTTATTTATTTATTTATTTATTTTTTTTTTTAAAGAGAGAGTGAGAGAGGAGAGAGAGAGAGAGAGAGAGAGAGAGAGAGAGAGAGAATTTTTAATATTTATTTTTTAGTTCTCGGCGGACACAACATCTTTGTTGGTATGTGGTGCTGAGGATCGAACCCGGGCCGCACGCATGCCAGGCGAGCGCGCTACCGCTTGAGCCACATCCCCAGCCCTCAAGTTCATTTTAAAACAAATATATTTTAAGCTTAAGAAAAAAAAAATCTAGGGTTCCACTTTTTGGAGAGTATCAAACCCAATGAGAATGTTTTAAATTTGAATTTCATGGTTCTAGGAATCCCTGGCTTGGTGACTTTGGACAAAAAGGCACTTGTTTTAAGCCTGTATTTTTTCATATTTCAAATGGCAACCATAGTGGTGTCACAAACTATGTCAGGATTAACTAGGAAATTGTGCTTACAGTGCCTAGTATATAGTTCACATGTGCATCAATTAGAACCGAAAGTTGAAGGTGAGGGGAAATTTTAATACTAGTCTTAGTAAAGAACTGCTCCTATGCATGCAAATGGAAGGGCCAGAATTACGATAGCCTTTGGATGGGTATTATGCAACCATGTGGCTCCTCTACCCTGCCTTTGACAGTGGCATCTTCCTCCTCAGCTTTGTCCTTGTCTTCCTGGGCTCTGGACTGTTTCTACTTGGCAGCAACAATTCTAGTGATCGTGTTGTTAATGCACACTATGCTTTAGCTTACTGTGTGAGTGCAGAGTGCACCACTTGGAATAGCCCTCCCTGGAAACTCCTTGGTCCTGACTGGATTCCTTATCATTCCAGGCTGGTAGGCAGAAGAATGGGATGAGATTCACTTGTTGAATTATCAGCACCTATTTCTGGAGGAGGAATGGTGAGAGGGGTATGTGTCCTAAGGAATGTAGGGATTTTTTCTTAGAAGTAAGGACAATGCATTGGGGCAAAAGCCTCCTACAGTCTAATAAATGCAAGAAGTATACATTTCTTTTACCTTAGAAAGGGTTTCTCAAAAATCCCCTACAAAATGGAATATATTATTTTTCCCCAAACATTATTTTGTATAGGCTACAACAATTGTTGCATAAACTTTCATTACTCTGAGTCTCAATGTGATTTTTAGAAATGGAACCTGAGAAATATTTTATTCTTAATTCAATTTTGATTGAAATACATTGTTCTTCCCCTTTTATTTGCTTTTTTTTTTTCATTTCTTTTATGAGGCTCCACTGTTCAGTGCCTACTAAGGAAATGAGGTTTTGGCAATGTTTTAATTCAGAAAAAGAACTCTGAATGTTATTGTCCTGTAACTGGATATCTTCAGTTCCTGTTAGATAGCTGCTCAATTATTCCTTTAAGAGCTTTGTATTCTCAGCACTCTTCTTTACTGTTACCACATCTTTCTGTGCTTTCTAGATATGACCTTCCAGACACAGTCGAAGCCTTTAATTATGGTAGACTCAGCAGTCACAGCTGGGAGCTATTAATTAAGCCACATTTTTTTTTTTGGCTTAACAGTATACTAAACTGTTAAAAACAATCTTATTTGTACTATTCTAATAACAACAAATTATTATGCTATTATTGTTTCTAATTATTCCAATAAGTAAAAATAAACTAATTTCCTTAATGATCCTTTTCTTTTTCCTCATTTTATATTTCACATTATTATTTTAGCTAATTTCTACTTCAACTTTCAAAAATTGCCATCTGCAGAAATACAACATTTTACATGTACTCTACATCATGCCTACATAAAACAGATTTCATGGAACAATCTTCAGTCTGTCCAATGCACTTTGATGTTATTATTCTGTTCTATTCCCTTCCATTCCACTTTATTACATAAATTGCTCTTTTACAATCCTGTAATTTGATCCTATGATCCACTGATGTGTCTCAACAACACAATTTGAAAATTATTACTAAGGCCATCCTGTCTCACTAGTGATCATAAAACCCTAAGGTTTTATGATTGTGTTCAAGAATGTTCTCTTCTTAAGGCCCAAATGGCAAATATTTCTGCTTCCATCTTAAAAGGCACTATACAAAATAAAATAATTATTAAATATTTCCCTTAATAACTTCACAGTGGAGAGCCCACTGGAGCACATCAAGTGAGTATAAATGCCAATTAATGAGAATCAGTCTGTTTACTACCTACCTGATAGGCTAGACACCATTATTGTTTTGGCGGTTATGAATAATTTTTTTCCATTTGCCTCATCAGATCCATAATATGTTTATTTGATAAAACATTTAATATGATGCATCATGATTACCTCTAATAAAAAAAAACAATTCATAAGAGAAAATAAAATTTTAAATTTCATCCAATTTACTTTTTGTTTACTGGGATTAAATTACTCACTGCTACAATGTGTATTTTTGAGAAGTGCCTACATGTAATAATGTAAAGGTTCCTTTTGATTGTAATAGAGAAACAAAAAATAAAAACTATCAATATAAATCAACTGATTTTTTTTGGGGGGGGGTGTACTAGGGATTCAACACAGGGGCATTTTACCACTGAGAGAAATCCCCAGCCCTTTTTATTTTCTATTTTGAGACAGGCTTGCCTCCAACTTGTGATCCTCCTACTTCACCTCCTGATTTCTGATATCACCATGCCCAGCCCAACTGATATTTTAAAGTAAAAAAATATAAGATTATTAGATCATAACATTAGTTTCAGTACATTTTTTATTGCATAGTACATTATTAAAATTTTAATCAAAATATTAATGCACACTTGGCATATCAAGACCGAACAATAGGATTTTGTCAATAAATGTGCCTTTATTTGCATATTTACAGTGAAAATCACCTTTCTCTCTGCCCCTCCCTCTTTTCCTCCCTACTTCCCTCCCTTTCTTTATCTCCCTGTGTTTTTGTACAAAGAGGTTGGGTAGCCTGTACTGTACCTTTTGAAAGATACATAAACCATTTTTTAAAAATTCATTTACAAAAATGATGATGGTTCTAATCCTATATAACATACCCTATAGAATTGCCAATGCAAAATGTAGTTCAATAACACATGTACCTACAGGTTTTGGACTTTGGTGAGTTTAAGCCCATAGTTGATGGGATTTTCCCCCATTCACTGTGTCTTAGTATGTATGTGGAATGTTTTTCTCCATAAGCAGTCAACAGTTTCTAATGTTGGTACTTCATTTTCCGGAATGATTGCCCATCTCCCTCAGGTGCTCAGCAGGGGACCCCAGATAATTTCTGTTAATGCTGCAAAGAATGCTGCATCTTAAGTTAGTTCAAAACCTGCTCCCAAGTTTAGTGTAAGTCTGTTTGGCTATTTCTTTTGTGATTTTTAACAGCCAATCATTTTATTTTAGTTATATTTAAGATCATGGGCATTATTAGGAAATATACAAATGGATTAAATAAATTGATCTTAAATAATATACTTATCTAATGTTTTAAACTTAAGATTATTTCTGTTTTGTCCTAGATAATTAAAAAGTAACGAAGTGATTAAAAAAATTCTGTCCATGTTCTTGTGATTGGGTGTTACTATTCAAGAGTTTGAGTATCAAAAGTTGGACTACACTTTAAAATATTGTTTACTTTTTAGTGAAGAAGCACTGTGGATTAACTTACCAGTACTGCTGTAACAAAGTGTCACAGACTAGGTAAAGTAACACAGAAGTTTTAGTCCCACAATTCTGGATGCTAGAACAAGAATGAAGGTGTCAATAGAGATGAATTCTTCTGGAAGCTGCTTTCATTGCACCTCGACAGCTATTTTCTCTCTGTTGTCTTCACATGATTCATTCTCTATGTCTGAATCCTCATCTCTTTTTATATGGATGCTAGTCATATGGGAGAAGGACCCACCCATATGACTTTGTTTTGTCTTAATTACCTCTTCAAAAGACAACACACTCTGAAGTCCTGGGAGTTAGGACTTCAACATGTGAATTTTGTGGGGACACAATCCATTCCATAATATTTTCACATCGTTAATGAGCATACATGTCATGCTTACTTAGGTAAATGACACAAATGCTGAAGGGTGAAACTGAGCCAGCACCCTACATGTCAAGATTCCAGAATAATGTTGGAATTCAGGGCCTGGCCTGGGATAGCATGTCCCTCCAGTGGGACTGAGGTGTGTGCTAGTGATTGCCATCAAGCCAATGAGGAAAGTACCTATGTTTGCATCGCTTTCTAGATTAAACAGAGATGAAAAGACAACGAAACATGAGCAAAAGAAGTCACATCAGCCATAAGTCACATTCTTTCCAATTGGTAGTAAAGAGGATTACACTTTGTCCTTGATTGACTGTCATGTTTTGTTTTCATGTTAATCATATTTACCAATTTTCTACACAAAATAATTTAGTAAATAATTCACATAAAAATCAAGAGATTTTCAATTTGTCAAAGTATTCTTTTCCTTTGGTAAGTGAAAAAATCCAGAAGGGTTTTGTAGTTGGGGACAATAGGCTAAATCAATGCAGAAGAATTTAAAACTGCTAATTGAAGCATTAAGTGTCTGTCAGTGTTCTGGTGATTTGGGGCTGAAATCCGCTCTCTTCTTTATTTTCCTTTGTCAGCGGTGTTCACCATGGTAACTTCAATAAAAGTCCCCTCATGACTGTTTTTCTTCTAAAATGCCAAGCACCTTTTTAAAGTAGGCTGACAACCTGGTAGGAGTGGGTGTTGGAAAATAAATGACAAATATTCTGCTTTCTTCATGATTGGTGTGGGTGGCAGCGGGTGAGGAAATTATTGAGAATATAAGAATAAAGAAAACATTTTATATTGTTTGGGGATAAAAATTAATTTGTTGGTTTTTTTTTTGAGGTTAAAAAAAATGAATTCAAATTCTATTTCTGATCTTAAAACAGGAACGATATTTGTCAATAGAAATTCACGAACGAATATGGAGTATGGAGAGATCTTGCTGAAACTTAATTCAGTAAATTCTGCTTGGGTCCAGATTCAACTTTCTTGGGGTCACATGGGAAAATTTTATTAAAGTGGAACTTTGCACACACCATCAAATTCCCCTGCTTCCCTCTAATTCCTCCTCCTAATGTGGAGGTGGCTGGAGCCCAGGGTTCAGCACTAAGTCACTTGTAATATCTAGCCAGAATTGAGAATTATATTCATTGATATCAGCAGTTGCTTCGAATTCTACAATTCTAAGTCATTTGTCTACAAATTGACTTCAGTGGGCTGGGCATACCCATAAAATATCTTTGCTTTCATAATTATTTATTTTTCTGTACAGGACTCAAGAAAGATAAGCATTAGCTTTTAATTTAAGGAATTTAGCATTGTTATTCTTCTTTATCCCACTGAATACTCACAATAAGCCCTACAGTTAATGTCAGTGTTTACTGTAGAAGCAACGGTTTTATTTCTAATACATTGGTTTTCAGTTTATTGCTTAAAGGTTGATTAAAAGGCTAACTTGATCCAATAGAATATATTTTTTATGTGTGTAGAAATGGCGAAGATAGAACTAACAGTTTCACTCTCTAGTGACTATAAAACTGTTGACAGGTAGATAAGTTTTCATGTTAGTATTTTAGATTTTTATTTTAGATTTTTATTCTTTGTCAAGCACTTTAGAATTGCCTGGGAAGGTCTCTAAAAGTCCTCATATCCAGGGTGTGTGCTAAACCAAATCAGAATTGCTGTACCAGGCACCAGTTGTATTGTTTTGTTTTTTTCTTTTTAATTCCAAGGCAATATTCTGAAAATCTGAGCCAAGCCAAGGTTGAGAATTTCTTGTTCTAGAATGAAATCCTGTGGACAAACTGTATTGAGCCAATGGCAAAAAGCTAAGAGCAGGTTCACCATCACCTTGATTACAAAATAGCACCTTTCATGTCCCTGTGGATAACATCATATAACACCATGGGAGTACATATTCTCCTTTGGCTAAAATTTCCATAGTGAGGAAAGTCTTCTGTTCATTCAAGTGTTCTGAATTACTAGTCTACAACCATTTTTTTTTCTGAATACAGCAAATGAAATGTTTCCTTCTTCAGCTGATGAATAAAATCTAGGCCAGTCTTTTCACAGGCCCCTTTCAAGATGATTGAAACAATAAGTAAAAGGAGAAGAATATACAGAATTTTTTTTAGGATATAAATTTGTTTGGTCAAATGACAAATCAAAAATCCTCAGTGAAGTATGCCTTTTAAGTTTCCAGTTGATTGCTTGCTGGTAAGTGAAGATGCATCTCTGCATGGGTCCCGTCCACTGCAGTGTAGATTGCAACATTCACTGTAACGTAAAGAGCCCAAAGCCTCAATACTGTGGCATGAAATGTATGCTTAATTGTCATTCTGCAGCTTGGTTCTGGTATGTCCCCAAAGCCTATAAATCATTATCAAACAAGAAAATCAAGTAAACAAGCTCTCCGCCCTGAATCTAATCTATACTATCATCCTCCAGCATAAAAAGGTATTCACTCAGATGGCTAGTTAAATGCTTTAATAATGAACTTGGATCAGAGAAATGATTTGCTAATGCTTTTACAAACACAGGGAGTAGGAGAGCTGATTTCCTTCTAATCACACATGCCAAATCCACTTGTTTTCAATGGCTTGGACAGAAAGCCAAAGCTTGGAAATTGATGATAAAAGTATTAATAGAAGGTTTTTTTTTTTAAGTTTCCTTCACAAATTACATCTGAGATCTTTTTCCTGAAATGACCGACATGCTGCAAATACAATAAATTATGGTCAGTTGCCTTTTATTTTTAAAAATCGCACAAAACAAGCAGTTATTTAGAATGAAATAGTAGGTTTAATATTCATAAACTTGAGAAAGAACTTGAATTGAAATTCAATCTGGGGTCTGAATTAGCACCATCTGTATATAGAAAGAATTCGATATATGGGCACAAATTAGTTGTATTTATATATAGGTAAAACAGATTTGTTTTTGTCAATATACTTGTTTTTATGGATGCTTCTGGGATTTGAGCTTATTTTTATTAGTCAGCTGGGCATGATACAGGTTGCACACCCCTTAGTTCTAAGGCCTTGGCAAAATTAACCTCCAATGGCTTCCCGGTGCCTTTGGTGAGCCTCAGGGATCGAATGCAACCTCGGAATCTAATGTTGGTTGTCAGGCCAAACTGGTTGAGGCCAGCTGAAAAGACAAAACAAGAGAGTTTAGGATTTTTATTTTGTTTTTGGCTTTTCGGGATGAAACCTAGAGCTTCCCACATGCTGACCAGCTCTTCCACTAAGCTACATCTTTAGCCCTGAGGGTTCAGTTTTGAAATGTTGCTGCATTAAATACTAAGAACTTCTTTCAAAGTCAACAGTTAGTTTAAGAATAAATTGGAACACTGTCTTGTATAAGGTAAGGCATTTTGTTTTTTGGTTTACTGGATTTATAGAGAAATACCAACTTTTGAAATATGGAAACATCTGGAATTATGCATTTGAAGACATCAAACAAATAATGTGGATTGGAATGAAAAAATTTACAGTGGTGACTTAAAACTATAAAGTTTTACTTAATGAAACAAAGTAACATCAAATATTTCAAATATTGAATCAGGATATGGGTTGGTTTTAAAAGGTGACTTTATCACTTCTTATATTGGAAAAATAAATTTCAAAATGTTCAGTAAGTTGCAAGCACACATAAAATTTTCTTCTCTTTATTAAGGAGGGCCATCTGTCAGCAGGCTGACTTGGTGCTAACTGGGACCTTATTCCATGACTGTAAATGGAAAAGAGGGTTTATCGTGGTTGAAGAAGTAGGTCTTTTTTAAAATCCAGAATCAAGTTGGAAAGGGGAGCTCTCAACTAGTCCTCGTTTACTTTTATATCTTTTGCTTTGTCGACTACTACTGAAAACTATAAATTGTGTATGTTGTGCAAAGGAGATTGATGTAAATGAGGACAAAAGTTCCTCTTGCCAAAATGATGAAAGACCATTCTAGGGGTTTGTGTTATTATAGTACTTATTAAGGGGGAACTGGGCTTATTTCTCATGAAGTGGAGGACTCTTGCTTATGGACACTTTAGGCAACTCTCTGTGGTTCACAGGCTATATTTAATGTCCTGGAGAAAGATTTTGAATGCAGATTTATTGCTTGGGTTTCTCTGAAGATAAATATAAACTCTATAATAACCTAAGGGGGAAATTAGCTGTATTTAACCCAATGATTTCCAGAACTTGAGGAAATAAGTTCCACAACATTTTATGATACCTCTGGTATATTAATTTTAAACAAAATCAGAAAGAACACTAACTCTGGCCTCAATTGCTATTAAATGCTTCATATCTTTTATAAGTCAAACTCATTTCCTCTAGGTTTCACTTCTTCTTGGATGAAACTTTGGGACCATCATGAAAAGTTCAGTCCCATGTGTTCTATATAAGTAATATGCTCATTTTATAGACTGGAAATTTGAGGTAAAGTGTTATATTTGTGAGGGGATTCTTAAAGTTAAGAAGCAAGTGTCCTTAGGCACACATTTTTGGACATGCCCATACAAATATAAATGTTTCAAAACCACAAACATAATAGTGCAAAGAAATTCTGACTGGAGTAGCCAATCATTACCTGGGAAACCTCCAACAAACACAGGGTCATTTGTATCAGCTGACGTAGATGCTGGGTTTGGGCTTTGGGCTTCCACCTGGTTCCCATCTACTGTGAGCTCAATGCGGTGTTTGATCTTGTTGGCTGTGACTCTGTGCCATCGTCCATCACACAAATATCCTGGGATCCCAGCATCGTAGACAGCAGTGAATCGGCCAGCACCATTGTCCACATGAAACATAAGCTAGAAAGTAGGAAAGTGAACAGTCCCAGATGGTTTCATTAGAGGGGAGTCATGACAGTTCACAGAGCAAAAATGATCAGGTCTCTAGGAAAGATGTCACCTGGAAGCATTTGAAGTGAACACAACTGGGACATATTAAACATATTTAAAAACTTGACAGAAATTAAAATATGAATCTGATCACCTAGAGTCACAAATTATGTTCTTTGCTTTTGGGCATCGTTGGTATTAATAGACAAGGTGCATGAAGCTGGCTCTGTTTTCAGAAAAGTCTGAAATCAGGCATTTTTTAAAAAAAGGATATAGTATACACAGAAAAATAACCACACGTTTTTTTTAGAGTGTGAGAGTTCTCAGTGAACCTTATAAAACTTTCTTAAAAGATGTTGCTTAAAAAGTGATCTATTAATTGGTTTACAAATTCACTTTAAAGGATTTTAAAAAATTTAAACGCTTGATGTTTTAATTGTATTTGTTTTCCTTCATGGATTCTATTTTATATACAGGAATGAGTTACATAAATTACTTTTGGAGGCACGTTTCATGTCACAGGTGCCAAAGACCTGAGCCAGAAGGCCAGTTAAATTCCTAACAATGAAGAATTTAGATTAGAAGTTCTCATTTAAAAGAGAAAAATCTGTTTTTAGTAATGCGGCAAGGACCCTGAAATTTGAGAAGTCAGAATTCTTTTGAAGCTGATGAAGAAAAGAAACATATTGAAATATTAAAAACAGTCAATTTGGCAATGCATTTGACAAGGTGAATGAAAAGAAATACAGTTTTGTAAAAAGATTAAAAGTGCAAGTAAATAGTAGGAAAGTTTATAAAATGTACAATGATGTAAATGTTGGCAAGGAGTTTAGTATACTGAGTGGAGTTTGTAATCACAGGATTTTGCATGTTGAAGGAACCTGATGAGAAACCACATGATACATGGACACATCAATACTACCAAGGTTATGAGCAAGTGGTAAAGCTTAAAAAGGTGTAGAAAAAGTATGTTTACAAATTTGACAAAACTACTAAGGGTGGCTTATTTATTCATCCTTTTTTTTTTTTACCTATAAACTTCTAGATCTTTTTTTGTTTTGTTTTTTTGGTGGTTGTTGTTATGTTGCCTTTGTGGGTGGTTTGAAGACTGTGGAGAAGGAGAGAGGAGGCAAAGGAATATGTATTTTAAGTCACTATGTAATTTTTCTTCTTAGGAGGCAACAGTGTTTTAAGTGGAGGGTCATGGGGGTGTGCAGTGTATGTGCAGAGTTGAAGCTAATACCCAAATAGAAAACTTGTGAGATGTCTTTCTTTGCCTCCTCTTTTTTGCCAGATCCCCATAGTACAAAGTATATATAAACAGGTCATCTCACTGCAGGTTGTTGGTCATAGGCATGCAGGGACTAAAGGGGTGTTTAGAACTAGATTATCCACAGTCAGCAAACTGACAAAACACTTTTATAAGTTTGTTCTTTTTTTTTAATAGTATCTGGATGCTTTTAGATAAAAAATTGAGAAACTGAAATGTTGCCCATCCTGTCTTCTAAGAGACGCCTACCCTTTAATAGGAGGTAGACTGATTATAGATGATCCAAACCTCTTCCTTTTGTTCCACTGGAATCAATAGCTCCATAGACCATGTTCATGGAGAGGAGAATAACAGAGTACTTAGGACAACATAGTAAGAGCTTGAGTTAAAAAATGATTTAGTCCATAATTGGTCAATCCAGTCGCCTTGCTGTAGGCTTATCACATTTAAAGTTTATACTGGCCTACAGAATATTTATGCTGAAAACACACAAATTGAGATAATCCAGAAGAATGGAAAAAGGCAATCAAGCTTTCTGAGAATAAAGAAAATGTCAAGATTTCAAAATGGAGTTCACAACACATGAACAATGATGTCATAAACAAAACAGTGTTTGGGTTGCTGTCACTCACCTTTTCATCAATCATTTCAATTCCCATCCCATCCATTTTTTGACTGCTTATTCCCAAAAGAACCCCAGTTGTTCTGGTTGTGCGGAACTCAAATTCTACAAGAAGGTCCAATCCCACTTTGAATCCACCAACTGTAAAATAAAGTGTTTTTTTAAAATGTGAATTAGAGTGTAGGCATTACTAATTTAAATTTGTATAGTGTATTGGTTTTACTAGATTTCAATTCATGCTACCTAACTGAGGCTGAAGTTCCAGACCTATCCCTCCACCACTGTGTTAGTATTATATTTTATAGTTTTAGCTTATTTTCTTGGCTGTCTTTCCTTCCAGAATGAGGGTATAGATTGTCTATATTGCTCAACATTTTATTCGTGGGCATATCAAAGTATCTAGCATATATTGGAAGTTTAATAGATATTTGTTGAATTAATGAATGAATGAACACACACTGAGATTGAATCAAAGAACCTTAAAGCTAGGTAGGATTATTGTGTAGAAGTCTGTCTGTTGGACTAAGTATTTCAAAGACTAATGAGTAAAATTTTATTGAGGCACTCTAAATGATACCACATGATCTGAAAGACTATACAAGTTACTAAATAATTTATTAATAAAGATAGAAACTGCAAATATAATTTTTGATGAGAAGATTCTGGATTATAAATGGACTTTTCTAGTTCACTAGTTAATTCTTTTTTCTATAATTTTATATATTTGATTGATTGATTGATTTAGTCTCTTAACATGTATTTAAGGTAGTTCTCATATAAACAAAGTGATTATTCTAGGCTACATGAACTGCATGACATATTAGGAAAGGACTCATGGAAAATTTCTGTATGTCTTCTATTTATTTAGACAAGAAAGAAATTCAGCGTATAACCATAACCATTGATAGTGAAGGGTGAAACCTGTTATGTGAAAGACTGTTCTGATAACCTGGATGGTTCTGGATGGGCAAAGGTGTATTTACAGCAGTTTTAAAAAATCAAGGGTAGAAGAAGCTGAGTTATTTTGCAAAGTAAAACAGAAAGGGAAAAGTAAGAAGAGAAGGATGACATGGAAAAGTTCAGCTAAGGACAGAGGGCGTGTAGAGGACAATAAAAACTCTCCAGTGATTGGATGGCTGGCAAGCTTTAAAGAACAAAGAAGTCAAAGGTTAAATCGAACTTGTGTTTTCCAGTTACATAATCTCCTTGGACCACCAGGTCTTGTGTAAATTGTACTGTGCTGTGTGGAGAAGATGAGAAATTGTTGAAAATTAGGGAAGTGATTAATTTTCTGGTCCAGTTTGAACCAGAACCAAAGGAGCTCTGCTGGATGGTAAATCATTCCATTAGCTACAGAGGCTGCATTGAAGCTTGCCATCACATCTGAAGGAGAGAATGCTAGCCATCTGAATTTGCAGAAGTCTTGGGAAAGTATTTGGATTTCCACAGCACATGAAATTTGGGGTTTAACACAACCAATATTTGAGTATTTAGCATGTGTTTTTCTGATTTCTGTTTCTGCATAGGTGATGTTTCCCACTTAGGCTTTGTGACAGGGTCCTAATCTTCCACCTCTCACAACTTTTGTATGGGAATGTCCCACCTGTCTTCTAAATCTTGACTTAGATGTGAATTCTTCCTTAAAACTTTCCTGATTTTTCAACCCAAATTAATCTTTCTTCTTATTATCTATAGAACTTTGCTTTTATAGTTTTGAATCATTTTTACTTGTCTGCTTGTGATTTTTGAGCAAATTATATCTTACGTATTGACAATATATTATTAAAGGAAGGAACTACATCTTATTAATTTCTGTTTCCTATAAAAATTTTCACATATTAGGTATTTATAATTTTTTTAATGAATAAATACATGTGTCTATCAAAACCATAGTATTGCACATTCTATCTTAATGTATGTTAATGTGAGAGGTTTTTTTTTTTTTGGTTGTTGTTGTTATTATTAAAAGAGAAGTTAGTTTTAGTTTTTTCCCACTGTCAGTAAGAAATAAGCATAGGTATGTGTGCAGTGTGAATGTGTGTGTATATATCAAAAAATGGAGCCTGGCAAAGAATTGAAGAAGAAGAAAGAAAAATAGTGTCATATATCTAGAAAGGCAGACAGGGAAAACTGGAAGATACAGAAATCACATAGTGTAAACTTATGGAGCTTTTCTTCAGAATTACATTTATTTTACTGTTATTGGTCTTTAATGAGGAACATAAAATAAAATCTCCAACCAATTTTTTATTGTATTTTTTCTATTAGTCCTTATCATAATCAGATATGTGAATTAAAAAAATATTTTTAGTAGATATGTGAATTTTTAAGAGAATGTGAATTTTTAAGAGGCATTTTTTGTTAGTTCTAGAAATTCATTCAAGTTTCCACAAAGAGGATTAGTTTGGGATTCTGGGACTTTTACTTCTTGGTACAGGTAAGAAGTTAGAATTTATACATAGTGAATATTCAACAGGAAGGAAAAAGAAGAGCCTCACCTGCTTTGGCAAAACCTGTCCCATCAAAATAGGTTCCTCTCTGAGTATTTGCAAAGCAGGTCCCGACATGGAAGCTAGAGGTCGGTTGTTCAAGATCAACAGGAGCTTCTTCCATGTGAAGATTCCTAATGCAGCCATCAATGCTGTAGGTCACCTAAACATTCAGGGCAGAAGAAACAAATGCCAAGTTTTAGCAGAATTTTGTCTTTATGTGCAGTATAATCATTTGTGGGATCCTTGGTGCATGGAGACCTGGGTCTGTTGTCTTAGAGCATTTGCCAGAGATGCCTAGGTCTGCATCACCCCAGGACTGCATGGCTTCTGAGAATCTTGTGTTGTGCTTCTCCATAGGTTATATCCAACAGGACTGTCTGCTTCTCTAAAGACTGCATACTATGTTGTATTATGTGACCATTGCTTTGAAAGAACTATGGGCTCTGCACAGGTATTGTAGCTTTTGATGTGTATTTTATGTTGCTGATTTCATGTTCCTATTAATAATACATAATAATACATACACTCATAAAACTCAGAAGTTTGCATGAAACATTTGGGCCTTGAAGAATTTGGAAATAACTCAATCACACTCTGCACATCCATCTATCTATCTATCTATCTATCTATCTATCTATCTATCATCTATCTATCTATCATCTATCTACCTTGTACTGGGGATTAAACTCAGAGAGAGGTATTTTATTTAGAATCAGGCTCTCACTGAGTTGCTGCTTAGTGCCTTACTATTGTAGAGGCTGGCTTTGAACTTTGAACTTTGAACCTGTGATCCTCCTGTCTCAGCCTCCTGAGCCGCTGGGATTACAGGAGTGTGTCACTACACCCAGCTGCACTGTTATATTTAATCTGGTTTTAGGAATTCAAGTTGGTCACTTTTTGCTGTTATCACTTCAGAGACTCTTATTTTGATAGATGTTGGTAGCATATCTGAGAGCTATAAAAAAAAGCAATCATTCACAAGAAAAGCCAAATGCTGAGAATTACAACTGCAAAGGGCAATTGTCTTTGACAAATGAATAAAGCTATCATGTGCTCTAATTTGACTATAGAAATGTATCACACTTGTATCTAGTGCATTCTCTAAAAACAATGACCCCCTGTGCTGCTCAGAATTACATTTTTCAAAGTAAACCAGGATACAAGGTCTGAGAAAAAATTATTTTGTGAATATTGATTCATAAAATTGTGAGGACTTTAAATTCCGAATCTGAAATTAAATAAGTTTAGTCTTTGAATACTATATTTCTCCATTAATCACTAAGTCTCTAGTCCTGAAATGGTATCATGCACACCATCATCTTTATCTTCCTTATCCAGTGTTTTCTACATGTCTGGTTCTCTTTCAAATACTTAAAATATATTACCTCATTTCATCTTTACAGCAACTCTGGTACTTTCATTACCTTATTTTGCAAAAGAGGGAACTTTGTTAAAGAAAGACATTCAAGGTCATACAGCTTGTCAGTCAATATTTAGGCAAATATCTGGGCTGGAGATGTGGCTCAAGCGGTAACACGCTCGCCTGGCATGCACGGGGCGCTGGGTTCGATCCTCAGCACCACATAAAATAAAATAAAGATGTTGTGTCAGCCCAAAATAAATATTAAAAAAATTCTCTCTTTCTCTCTCTCTCTCTCTTAAAAAAAAAATTAGGCAAATATTTAAAGCAAGGGAGTTGGGCTCCAGGGTCCAGTGCTCGGTGACATTACCACACACAGTTAAATTTTTCTAGAAAACTTTCCATCACTTCTCAAGAAAGATGATTTCCAACCCGCCTGTAAATTATCACGAGCCCACATGATCTAACAATTTAAAAATACATACATAAATAAGTAACTTATATATTTAGGCAACAAGGAAGGAATCTGACACATACTGGACCAATTCTTCGGGTGGTATAGTTGATGGGTAACCCACCAACGTACAGCATTCCCACAACATCCAGGATGTCTGCTTTCTTGGGACTAATGGTTCTGTTGGAGGCATCATCTACATGAAGAATTCCTTCTTGCTTAATTCGCACAATCTTAATCTACAAAATTGAAAAAAGTCATTAATGCCAATCTTAAATGAATTTCAATTATGCACAGTATAAGACATAAAAATTTGGGGCTGGGGCTGTGGCTCAGCAGTAGCACACTTGCCTGACATGTGTGAGACACTGGGTTCGATTCTTAGCACCACTTACAAATAAATATAATAAAGGTCTATCTACAACTAATTTTTTTTAAAAAAAAACATAAGAACTTGTGTGATATTCATGACAAAAGGTGAAATAATTTATGGGCTAAGGTGTAACATAAAGGAGTATACACCCATTTAACATAATATTTCAAACTTTTGTCTTTTCCATGACTATCATTACTGAAAAGTCACAACCTTTTTCTGGGTAAGTTTTAGATTGAAGTTGCTTCTAGAGCTTTCCAAGTGTGCATATGTCTCAAGAGATAGGCGTGTTGTATGGAAACTTGCAGACTGATAGCACTGCTATGAATTAAGTGAACTGCAAAATTCGTGTCTAGTTGTAATAATGTATTAATCTGAGCAAAACCTGTACTCCTAATGCCATTGACTACTTGCTACAGGCCTTTCTTGTGTGCAGAACTAGAAGGAGAGCAGTGCACAGGGGAGGTACTGTAATTTCTGCAGCAGCTGATTAGTCCAAAGTCAGGGAGGAAGATGGAAACCCTACTGATGCTGAATTTATGGCAGTTAAGGAAGTATCTTCCAGGACA
This sequence comes from Spermophilus citellus, assembly GCF_964194105.1. NCBI lineage: Eukaryota > Metazoa > Chordata > Mammalia > Rodentia > Sciuridae > Spermophilus > Spermophilus citellus. The sequence goes on along the minus strand of NC_138186.1, from coordinate 136,669,316 downwards.
GAACAAAAGAAGGGGGGTGTGAAAAATGGCTTGAGTATAGAATCTAAATTTAACCAGGGGATTATGTAAGCCTATGGAATGCTGGGGCCCAACAATGGCTTAAAAATGAGTCTGGATCAGGACTAGGGTAATTTAACACCTCATTTTATAGGTTATCTATTCTAGTTTGGGAAGTAATTTTAAAATCTTCAAAAATAAAATCTGCTTTTAATTTGGGTAATTATCCTATTTAAGTTCCTCTCTTAATCCTAACCTTTTTATGGCCTCAAATGTGACTTTTTCTCAAGTATCATATTTATTATCCCATTAACCAGAGAGAAGAATAATCTTAATGGGAACCCCTCCATTGAGATCACTATTTGCTATCCATAAACTTCCAATCAAATATAAAGATTGCATTTCTTATTTCTGAGACAAATTGGTTGACTTGGAGTTTGTCTTGTATTTTTTTTAATGTTCTTTGGCTTTCTATATGGTATGACAAGTCAAAGTAGGTTAATACATCAAATCTAACATCTAATAATATCCTGCTCTGAAAATTAAGCATTTTATTGGTATACCCAGGGAAACTTTACTTAATAGGGTATCACAGGTGCAGAGACAAATTTTGAGTTTTTGTTTTAATCAGGCAGTATATTATCTACTTGCAGTCATGCCAAAGACGATTGTAAGCTGTCAAATGAGCCTTCTGTGCCCATAATAGCACCAGTTTCTGGGTGTAAGGCCAGCCTTTTAAAGTTGTTCCAAATGACTATCGGTGGAAATGGTACCTTAGGGTCCTTTAAACACAACACTGCAGAGATTCCCAGACTCTTGGTTTTCAGACCCCCCAAGTCTTAAGCCCCCATATGAGTGTAGCCAACTTTTACTTTGGCCAAATTTTATTTATTAAAAGAGAGGTTTCACAGTACCTTCGAAATAGGAACATATAATCTCAAAAATAAATATTATTCCTCTACATCTACTACCCAAAACTTCATGATTAACACATGCTGTATCCTATAATTCTTACTCAGAGCAGTGAGAATGTCTTCAACCCCTTGGCCCAGTTTGTGGACATATGTTCAGGAGCCACAGTCGTGAAACAATGGCAGAACCCTGGAGTACCATGATCAGGTTTGTAAGTGGCCAAATATTAACCTACCCAGGATAGGATCACATTTTCCAAGGTTGTGCAAGTGGTATACAGCATTTACTTTATTTTTAACCTCTGCCACATTCCAGCAGCATGAGGGTTAGTGCCTGCACTGGCAAAATAGTGCTGGTACCACGGGAACACCCATGGCTGCCACCCGGACCCCTGCAGAGAGGGTTGCCAAGTCCTGGGCATGGTTACCTTGTGCCACTGGCCATCATTGATTTTGGTGGGGATCATGGTGTTGGTGTCACCACTGCCCAAGTCATAACTGAAGTACGGCAATCCATTTCTCAGCTGAACTGTAGCAAAATCAGCATGATTGATCCGAGCCATGTAAAAAAGCAAGCCCGATTCAGCTTCGGTTCGCACTTCCAACTCAATTGTAAGGCTGTGAAATTCAAGCATGTGAAGGGAAAGAAGAAAATAAGAGAATTGTTATGCTAAGATGGAGGGGTGTCAACTTCTGGGTTTATTTTCATAACATAGGTGAAATCTTCTCTGACGGGGCTTGCCTGGGCTACTGATTTCCTAAATGGAGCTCTTTAGGCCCAGACAAATATAATTTTATTCTCTGCTGTATTCAGAAAATTAAAAGTAAATAAAAAATAATTTCATTAATTAGTAAATGTAGTTGATGAAATTTGATTAAACATGACCATTCAATATTTCATTTACCAGTTCTTGGGCAATATCTCAGAATAATACACACCGGTTTTTAACTTTTGTGTCATCAAAGGCAATTGCAATGTGACTGTTTTTTGAGAGTCCGAACTGCTTGCTCCCCATCAAAAGAGCTGGTTCTGATTCTGCAGCACAAGGTCCCTGTAAAACACCAAGGAGAGAAAGAGAGGTGATTATGAGGTCTCTTTTTCAAATAGGCAACACTGCAGTTTGTTTATTACATATTATCTTCATGTCTAGGTATAATTCCTTAAGAATAAAAACTATTATTCATCTCTGTAATCTATAGCATAGCAGGTACTTATTATTAAATGCTCAGTGAATGTGAATCAGTTTTTCTATATCACACCCTTGAATTGCTAAATACGTGTGCTCAAAAATTTATTGATTAATTCATATTTTCGTTATCCTCTAAGGAAAAATCTTGTTTATATTTCAGAGGAAACTATAATTTCTTCTTCACATTTATTTCACTTATGAAGAATCTTATTCTTGGAAGATTGAACAAGGAAAACGACAAGCTAGCCACCTGCATTATAAGAGTAGGAAAAAGTGTTCCTTTCTGCCCTCCCATTTCCATCTCCCACTATATTACTTTTCCTTAAAAATTATCAGTCTACTAGGAGGTTGCCATGAATTTAGACTTTCAAGATGGTGTATCTAAACCTGCAAGTCAGCCCATTCAGGTCCTTAGTCAGTTGCTAGGCAACACAGCACATTTTTTTTTTAATGTAAACTACCATACAGCATTTCCACTGCTCCTGTTCAAAGATGAGGTTCCTGGGGTGCTTAAGAGGGACAGCTAGGTACAGAGCTGTGCTTTCACTGGGTTTAATGCTCTGCCCTCACCATCATGAAATGCTGAACAGTTTTTGATCAGGGGGCCCTACATTTTCATTTTGCATTGAACCTTGCAAATTATACAATTGATCCTGGCTATGTGGACCATATTAGGCTACCATAACAAACAATCCAGTAATCAAGGCTCTGCATATGATCAAATCTACAAACCTCTTTCCCTGTTCTCTATTTTCACAAGATAGCTCCATGTACAGGCAGCTTAAGACGTCTTTTAGAACAAGCAGTACATGAGAAAATCAATAACCTGTGCACTCTGCCCGGCACATCTGTTTTTAAGATCTGAGCTTAATAGCTCTGGATGGACCACTGCCCCAGTGAGTGCTGAGTCAGCAGAGGTTTCCAAACAGCCCAGGGCTTGCTTTGGATGCAGAGTGTTCCAATGTACCTCTGAGATGACTCATCAGCACACAGGAAATCTTTACTTGAGGAATATCCTTGTTCTCTTTTCTCTTGAGTTTAGTCAAATGCAACACTCTGCCACAGCAGGTAAAGGGCTTAAAGTGTTTCGAAATGCTGTAAAATTGGTCTTCGTGGAAGTATTTCTCTTCTTGGCTTCCCAGGAGATGGTCAGTTATAAAGAGCAGACTGTGGCTAAAATTCATATAGCAATGCAAAAACCCAGTGGGTAGGAAGGGAAAATGCTCCTCACGGCACCTTATTTCCACTGCCCACAGTGAGAGCACAAATGGAAAGGCTCTGGTGGCTTAATGCCTCAGCCCTCAGTGACACTATTAATAGAACTGGGATCATTTATCAATCTTTTGCAATATTTCCTGTACACAGGACCTTCTCAAAAAACACATGTAGCCTCCAGTTCTCAGAAACCTCTAAGAGAATCCTATGTGCTGTGAGTCCACGGGGACAGATTTTCACTAACACATCTTTAAACCTTCATCTTTGAAAAACTGAGAAACTGAAAAGGTCAATGGATACTGAGGAATTAGGGAGTAATAATGTCACCTAAAAGGAAACCACAGAGTGTTATGATCCTATTATTGTTACTATTGCAGCTACTTGTTCAGTTACTGTATGTAGACATAATAGAAAAGCATAGAAAATCATATTTGATTTTGAATAAAATAAAACCCTATTCTATTTTGGTCTTTAAACAGATCACAGTGGCAGTTGCAAAGATTGGGTGTTTTACTGGTGGCACCTGTACGCTCTGGAGAGCTTTTGTCTTTATCTGTTACATGGAGGCCCAAACACCATGATAACTTTGCCAGCTAGACAGGTGTTTCCAAAACAGGTTCTGAGCTCATCAACAGTTCTTTATCACATACTATCAGATTTTCAAGATGGAAGTGGCCCTGCTTAAGTCATTTTAGGAAAAGAACTGTCCAGAAAAGTACAGGGACTTTGTCAAGGCCCTTCTAAGAACCATGAGCACCCTATTTGAAATGAAGAACTTTCCTCAAAATTCCCATTTTTTTCTTTTGAAAAGGGTGGATCTGGACAAGCAGGCAAAAGCAATGTTTAATATAATGGTGTACTCAAATTAGCCTAAGCTGTAGCAGCCAAACTGATTAGTGGGTAACCTCAAAGTAGAAGCCAGGATGGTAAATTCACTCTTCTTTGAGGACATCCAAACTGACACTAATATGGACTTGCAATCAGATGCATATTATAGATAATGCTTTAATAAAATATCTATCGCCTTCCTTTATAAAATTGGCAGTTGGAAAAGGACTGAGAAATGCTAGTGTAAGAGGGTTTTTATATGTATCTACTTTAGGATTTAAGGAGGAAGAAAATCCTCTAATCTCTAGTGTGGTAATGTTCTGGTACCATCTGGATCTCTCCCCTTGCTTGGTTAAAGGGAGCCTGGACTGAATCATGTCTGCTTTGCATCACCTTCTCTGGGGTGAACTGAATCTGATTTTGAAATCAGGATGGGTGCAGGGCAGCGCTCTTCCAGAGGTTTGCTTGCTGTTGCTGCAGCTTCCCTTCCTCCTCTCTCAGTCCCCCAGAGGGTGGAGCTGCTCCCCCTGCAGCTCCAGCTTCTCTCTCCCTTCTAACATTTTAAAAGGGAACATGTGAGATGCATCAGAAAATGCCTGCACTATGCACAAGAATGAAATGATCTTGACAGTAAGGACATTTTCAACTCTGCTTCCCATAGAAATCTAAGCTAAGCCAGAGGAGTGGGAGGAAAGATCTCATTAGGTAATTTCAATTTAAAGATGGCTCATTGCAAGATGAATTTTCCTCCTCTCACCTACAAGAGCTTGAGGGGAGTCTTTATGGACGTGATGCTTTTCCTATGCTGTTTTGGAAACACTGATCTCTGAAATGTGTTAAACAATTTAAAAAAAAAAATCAGTCTCAGTAGAGGCTCATCAATCTCAACGTGTTACAATTCTGCCACCTTGTGGGGATGCTTTAAAATACTACGAGTACATTTTGGGGGAAATGAGATATGAAAGGGGAACTGGATATGCTTTTTAATGTATCTGCTTGACCCTGGACAAGCTGTAGGCAGATTGACTTGGATTTTGAGGGGGAGTCTAATGTTGCAGTTTGTCTGTTGATGAGAGCAGTAATGTGGTTGGAGAGGACTCTGAAGAAAGCCAGGCTTGCAACAGTCATGTTCAGGGAAGAGGAGAGTATGCCATTTATTAATAAGGTGAAAATCTTTTCACCCTATTTAATTCTAAGTCAGAGTAAAGTAGTGGTCATATTCAACTTCTGATTGGTGGTTGGTGTTGGCAAATAAATATTTGGATTTAAGATAGCACACGATTCCCTGATAAGCATCCCTTGAATTTAGATAGGTGCAGAGCAGAGATTTAAATTGCATTTATGAAAATTGACATCTTTGTTCTTGAAAGCATCGAATGACAAATCATCATAAAAATTGCATGATTTTCTTCTTTCATAAGTCAATTATCTCCCTAACAAGTGTGGGCTAAAATCATATCTGATGATTATTTGTGATGATTTTCTTTACAGATGAATACTCAGTGGAAGATACTAGGTTTTTTTTTAATACTGACTTTAATGTTCTGAAATGTAATATTCCTATTCAAGCTGTTTATTGAAAAAACTGAATTATGTTAACTCCCTGCTCATGAGCTCTTTTGGTGGTATTGGGCATTTTCAGTGATATTTACACACTAATGCCTGAAGAGAGATTCCTTGAAGTGTAGAGAATGTGTGTTTTTCCTTTAAATACATATCAGTATCCAATCGATTTATCCTTTGGCCTTGACTGTACTTAGCTTTTAAAGTCGTAGCATTAAATCTGCTGGAGAAATCACTTTCTTTTTCTCTATCCTTTTCTTCTCTGTCTACTTCATCTCCTCAATTCCCAAAGAGCCCTTATCAACACAACCCTCTTCATGGCTCCTTATATTGCTCTTCTTGATTTTCACATTTTAAACTTTCAGGTTCACAGTTCAACTTTCCCATAAGATGCAATTAAAAAAAAATAAGCAGCAGGCATTGCGCACAAGCCACACAGCCACGCTCCTTATGAGAACTTGGTGTAAATAGTACATGGATTCACAGAGGACTTGCCACATTTTGACACATCACCATATTTCTGAAATACTGGAGGCCCCAGACTTTAACTCCTCTGTCCCCTGTGTTTCTAAATGGGAAAGATGTGCAAATAATATGCAGAAATGCTTATCTAAATGGGCTAAGAAATAAGAGGGAAGAACAAAGAGATGATAAGCTTCTGCCCTATCAAATGAGATAACATGCATGAAATGCCCTCCAATCTCCAAGGTTCTATGATGGATTAACCACATGACTGGTGAAATCCTTTTCCCAGGGCAAGGCTTTCTCAGGATCCTCTTCAATTGCTGTCTTCTTGCTGTTAGCTGCTGACTGGGTTGGGTGTAAAGAAGAAAAAGAAGGAAGAAGAGGAGATCTTTGCTGTCAATTGCACTAGAACAAATATGGGGCTCATATACCAGAAGCTTCCACATCAAAAATTAACTTGTAAGTCTTAATTATTACATAACAATTCTTAAAAATTTAAATAAACTTTGATTTAAAAAAGAAAATGTTGAGAATTATAAATGATGAGAAACTTGAGTTCTAACCATTACGTGTTGGAGTTTGAAATTGCTTTAAAGTAGAATACTCACCAGCAACCCATATTCCCTGGTGCTTGCCTCACCCTATAAGTATGAAAGGTTAAACTAGCTAGTCACATAGAAGGATTGACAGAGCCATGGGGTATTACCATGAACCAGGGACTCTGCATGCAATGTGTAACTTCTTCCCTCATGATAATCCTAAAAGGTAGATATCTTATCTTTCAGTGGGTTACCTTACATTTAGAGAGGACCAGGCACCTGTCAGAGTTCATTGAACAAATATGGGTGGTTGCAGGAAAGCTAATGATTACTTACTCTTGTGTTATCACTCTTGCTAAGGCTGCCTCCTGCCACTATCAATGATGCTCTCTTCTTCATCTCTGCATTTATTAGATGCTTAATAAATACTTATTTAAAATAAATTGTTAATGGGCTAGGGATATAGCTCAGTTGTTAGAGTGCTTGCCTCACACAAGGCCCTGGGTTCAATCCCTAGCACCAAAAAAAAAAAAAGTTAAACATTTAAGTTTTAGTAACCTTTAAAGAGAAGACTCCTCTCCATCTCCCCACCCAAAAAAGACAGAAAATAAGAAAGAAATCAAACTAAAAGAGGAGATATGTGTGGCTCCATGATCTGAATTTCTACAATACAATTCCATAAAGAAAGTTCTAAAATTATAATTCTGACCACAACATCATAAATAATTACTATGTACAAGAGAGAGTCAATAGCAGGTAGAGTATAGATGCATTAGTGGCTTTAGTGCCAGTTCTCACTAATGTGTGTAACCTTGAACCATGTTCGAATTGCTAAGGTCTTCTCTAGCTATGATACGAAAGGTAACTTCTTTGCTATTCATTCCAGAACAACCAACTGGGCTGCTCCATAACTAGTTGGCTTTGTTACTGTCTACCAATGAATGCTATATTTTTGGAAAAGTTAAACCATAGATTGTTAAGAGAAAAGGGAAACCAGAATTAGAACAGAAAGTTCCAAGAAAACTGAAAAGAGTGAAAACCTTCAGTCCCAGAAAAATGTTGTTTTTAGAAACCACAGAGGGATGTGCTTGAGATGACCTACAAAATGACATTTGGTGAGCACTAAGGAAAGTAAGGGGATTATTGAAGGTCAGCAGGGGTCTTCTCCAAAGGCCCAAACCAAACCAACAGGTACAAGATGAGAGACCTGACTGAAGGAAATTCTAGTGATAGGAAGGCCCACAGGGTGAGGTTTCCTTGAGAAAATATGGTACCAATGTAGGAGTCAATAGCAATGATGCATCTGTTGAAAACATTAACAGTTCAGGTACATTAATAGAAAAATAATAACAGACTCAGGGAGGAAGCAATGTCCCTTGAACTAGTCACTTCTTTTTTTGAGGAGTATGGTCTGTCCTATGTGCCATATTTTAAAAGGGATATTTCAAACTCAGGAGTATTGATTTCCTGGGATATTAAGGTTATAAATTTGGTCATACAAAGAATACCTGATCAGGTGGGATATTTAGTCTGTGGAGAACAAGACTTAACTATTTTTTGAAACCTCAAAGGGTCATTAGAAGGGATGCTAATATGTTTAGTTATGGAAGCACCATCATTAGGTGGAAGTTACAGGGATACAGTTTGACTTCAGTATAACCAATGGCTTTCTAACACTTTGAACCTGCTCATCACGACCCTGGAAAATCCTTGTCAATGAAATATTCAACCAAAGGCTGCAAGCCCACGTCAAATATCACACATAAGAAATTCACACTTAGATCTAAGAAGGGGACAGGACTAGAGATCTGTAGGGCTCTTGTCAACTGTAGTTTATAATTTTAAGCGTGTTGTTGAGAAATTAAGGTCTATTTCCTTAGAAATCATTTTATAAAGGCATATGAGGATCTAAGGTCAATAAAAGACTATTTCTAAGGTCAAAATATCATGTTTTTAATTCTTCAATTGAAAACACATTCTTGAGCTTAGGGAACACTTACTTTTAAGAAATATAAGGGGAAAAGAAGGAGGATCATTAGCCTTCCTTTGCTGGGGAAAGATACAGACAGAGGTCACGGTATGAAACTGCTGAGAAAACATTCTGAAATCCCTGTAGCAGATCTCCTGATACCTCAGGGGGAAATCACTCCACATGACTGATGGCATTTACCTTGCTTGTTTTGTGATCCTGGGTATTTTCTTTGGTGAGATAACATTAATAGTATTTCCAAAAATTGTAAATAAAATAATTAATAGCTTGTCAGGATCAAATAAAATAATATGACCACAGAGTAATGGACTCATACCAATCACTCACTAAAGGCAGAGATCCCTCAGTGTATATATGTGATGATGTGCTTCTTCCAATTCTTAAAGAACTTCCACATGCATTATCTCCTATAACTCCATGCAGTAAGCAAGGTAGGTGTAAGGTTCACACTTTACAGAGGCTAAATTTATGCTTGGAGTAAATGACCACTTCTACTGAATGATGATTATCTGCCCTGTCATTTAATAATTTTTCTAGTGATAAAGAGCTCAGAGCTTTACAGAACAACCCATTTCATCACAGAAATCAATGAAGAGAATGAGATGGTCAAGAGTTTTCCAAATCTACACTCAAGACAACATGTTTCACCCACTTCTGAATTACAGATGTGATCATGTGTTGTTGAGAGTGTTGTGAAATTGACCCCTTTGACATTATGGTGGTAAGAATGTAAACAGGTATAACCACTGGAAAAGGCAATTCAGATACATGTGTTGAGAACCTCAGACATATTCACTTTTTGGTTTCATAATTCACCATCCATGAATCTATTCTATTAAAAAAAATCAGAAATGATGGAAAAAGTTTGATTCACAGAAGTGCTTATCAGAGTTTAGGTTCTAATAGCGAAAAACTACAAATACTCTAAAATCCCACAATGGACTACTCAAAGAAGAATACATTGTAAAGGCAGAGTGCTATAGTGATAGCAAGCCAGACTTTGGATTACGATCCATGGGGTTAAATTTCCTATCGTGACACTAACTAGCTGGGTGAGGGGGTGAGTTACTTAAATTAGCTAATGCTTATCAAATCCACTCAAAGTGGAATGACAATCTATATTTTAAAGAGCAGTTATGACAGTTACAATAACATTAAATGGAAATTGTTTAGATAGCAGCTGAAACATTAAGCTTTTGAAGGAAGTAATTATTATCATTACCATATAATAATCATGATATATATATATATATATATATATATATATATATATATATATATATATATATATAAATACTTAGTTTATGGCAGACATGTAGCAAAGATTTTATTTTAATAGCCTGATAATAACTCTTTGACATATGTGCTATTAATATCCTCACTTCACAAATGAGGAAACTGAGGAATAGTTCAACCAAACAGCTTTCCCAAATTCTTTTTGTTGGTCTTTTTAGATATACATGACAGTAGAGTATACATTGACATATTATACATACATGAAGTGTAATTTATTCTAATTAGGATCCCATACTTCTGGTTGTAAATATGTGGAGTTACAGTGGTCGTGTGTTCACATATGAACATAGGAAAATTATGTCTGATTTAGTCTGTCTTTTCTATTCCCATTTCCCCTCCCTTCTCTTTATTCCCTTTTAGCTTTCCCAAATTCATATAGAGGGTTGGTTAAACTAGGATTGGTTGAATTAGGATTTGACTCCACGCTGTCTGACTACTACCTCCTGCACTGTGACACATTTTGTATATATGTATATGTGTGTATACCATAATAAAAAATCATAGTAGACTCATACATTTACATGTTTAGAACCAGTTTTAATTGTGTATTATGAATTTTAAAAATCAGATTACCAAATTTCATGGGCACTGGTATGAGATCTATGTGTGAAATGAAAAATAAAATTGATGATTGTAGTGGGGCGTGGTGGTGCCCACCTATAATCCCAGCGACTCAGGAGGCTGAGGCAGGAGAATCACGAGTTCAAAGCCAGCCTCAGCTAAAGCAAGGCACTAATAAACTCAGTGAGACCCTGTCTCTAAATAAAATACAAAATAGGGTTGGGGATGTGGCTCGATGGTTGAGTGCCCTTGAGTTCAACCCCCAGTACCAAAAAAAAAAAGTGATATGATTGAAAAGTGATATGATTCCCTTTCTGTGTTGGTATTCTAGGTAGCTTCTATTGCTAATTTTGGATATTTCTGATTTCCAACTTTCCAACTGAAACTGTACTATTTTATAAACAAAAATTTAGGGAAACACATAAATAAAAATAACTCAAGGTAGATGTGAGAGGAGTAGATTTTCATTTCCAATCCCAGCAATAGAGTATATCTGATTCCCTTGAACAATTCCCCTTCTGAAAAACGACTCAAAACACCAAGTGAATGGAGATATAAACACTCACATGTGCCACAGTTGGGCTGGGAGTAAGGAAGGCTGGGGTGGGAACTGGCTCAGGCTGGATAATGATTTCAGCTGGAACTCCTCCATCTTCATCTTCCAGGGGTTTCTGATGGGTACAGCGACCAATGTCTGCATTTTTGAAGGATACAGGCTGGGCAAAGTCCATGGGGCTAATTGAATGGAACAAAATTTTTTTTTATTAGTTTTCATTCCTCCATAATGAATCAGACTGCCATGCCCTCCCTTTTAAGACCCCCAGTTCAGTCTTCCAATTCTAAATTAAGACCTTCATAATTTCCTTTCCTCATGATTTTGGATAATGTTAGTGATCCTCAAATTGAAAAAAAAATAGTAGAAAGGAGTATTACTTACACAGAGTTAATAACAAGATTCCACACACAGCCTTCAAAAGGAGGAATGTTTCTGAGTGGGGGAGGTTGGAATTCAGGTGGAGCACCCCCAATGAAAAGCTTTTTGACTTCAATAGCCTGTTCTACTGTGAGATTTTGCATGTGTCTTTTATCTTCATCGACTTGAACAGTGAAGATGCTAAGATTTTTAAAATAAACAAACATGAATCACATATTATTCAATACAGTTGGAAATCTCCTTCCTGCCGCCCCTCACCCATCCTTTCTACAGCGTTTAGGTGATCCCAAATTGGCTGATTTGGAACTCCACATTAACCACTGTTATTCTTTCCCCAGCATTTTGTCCCTTATCTCTCTTAACTGTCCCTGAAAGCTTACTGAAATCAGGCAATGTGCAGAAGCAAAATGAGCCTCTGGTAGAGGGGACAGCTGTAGTCTGCAGCCCAAAACATGAGCCTGTGAGCACAGGGGCTCCTGTGCTGAGCAGTGATGTCTAATCCTGTAAGGATCAGTTGGTTAGGCACAGCATGGGGTCACATTTTGTTTGACTCTTTATTTTTTGGTTTGTGCTGGCTATTCTCTTCTTGCTAGGGGACAAACTGTACTCCTGAGAGCTTTGACTTCAGGAATCAACAGCAAACACTGTACAGTACGTTGTTTTATAAAGATTGTAGCTGCTGGCTTTTGAATAGAAGAGGCAGGCAAGAACACCAAGCTCATTGTTCCTTGCAACAATTTTCCTTAGTGGCTGTTTCATTACTTTCCCTAATTTGCTTATGAGAGATAACTCACACACGACTAATTGAAAACCTCATGCTACTGATTTACAATAATCCTTGGATCCTGGGGCAAAGAATCAGGAGACAAAGTTGCAATGACCAAATGCATTTTCTCTTTTGTTGTTGAAGTAGGTTTTCAGCTTGGTTCCAACAGTCATCTGGGTGCCATTAGTGATAAATGTCATCAATATTAGTCACCAGCCCCAAGATCATAAATGGATCACTGAAAACTTACTTCCTATTTGAAAATTAAACCAAAGTACTCTGGTGGACAATGCAGTCCTAAAGGGCTATCTTACTTGATTTTATAAGTTAAAAACAAAACAAAAACACATACACATGTGGAACTGGAAACAATATAGTAAGGCAACAAATTGTTACTGATTATGGATCCACTTTGATACAATTCAAAAGAGAAAAGAACAAAAGATGGATTTTGCTATGGCTCAAGATATCACTTTTCAAGGGGGTGTACAGGGAATTGGTCAGATTTAGTTTCAAAGGAAAAATTATGTTTTTAAGAAACGAGATTGTAGAAGAATATGTAGGCAAATATCAGGAGGTGCAACTTCATTGCTAAGAGCATTGGAGGTTTAGGAGACTTAAGAAGCCTCTCGCTTCTGGATATGTGTGACTCACTGAGACACCCCTACCCCCACTCCCGCCACCCCATGTTTCTCCCTTCAATTAAAAGCAATCTCTTGCTTACAGATGAAGTGGTGCTTCTAGGGGCTTTAATGAGTGTGTAAGCCACTCTTAAAGAGAGCAAATCTCTGCTCTTGATTAGAGTTTTAAGGAGCCAGGAGCCCTCCTTTTTCTGGTGTAGATTCTATAGTTGGCTTCTGCCCCAAGGACCATGATATAAGTCCTTTGCTACTAGATCCTGGGGTAGTGATGTGGAATGAATGAGGGCTTTCAGAAGGAACAGACTGGAATTAAGTGCTAATGTGGAAGCCTACTAGTGCTGTGACCTTGGGCAAGTTATTTAATCATGCTCAATTTCATTTCATTCATTTATAAAATGGAGATAAAAATACCTACTTCAAACACTGGAAAACATTAATTAAGGGTTTCCCCTGAGGCTGTTTTACTTAATAAGGGCATTGCTAGAAGACAATAGCTGGATTCAGCTCATATTTTACACATTAAGTGCATCAAATCTAAATGATTTATGTAGTACTTATGTACAGAAGGACTTTACCAACGTGGCCATTATGAATCTGGTGTGTTTTCTATTTTTTTTTTAAATTCATGTAACAACTTTTTACTGAGGTTCTTCTTCTTTGTGCAAAACACCATAATAAATGCTGCATTACCTATTAATATTATGACAGGTCAGCTCTATTGTCATTATTTTCTTTTACAATTTTAGCGGTTGATTCTTAGGGTTTCATAATTAAATGTTTATATATATATATATATATATATATATATATATATATATATATATATATATATATATTTGTAGATGGACACAATATTTTTATGTATTTATTTTTATGTGGTGCTAAGGATCGAACCCGTGCCTCACACATGCGAGCCAGGCATTCTGCCCTGAGCTACAGCCCCAGCCCCTCATAATTAAATATTTTATTACTTACATTCTTTTCCTTTTTTGTTCAAAATATTGGTCCAAGACTTTTGTTTCTTCAAGCCACCACCAATTGAATTGCATATTAAATATCTTGACATTGTAATTTACATGAACAAAATTGAATCTCAATGATAAGGAAGAAAATATTTGGGTGGTAGTGTCCAAATCATGCTCTCATTCTGGAAACCCCAATTATGCCTGAAATATCTGACCCAACTTCATGGTCTTTAGCCTCATTTGGTACCTACATGTAGAATGCTTTCGCAGAGGAGAAACCCAATTCAGTTGCTTATCTTAGTTGCCTATTCAGCCATTTCAGGCCCTCATCCAGTTAGAACTGCTGAGGTAGATGCTGGGAGAAGTGTCAGAGGCTAGAGCACTCACAAAAAGCAGAGGTCACCGGAGTACCAAGAAATTAGATAACAAAGTGATTGAAATGAGATTTTTTTGTTTCCAGAGGAAGGGGTAGAAAAGAAGAACAAATGAGGAAAGAGGAGTAAAAAGAGGCAGAGGGGGAGACAGAAGTTTGATCTTGGGAAGTTTGTCCTATAATTTGGTCAAAACCCAATGATTTTATGAGGTGGTATTAAAAACACTATCTTATCCAGGGTTTTAGGAAAACCTAAATGGTGACTGACATTTATGGTCTGAAAAGTGTTGAGAGAAAGCAATATTCCTAAAGTATATTATAATCAACTTGAAGTAAAAGAAACCTTTAAGGTCACAAGTAAGGATAAGAATAAATAGTTTGTCAAGCATGGATAGAAGTATTTAAGACAAATATGTCTGGGTTAAAAACCTGTCTCTGTGTTTCTGATATGTGATTTTGTGCAATTCAGTTACTTCTTTCTCATCCATGATGAAATAATATTAATACACTTCTCATGTACATTTAGAATAATTAACAAGCAATGTCTGTGTAATATTTGACAAATAATATCATAGAATTGGTATATGAAGCATTAAAATGTTTCAGAGTGAAGTTCAGGTGGACATTAGTGATCTCTGGTTAATCAGTTTTATGGAGTACCTTCTTATAAAGTAGAGGGTAATGCTGTTTCGACCTTAGAACACTGAAAAAGACATTATGGAAGCAAATGTGTTCTTGTTTTGGCACAGAGTTCAGTGACTAAACACTAATATGTTCAACATTATCCTGTAATTAACAGTGAATGGCAAGACCGTTTGTTTATATGGCCAATTAGCAGAATGACCAGTTTTCAGGGATGTACTATCCACTGAGCTTAATCAAATGAAGGCTGGATTGATAGTCAACAGCTGTGAAGCTGGCGTAATAAAATGCCCTTCTTGAAGAGACACCTGTTAAAAGGACACCTTAGTACAACCTCATAATGCATTTGGGGATTTCAAAATTCTTTCTCTAGAAAATAATACATTTTGGGTGATCTGGGATCAACTATATTTCTCAAATTTGCATTTCTTAATTGAAATACTTTCAAGTTCACAGACTCTTAAAAAAAGTTCTTCCCACAGTAAGAAGTATTCATTTTTGGCAAAGGGCATAAAATCTAGTCAAGAAGAAATGTAAAATCATAATCTAAAGTGTTCCTTCAGGTTTGAATGCAAAAATCCAGTCTGCTGTTCTTTTTGGAAACCACAACTACAATATCTGGCTGTTAAATTGGTAAAAGTTCTGATTTTGTCCAACTATTGATCGCTCATTTGTCTTAATCATGGTTTCTAAACATCTTGGTTAGTAGACGCTGCAGGAATGCTTAGCATCAATTCAGCCTACAACCTAATGCTCTATGTAATAATAACAAAGCGAGCTGAGGAAAGCTTTATTATTTACTTAGATGATAAGAAATCCTTATTATTCATCTAAACTGTTATCTATACAAGAGGATAATTAGAAAATATAGATCTTTAGCTACAGAATAGCAACTGCTTGTTTGAACTATTGCTACACATTCATACTTGTGTTTCATTTAAAAGTATTCTCTGTGTTTTGAGGTTTCATTATATTTGATTTCTAGCTCTTTTCTATGCTTCAGTCTAATAAATGGATTGCTTGTTTGGAGGGCTGAGGCCCCTGCAGTCTCTGGGTTTCTGTTTTCTTTTTCTCTAACTGTCCTTCAAAACTAATTAACTTTCTGAGTTGTACAATATTTTGATGAAAAATACTGATGAATTTCCAATAAAGAAAGTATTAAGTATGGTAACAACTGAAGAAACAGGAAATCGGTTTGTGTACTGTTAAAGCCAATTCCCTAGATCAGAGCAAGGGGGGGCAGGTGCTATTGTGGATCTGTGGAGTGGAGGTCTCCATGGAAGGATTGTGGGGTAGTGGCCATTCCCCTTCTCTACCTTGACTCTGATCCTTCATGAAGGTACTGCAGGAACTCTGCACACCCTGGGGAGGAGACAGGGATGAAACACGCACACAAGAGGCTCAGTAGGTCATGCAGCTGCTGTCGCCACGCTACCATATCTGTGACAGGTTTCTAAGCAGCTGCCATAACTGCTTTAGAACCTGAATGAAATCAGAGCTGCCAACGGTTGCTGGCTCTGGCTGAGCTTTTACGTGAGCTTTACTATGTGCGTGCCTTATTTGAGGAGAGAGTATTGAGAGATGAAGAAGGAGGGATTTTTCTTATCTCTAGATTCAGAAGATTCATTTGGTTATTCCAGAGGTGGAACAGAGACCTATAGAGGATAAAGCTGTTAAGAACAGAATTCTTAAGGGTCTGGCTAAATGAGGTTCCTGAAATACAAAGTGTAAGAAAAGGAAATTAAGGTACTTTTTCATTTTATGATGGATAGTATATCTATACACACTGAAGTTCAGGCAGAGACCAAGGCTGGAAAGGAAGTTGACACAGTAAGTATTCTAGTGCTATAGTTACCCTCTAGTTCTCTCCACATGAACAGAATGTTCTCTCCCATCATGAAACAGACTTGGCTCTGGTCTGACAACAATTTTCCTCATTGTTCGTGTCCCCATGGAGAGATGCACTTCCAGACGACCCTTGTTGAGGAATATGGCATAATAGGCCTGCAATGAGAAATGGTTATTGAAGATGAAAAGGAGACTCATCTATGGCTTAGCTGTAAGATGTTCTGACAGTGCCACAATTTCATCTGGCCTGAGATCTTACTGAAGACAACTCAATATTTTCTTAAACAGAGTTGTTAGAGTATTTGGCAATGTCTTTTTAACCATTTACCATTTTTGCTTGTTAGATGATGTGGAAAGTGCAGATAGTAATATAGCAGTTCTCTGCCAAGCAGGTTTGTAATGCTGAATCTAACAGCTGTGTTTGAATTGGTCCTCTAACTCACAAAAGAACACAAAGGGTGTCCACAAAATCTGTCTCTCTTGTATTCACAGGCGAAAGGCTGGCCTCTGGAAATGAGGTCTGACTCTCAACCTCATGGTATTTTGAATGTTTAGACTTCAGTTTGCTCTCGATCTGGTGTGATAGATTTCTATCACAAACATGTAACTTGTCTCCCACATTTAGAAAGAAGGAGACAATTTTTTCATCCACAAACACGTCTGCCTCTTCTTGCTGTGGTTACCATAGCAACCAGTATGGTTTTGATATCTGATTGTGAACCCCGGGGAGCTTGAATGCAGTCCTCGTCCCCAAAGCAGATGCCAAATACATTTCCTTTCTTGTGGACCACTGGGCACCCACTGCACATGATCACAGGGTCCTCATGAGTAACCTATGGCAGTGGAGATGGTTTCTATCAAAATCCTCATGTCTTCAATACTGTACTGAATCATCTACGCAGGTCCACGTCCAGCACAAAATGATCTGAGGATCTAGATTAGTACTCACCATTCCCCAAAGGGGCAGCCACAAACTACTTACTTGAGCATTTCTCAGCTGTTTGACATCACAAACCCATTTAGCAGAACACAATCACAAACAACCCTCTGCATATCAAAACTGTTATCTTTGAAAGCTAAAACATGTCAATTTAATCAGCATTGATTCTACAACAGACCGGTACTATTTAACCTCCTTTCCTTCTTCAGATAACAATCACTATGCAATTTTTAAAAATTAGATATTAGATATTCATTATCATTAAAATTCTGGAACATTAAATTTTATTTCTAATTTATTTTGTGCTATAGTACTTCATGTTTTCTTATTTTAATTGTTTTAATAGGAACATGCTCTACTTAAAGAAATATCCTGAAAGCTGGTGACTCAGGTCCTCTTAATTAGTACTGATGAAGGGAAATTTGAAGCCAGTAAGTAGGTAGTACTTCATTATTCTGCAATGAGCAAGGAAACAAATATAGTGTAGTAGAAATGTATTTTGGAATGTTAGGTCTGGTCTCCCTATTATAACTAGCTTATCATTTGTAACAGTGAGAAAATAATTTTATTTTTCAGGATTAAAGGATAAAGGATTTAAAGGAGCTCTCATGTTTTATGTTTATTCAGTGATTATTTTGTGCAGTGAAAAATGAAATAATGCTTTTCTCCCTCTACTTTCCAAAAAATATTTTATTATGACTATTTGACACATTCCTCATAGTGTGATATACATACAAATGATGAAGTTGTGTTCATACTGTGCAGTAAAATCTGCCTGTGAATCCATCACTTAATTTAAGAAACTATTGTTATATCTCCTATGAGCTTCTTGAACCCATCTACCTCCTTCCAGAGGTAACTACATGTCAGAGGCAACCACTAATATGGATTATACCTTCATTATTTCCATGTTTTTAAAAAGTTATTTTTAAAAATGCACATATACATACCTGTAAATGGAGTTATTTACTGCTTCTTGTATTAAAAATCTATAAATAGTATCATTTTTCATTTCCATATGGCTTCTATCCATCCATGTTGTCTTGTTTAATTACAATTTATTCCTTGTGGCTACTCTTAATATCCCATTATGCAAAAATGCCAGTTTGCTTATTTGTTCTCGGGTTCATGAGGATGAGGTGGTTTCTACTTTTTCTGCTATGGTTAGAAATGTTTCTATGAGCATTCTTGTACGTGTCTTATTATGCAGCTGTGAAAGAGTCTGGGCATACACATGGGAGTGGAAAGTTCAACTCTATAAGATTGTGCCAAATCACTTTCCAAAGAGACTGTAGCCACTCCCTCTTTTCTTCCAGCTGTGATTGAGAGTTTCCTTTGACCAAGGTCTTCCCAATACTTGGTAAAATGATATTTCCCAGTGTTTTCTCATTTTAAGTGGTCTAAAAATCTAGTGTGGCCTGAAGTTGCACTTCTCACATTACACTGAGGTTGAACATTTTAAAAATATTTTTGGATTAATCATGTTTTCTCTTCTCTGAAATGTCTAGTCAAATCTTCATTATTGTCTCTATTTGTTTTTCTTTTCGGTTTGTAAGAGTTACTTTTATATGCTGGTTATCAGATTTTTTTAATTGACCTTTAATGAATGAATTAATTAATTATGTGGGGCTGGGATCAAATCCAGAGCCTCACCGGTGCTAGGAAAGTGCTCTATCACTGAGCCACAACCCCAGTCCTCATTTACCAGATTTTTGAAGGTTATATATTCAGTAACTTTCCAGGCTGGGGCTTGTGGTGTGTGTGTGTGTGTGTGTGTGTGTGTGTGTGTGTGTGTGTGTAGAGAGAGAGTTCTAATATTAATGATTTTTTTTGCTTCTATTTTGTTCAATAAACCCTTCTCTTCCTCAAGATTGAAAGTTATCTTTCCATATTTTCTTCCAAACATGTTATTTTTCTTTCTATATTTAAGACTTTAATTCACTTGGAATTTATCTTTTTGGTTTGATATTAAGAAGAAATTCAGCTTCATTCTATTCATATAGATCACGAATTGTCCTAATATCATTCACTGAATGGGTTCACTGTTTTCTTAATGACTTGCAATGCCACTTAGTGTCAAATGTCATGTCCATCTATGCTTGGGATAGACAGGGTTTTCTTTTCTGTTTCACCAGACAGAATTTTCCATGAATGAATATCATAGCACTACAATCCCAAACTCTCATAATGTGCTGATATCTGATAGTCTAAGCTTATCATCTTATTCTTCAATTTCAGGAGTTTGGGAGGTTTTGGTCCTTGATGGAAATTTTTATTGGTACATTATAATCATGCATTATTACATTATTATTAATACATTATTGTAATTGGTACATTACAATAGTGGGACTTATACATGCAAACAATATAACAGTATAGCTTGGTCAATTTCAATTCCAGTAGCTCCTCTTTTCCTCTTTCTATTATGGTCTCCTTTCTATTATGATATAAGATACTGAAATTGAATCACTTTTGGGAGAATTGACATATTTTTAATATTGAGTCTTTCCATTAACATGTTGAATACACTCATTTATTAAGGACTACTTTAATGCCTTTCAATACACTTTTATAATTTTCTTCATCTAGGTCTAACTTGTTATATTTATTCTTAAATTTTATGCTTATTCTTATAGTATGTTTTCTTATACTTTTTTCAGTTCAATAATAATAACTATTCTTGGGTTTAAATTTGTAACAAATGAATAAGAATACTTGCTATAAATTTTTACAGATGGCCAAGGAAATTTCTTCCTCTTCTCACTTTATTTTAAAATTAAGAATGGGTGTTATGTTTCACCCAATGTTTTTTCTGTATGTACTGGGATGATTAGAGGATATTTAGATTTGCTAATATTAAATGATCCCTGCATTCCTGAGATAACCCAAATTACTCATGGTTTCTAATATTTTGTACAGGCTATATTATTTTTAGAAAAAGAATAAGATAAGACTTTATCACATATATTATTGATTAAATATTAAATTCTAAAATTAAAAAAAACACATATAATAAAAAAACATCACATTTGGTTCACAAAGGTATGTGCACATTTGAGGCCATACTTGTAAAGCATTTCACTCTTCTGATAATGGTGGGCTAGGTAATTTCTATGAATGCTTTTATTGAGAAAAAATAGGTTAAATAAAAAGAATACAATGAAAAATTATAATGGAGGGTATTGAGGAGTACCAAAAGAAGTAAGAGTTCTGATGCCTAAATCTGAGTAGTTGAAGGATTGTTTTTAAAAGAATCAAATGATTAGGGAATGTAAATACTCAAAGCAGATGCTCCTTAGGCTTTATTTTAACATTCTTGAGTTAGACTGGGCTATAGTGGTTCGTGCTTCTATCGATTGGGTGCCACCTATGCCAGGTCCTTCTCTGTGTCCAGAGAGGCTGGATTGGTCAAACTCTAACAGACAGCATTGCCTCAGCTAGTACAACTGGGAAGCTGATCCTAGAAGAAATTTAAATTTAAGTTGAACAAACCTTAGCTGAATCTCTACAGATCTGATAAAGTGTTAACCTTAAAGAAAAGAAGATTAATATAATTTGAATAGATTATAACCTTCCCACTTACATATGAATATGCGAAGTACTATATGAAAGGTTGGTGCAAATATAGGTGTGACTCAGCACCTCAAATTGACAACATGAAAATATAGAAAAGTCAATTGCCCTAAGAAGGTGATGTGGGGGAAATAGGAAGACAATAGGATAAATGGAATGATTAATACTGGTTAGCCAAAATGAGAGTTGAAATCAATGATGTGAATATAAAAATATACAAGCAATTGAAGCACAAGGGAAAATCCATTGTTAACAGGGGTGAGAGTACCTGTCCAGTCTGCCTCCGTTTTCTCCTAGGTGGTGCTGATACTCCTCCGCTTCCCAAGAGAATGATCCCAGACTCATTCTTGGTGCTGAAGGACAGATTGATTTCTGTGCCTACATCAATCGACACAGGAATAAGTTCCACAAAACCAGGCTTGGGGAAGCTAACTGTGTAAACATTCTGGGTAAAAGGAGAAGAGGAGAAGAAATCATTAGAAATGAATTTTAATTTCTTCATTGCAGGCCATGTGATTATTAAATATACTGTGGTTTAGAAAGCATAAAAACCATTGTGATGTGGAATACTTAAATGCAGTTGAAGAAATATTATTTCTAGTTAGAACTTTGAATATTTTGAGAAGTTCGGGTTAAGATTAAAATGATGAGCTGGGCATGGGGGTGCACGCCTGTAATCTCAACAGCTCAGGAGGTTGAGGTAGGAGGACAGCCTCAACCAAAAGCAGGCACTAAGCAACTCAGTGAGACCCTGTCTCTAAATAAAATACAAAATAGGGCTACGGACTTGGCTCAGTGGTCAAGTGCCTCTGAGTTCAATTCCTGGTTAACCCTTCCACCAAAATACAAACAAACAAACAAAAAAATCAAAATGATGGCCTTGGCTTTCAGTCTAGAACTTCTGATTAAAAACAGAGATCACTATTGACAGATAACATTTTCTTTCAGTTTAAGTCTACCTTGCTAGTCAGATGCAGCAGCTTGAACCTATAATTTTAGCTATGGGGGAGGCCAAGTTGGAGAATTACTCAAGCGTAGGAATTTGAGATCAGCCTGGGCAACATAGTGAGACTTTTGTCTCAAGAAAAAAACAAAACAAAACAACAAAATCCCTTCAAACAAAACACCTGACTACCTTGTAAAATCTCCTTGAAAATATTATAATAAATCCCTTGAGTATACTCTATCAATTATTTTTTTTTGTTTGAAAGATGAGTAGAGCGTGGTCTATGTCTCATTCTTCTTCTTGATGAGTCCACAAGCAAAATGTTCATTAGTTATCAAATATGTAAATACTTTCTGGAAAAAAATTAAAAATTGGAGCCTTAAAAACAAAACTTTAAAAATACTATTTTTTTTCTCAAAATGAAAATTATACCATTGTTCTTACTGATTATAAAATTAAGCTGGGTGTGGTGGCTCATGCCTATAATCCCAGTGGCTTGGAATGCTGGGACAGGAGGGTTCAAAGCCAGCCTCAGCAACTTAGCAAGGTCCTAAGCAACTTAGTGAGACCCTGCCTCAAAATAAAAAAAAAATGTTCCTGTGTTCAATCCTTGGTACCAAAAACTAAACAAATAAATAAACACAATAAAATAAAATTAATAAACTATGTTTTAGACAGTAATCAAGTGCAAAATGGACAATCCCAAAGCTGTGTGGAAATGGATCCTTTTTTTAAATATTTTTTTTTTTACTTTTTTTTCAATATCTTTATTTTGTTTGTTTGTTTGTTTGTTTGTTTGTTTACGTGGTGCTGAGGATGGAACCCAGTGCCTTACTTGTGCGAGGCAAATGCTCTGCCACTGAGCCACAACCCCAGCCCCAAACAGAGCCTTTTTATAATTTACCCATTCATTCATTTTACCTTTCACAACCTTTACCCCTTTCTTTCTGCTCCTTCCTGCATTTAAACTGAATCATGGCAAGCATATTCATTTGGGATCTCTCTTGCACTGAAGTTTGTGGGCAATGTCTCTCTGTCAGTAAATACAGACCACCATTACTTTTAATTGCTGGGGGACTTTTTGCTACTATCAATGTGCTTTCATTTATTTAAGTATGTGCATGTCTTTGGGCATTTATGGCACTTAAAATATTCATTTTTGAAGTTCTGAATTGCGCTGGAGTAAAAGCAAGGGATCTTTTCATGTGGGCTGTCTTTTCCCTCCACAGTGTTTCAAGCCCAGTTCAATGACACAAGAGCGGGTAAAATGTGTAATCTACTTTCTGTTCCAATTTTCAAATCACAGAGTTTTAGATAGTTCAGATAAAACTACTGTGCAGACATTTCAATATTTATCCAAATCAAATTTCTTCCTCATATTTTCCTTGTAAAATAATTTCTGGTTACTGCAAATCACCTTTACAGACTCATCATTTCCATGCATACAGACTATTCATTTTCTGGACAGTTTTCCATCTTCATGTATATATCTTTTGAATGTGGATGAGAGTTAGGCTTTGAAGATTAAAATGCTCTGTAACATTTTCTTTAAGAAGCAAGTATGGATCCTTAAAGTTTTAATTCTTGATGCATTTCCATTTTCCTTCTTCCTAAGCTCAGGGTGAGTGTCTATGGCCAATTCTAAATTGGAACCTGAGGCTATGAACAATGAAGTCCTGACAGTTCTGTTCCAGTCTTTAAACCTCATTGCTCTGAAGGCAGATTCACTCTTTCTTTTCCCCTGTCCTCTCTTCATTTCTTTGAACTTTACTGGAGTGCTTTAAAACTATCTTAATCCAAAGCAGCCGTCAAAATGAACAGTTGTATGGTATCAGGGAAATTAAAAATTTGTGTGATATAGTTAACATTTTGTTATTTATAAAAGCTCATCACCATTGAATGCCTATAAAATTCTTATTAATGTTTTCTATTGACAATTGGCTTTTGTTTATGTTTCAAGAGAGCAGAGCTGTGTCCTCAGTCTTTCGCACTCAACACTAACTGGGGAGTCTGCGGAACAGTCAAGTGGAATCCAGGGCCTCTTACAAGAACAAAATAAATAAAAAATCAGAGATTCTGGAGATTTTGGCTAACAAAAGACTTACTGTTATGTTACAGAAGTCTTTGCAAAGTAGGAAGTTGCAAGTCCCCATCTACATTACTTCAAAGACAAGGGGCTATACCCTAATGGGTATGGTACAAATTACTACTTTTTATTAAATGCTTAAACTCCTAATACATTCTCAAAAAATTAATGTTGCTAATAGATCTATATATAATGCAGATAGATAAAACGAATCTAAAATAGATGACAGAAAATGATAAAAATTAGTGTTGGAATGGAAGGGAGAACCAGAGATATATTAATACTAAAGATACATTTTCTTCATTTGGGAAAATGGAGCACAATCTCTATAACACCATTACCATCACAGAACTTTATAGCATGCTTCAATCTTGCTTTACCATTTATGTATAGCTAAGACCAGGATCTGTAGAAATTTATTAACAAGAACACCCAAACTAAGTAAATGAAAAAGTGATAGGGATGTGTTTAGGGAGGCTTTAAAAACAGACTAACCTCCAGCGAACATCCTTTGGTAACACCAACGTAATCAGGACTACTGAGTATGTTGTATGGAGTTCTTGAAATTTCAATATCTTTGAGGCAGCCAGAATATTTCTTCACATTTACTTCTGGCCTATTGAACAGTCAAATGGAAAACAAAAGCAAAGTCATGAGTGTGATGGCAGCAAAGTCTCTGATGATGGGAGGAGGTCATATGGAGCAAAGTGGCACATAGCTCAGTCCATGTCTATCAAACTGCTCATGCGCACATGTACCTAGCACACACCATGCTTTCCAATATCTGCTGGTTGACCACTCTGCAGAAGAAGTCTTGTTGTAGTTCTTATTCTCTTTAAAATAATTTCTCATAGTATTCCATACAAAGTACAGAAATTAATTGATTTATTGTCTTCATGTGCATAATGAAGTGTTTCTTTTTTCCATTAAAGATAAGAAAATTATGAATAATCAAACTACATACAAAAACATCTTTTAAAAGTTACTTCAAATTTAGGGAAAATAGCTGGAACCATTAATTTTGAAAAAAAAATTCTCTTAGTGAGATTTTGGAGAAGGCAGTTAAAGAATAATGTACACTTTTTAAAAAAGCTTTTAAGTAAAGCAAAGCCTAGAAACATTCTTCTGGGTTATGTAGCCTAAAAACAGATATTTAAAAATTAAGTTACAAATCAACCCCAAAGTTTATATTCTATATTGGAGCAATAATGAAACAAAGCAACTAAATGTAAAAAAAAAAAAATACATTATTTTTTCCTATAGGTTGGGAAGTGGCTTCTATACTCACACTAAACTTGAATGTTTACTTTCTGCTTACTGCTCTTTCAAACAAAGCCAACCTGCCAGAAGATTGGAAAATGAACCCTTTGCCTTTGAGAACAGCATGTTGCTCTGAGTTACTATGTGACATTATATAAGTGATCTGACTTCTGCAGGACTCAGTGCACTTAGATATGAAGTGGACATGATAATAATAATGGTAGTACCTGCATTTATCATGTTGTGAAATTTGGATAGGTCAAAAAAAGAGCACAGCACATGTAAGTGCTCAATAAACATAAACTAGCAGTATGTCCATGGTGCTGACCCCTCCTGAGTCTAAAACAGTGCTGTCCAACGGAAATTTCTGTGATGATGAACACATTCTGTTCTGCACTAAGTCAAGTGTTACTAGCCACCTGTGGCTACTGGGACTTGCAAGGTAGCTTGTGCCAATAGGAACTGCATATTGATTGTTATTTGTTTTTAACTGAAAGTTAAATAGCCAATAGGGCTAGTGACAATTATGCTGAACAGTGAGTATATAGAGGTAAACATGCGATTTTTCCTTATGTAGTGTTAATATCTTGAAAAGTGTCCAGTCCACACCAATATTGTGCTTGATAGGGTAATGATTAATTCTCTTCTTACAGTCCCCTGATGCCAAGTTTTTCTTTTTCATCTTAATAAAAACACATGGCATGAGGAAAAACAGGTGGGAAAGCAAATTAGAACCTGGCAGTGTGTATTAGGTGATTTATTTCATGTCAGGTATTTATTCAGTCCCCCACCCCCAGCCCTCTCTCGCTCTGGAACTTTTCCTTTGATCATTTCCTTTGGTTCTCAAGGTCTCCTCCTCCTGTTCTTTCAGTTAGTAGTTCTGAAGAACATGCCTAACTGGAAGGTAAGTATTGAGCTAAGATTCTTCTTGTAAAAAGCAGAGGGAATAAGTGAATTTCATTTGCAGTGTTCATTTGCTTCCAAATTTTCCTTTAGGGGAAGAAAGATTTATCACAGTTTTCTCAGAAGTCTTGTAATAAAGTACATTTGTCCTACAAGTTCATTGTTTCATGGAAATATAAAGTACCATTTCCAAATACAATGACTTAGAAAGCTGAATGTTCTGAAAATCATGAGGGTTAAGTAACGACAAATGGAGATCAGATTCCTAAAGGTAGTCATAGGTCTCTGTTTCCTGAGGGTCACCACTCAAGGGCAAATTTCAAAGCTGCACAGTACCATTCCAGAGTTTTATTAACATATATTTCAACTGGAAGCCAGACTTTGCCTTTTAGTCATCTCAGCAAACAGATAGCATGACTAGTCTCATAACAGTATCATGATAAAACAACTGTTTCATTTTTTTTCCCACTTTCTGATATTAAGTCTGGCTTTGCTTTAAAATTTTCTTGGATCCATTAGACTTCATTATCTCCTATCCAGAAATTTGGCATAGTTAGGCTCTTAAATGCTAAAATACCACAAATCAGCTTTAGCCAGAGTGTGCCAACCCTGCACATCTCTGGGGTTGATGACTCATCTATAAAGGCTGCTAATTCCTGCTAATGCCTGTCTGTAAGTAAGAATTAATGCACCTGAGAAGGTAGGGGGACCATTCGAAAACTTCTTCATTGTTAATTCAAACAGTTGTTTTAAACAGTATTTCCAGAGATTCCTTTCACTTGGCTCCATAGCTAATTCTAAATAAACACAGCAACTATATAAGCAGCTTTGCTAAGAGGTGCAAAGGCCCCATGGATATTTGCATATTTGCAGGCCTGCAAAAAGCAACAAGGCAGTGATAAGCATTTGGGAGCACTGGTAGACTGTTCAGCAGACAGCCTGGCACCAGGGAAGCCAGAGTCTGGAGAATCAAGAGACCTCTTTGCTCTGTCCCCCTGGAACTAGATTGTGTCCATACACTTGAGCAGTGGTGCTTGGAGCATGTGCTACTGGTCAGGAGTGGAGCACTGCACAGTTGGTTGAACAAGTAAGCAGAGCAAATCTGTCATCGCTGGTGAAATATCTCAAATTGCAGCTCAACTGATGGTGGGGAAGCAGCAGCATCTTTGTAAGTGAAGGGCAGCATGAGAACTCTCTCAGAATGCATTATTTGCTCATGAAATGTACTATGAATAAAGCTGTGCAGGTGTGGCTCTGCTTCTGCACTGCTGCTTTATCTAAGAAGCCATATTTAGCCAACCCATGCACTTGAAGGAGGCATGCATAAATTTAAATTTTACCTTGCTTTCATACTAAGTCATAGGGTGGGGAGAGAGAGAGAGAGAAAAAAAACAATTTACTTATAATTGCATTTTCATTTAGCAAAACAATAAACTTTAACTATAAATCTTCTTTTAAAAAAACTCATCTCACAGAGAAGAAATTTAAAAACCTGACAGAATAGAAAATAGATAGGTGCCCTTGACTGAAGTGAAATTAGAATTCAAAGATGACCAGTTTCCACACTTTTCTCTTGAATCATTTTTAGTTTGGAATATAAATTTAAAGTGCTTATTCCATCAATATAATAAATGGGAAAATGCACAAACATAGTGTTTATGAGAAGATTATGAATACTGCTCTCAAATAACTTGAGCTTAACAAAATATCTAAAAATAATTTAAGTCAACCACATAGTCTGCACTTTATCATGATGAGATATGTCTGTATACATAAAAACAGGTAACTATGAATGCTTGGTTCCTTTGTCAATCACAAATATACATCTAAAGATTATTCTGAAATAATATACCATACTACGATAATATTATAATTATAAATGCTATACTGAGAAAATTAAAAAAAAAATCCCAGCAGAGCAGATTCACTGGACATGTAGTCTCCAAAACAACTAAGACAAAATCTCTTCTCTATGAAATTACATATCCATGGTTGTAGATCATTCCTAAAAATCACTTTATGATAATTAAAATCACCACTAGAATAAATGAAGATAGATATAGATAGCCTTATTTTGAATGCACTCAGTAGAATATAGCTAATGAGTTTACAAAGTAAGTCTTACATTTGAACAACTGTTGAATCCTTAGTATTTAGTAAGGTGGCTGGCACATAGTAGATGCTCAACTAATATATGTTGAATACTTGTTTCCAAACTGGATGTCCAAGTATAACTGTGTCTCTATATAGATGCATTTGATTTGCAATGATTTTTCTAACCTGAGGCTTTAAATCTATATTCCTAACACAAATAAGTACTTTATAATGTAGATGAATGCATAACTAGTTGATTTGCACCAAGAAGCTTATCAACTCAGACTGCTAAAAGACTAATAATTAGATAATGTCCTGGTCTATGAGTTTTGATTCAGGAGAAAAACCTTTCAATTTGCATGCTACTGATGTAAAAAAGGAGACTAAAGTTTCACTGCTCCATTAGGAAATACAAAGATAACTGACACCACACTTTTCCACTATAGTATTATGAAATTTCTCCAAATGTAATTTGTCTTTGTGGAGTAGGAACACCTAGATAGAACTTTTATACCCATTAAAAACTATCAAACTAAACAAAATACTCTGTATGTAGTAAACTCTAATGATTTATCCAAATCAATTTGTTCCCTTCTAATCAAATTCATTTCACATTTATTAAGGATCAAATACTTTCTATTGTTTTTCTTATGTTTTATAATAAGCATGGCATTGACATTATGGTACAGAAGATTTCTGACATTTTTTTAGTTATTTTTTTGAACTGTCTAAACTATGAGCTAAAGATGTTTCCCCATTCTTCTCACTAAAAAGCATATGTGAAAAATGATGAAAATATTGGCATGAGTATGGGAAAAACTAATACAGTTTTGTACTAGGCATATGGGAAAGCTCCAATATGCCATTATAATGCTAATGCTTAGCAATAAAATAGGTTATACTCACAGTATCCTGGAACACTGACTAATTTCCAGAACACTAAGCAATGTCAGAGTGCCATTACCTCCAGTGAATGTGCAAGAAGAACAGCAATTATAAGACCCACATTTGACTCTGGCTTCTACTTTTAATTACTTTCATAATTCTTTTCAGCAGGTGCATATAAGGGAAGCAGTGATTCTAATCCATCTCCTCAACAAAGATGTCAAACTAATCCTTTGATTTCTAAATCCTGGTGTTGTTCTAACATGCAACATGATTTTTTTTAATTAGACCTTTTCTGCTGCTAAAGGTTATATGGCATTCCTATTGTAATTAAACTTCAGAACTCTAGTGAGCAGAATGACCATTTAATTAAAACTTAATCCTTCATTTTAAATATATGCTAAATTACCTCAAGTTTCTCAGGGTTGGCAGGCCACCAAAATATATTTTGTCATCTGCTTTCAAATCAAGACCAAAGTTGTTTCCAGAAGATGAAGTTGCTATGTTTTCCTCCTGGTTGGTATCTATATCTACAATGGATATGTTGGCTGTAAAGGAAATAGGAAGTTTAATTGGAGCAAACCAATCACACCTATATCATCACTGATACTTCAAGATAAATTTAGTTCAATTCTGAAATTAACATTGACTTTATCAAGCACTTGTACTATATTTAACCATTTATTAATTGAAGACACAACAGTAACACCAATAGAATAATTACTGACCTTTCCACAAACAAGAGAGCATGAAAATAATGGCTTGAATGTTAAAAAGGAACATCAATAAAAATAAAAGAGAGAAGTTTAGCTGGACAACAAAGAACTACTTGCTATAATTTTCCATAATATAGGTCAGTAGTCAGAAAATAAATTAGGATGGTGAAGTGCTACGATGAATGTTAATTAGAAATTAATTTCTAATATTTATTAGAAATATGCTGTGGCTCTTTCTGTAAATGTCAGTGTTCAAAAAACTATTGAAATTTAGAGCCATCTGCAAAGTGGTATGCTCTTGTGTAATATGGTTGTGCATGGAAATGTTGAAATGAGGATCTTTGGTCCTGCAAGACAGTGGGACCCATCTCCATGCTAAATCATGTTTTAGACTTGAAAGCTGAATGTTGTGAGTGAGGGATAGCCCTCAGGCTTTATTGCTTTTCTCTTATGTCTCTCAAGGTATTACTCATGTGATGAGGATAAGAATTCAGAAATAGGATAAAGGAAAGAAGAGTCATTCCTCTGCTTAGACTGCATTGTTTAGCAATGGAAATTCTTTATCATTGATTTTCCTCCCTCATTTGTAAGCGTCAAGCTAGGATTTTTCTGAATTATGTGCTTTCTCACCACACTATTTACTTCAACCTCTTCACCCAGTTTGGATCCTTGCTGTACATTCAGTTCATTAACATGATAGATTTCACTTCTTTGTCTATGCCTGATGCAGAATCTGAATTATCCCAGGGTTGAACATGGGCACTTTAACCAGCTGGTTATAATGGAATTTCTAAATGTTAATTCTTTGGATTGTAGTTTCTTGGATGTTCCTGGCTCAAATATATTTGATAAATACTGGGTAAAACAAAGTTAAACATACATCTGAACTTTACAGTTATTTTAACATACTAATGTGCAGTGCAATATTTCATAAGAGCAACATAGACTAAGAAGTATTTGACTCTTATTATTTCCTCTCAACTCACATCTTTTAGAATTGATATTATTGGTAACTATAAAAATATTAAATTCTAAATTCTATTGTAGCTGATAGTGCTACCATTCCCAAGGGATGTATCTTCAATAAAATCAAACACAATTGCCACGTAAAAAATGACTCAAATCAATTTCTCAAACCTATTGGTTCCTCAAATTCTCAAAGCAGACTTCTATAAAAACAAACAAATCAACTAAAAAGAACAATTATCCTATTAAAAATAGTAAGGGAAGATTTTATAATTTAATCATGTTCATAAACTTTAATTTTGTACAAATATTTAATTACTTTAATAAATATAATTAGTTTTTCATACATATATCTTTTAAATTAGACTGGTGGGTAAAAGAAAATAGATTTATAAAACTGTTTCCTAGGCTTCTTCATACATATTCCTTTTTATCTAGATCACAAAGAAGTTTTTATATGGTGCTGTTGACTGGAACATGAAAATCGTCTCTTTCTGCAGACTTGGTGGATATTTTAATGGTGTCTGTGAAATGAGATTCTGCCTCTATCACTGGCAAGCCAGGGATGGGAGGTAGTTTTCTTCCTTATCCCTGAGTGAATATATGCATTTTTAGAAATCACTCTAAGGAAAATTGATTAAAGAGTAGCAACACAATTCAATTGAAACTCACTGGCCCAGGAGTTCACTCCCGCAGGGAGGTGCAGGACGGCATATTTTTGTTAAGTTAGTGGGGGGCTTTATCCTATCCTTCATATGAGATAGTGGCCAAAGTGGATTCCACCGGGAAATGCTACTATTTGCTTTTATTTCTTGTGCCATTTCCTTTCCTTACAGAATAGAAAAATAAGCTATTTATACCAAATTTCAGAGTTGATGAGTTCAGTCATCATTTTTATAGGTAAGCAGGGAAATAAGAGTTTTCATTAAATAACAGACACTTAGTAGGGGCTTAACAAGTAATTTTATGATCAGTGCTGAGTTGTTATAAGCTAATTATTTTTACTTTGGTAATTCTTTTTTTTTCTCTCTCTCTTAATTTATCGAAAACCTATATAATTGTTCTTAGCTTTGCTTCCATACCAATGCACATGAGGGATATGAGATTATTAGTGATTATGGTTCTACTGATTGACTCCCAGGAAGATGGGGAATGCCCCTGAAGGACTGTATTTGACTTTCAAGGAGGAATAGTTTTATAAGTTAGTTGAGAATAATTAATATAAAACAACTAATCTGGTCACTGAAAAGAAGCAATAATCCAAATTGCTAAAGCCTTATTTCAATTACTATCCCACTATGCTGTAGAGTATGATATTGCTAAAATCCTTGAGAACACCCCACTCCCTGACACCCCTCACCCCCTTTTCCAGACCCAGTGGAGTAACTTTTGGTCCTCATCCTAATCTTTATGCAATATTTGATGCTACTAGCATTCTCAATATTTTGATGCTAGGAGTATACCCCTTCCTTCTAGAAATTTCTTATTTTGGCTCCCAGCATCTTACGCTTTTTAGCTTTTGTTCTCATTCTCCATCTCCTTCCCTATTTCTTTAAACATTTCTGAGATTTCCATGTTCCCTAATGCCCTTCCTTTTCTCACTTCTGTTTCATCCATCTGAGTAAATTCAAAGTTAACTCAGACTTAATGTGTTGATAACTTAAGAATATGACTGTACCTGATTTTTTCCTAAAAATACAGTTTCAACAGGGGAAGTGGTATCATTTGTGTTTTCCTTCAGTACTAAACATATTCCAAACCAAAATGATGATATTTTTACTCCCAAATACCTATTACCTATTTTACTTGGTGGCATTATGTCTCCCCCTTTCAGTCTCCTAAACTAGAAAAGTCACCCTACCCATCATTCACATCTAATCCATCAACATCCTTACTGATTTCTCCTTCTAAATAATGATATTTGTATTATTTTTAGAAACTTTTACCAACATATAATCGACACCTTATACTTTGCCCATGATTAAAGTATGCAATCTAACAAGTTTTAAAATTCTTCATACCTATGGAACCCACTACCACAATAAATAAAATGAACATATTCACAACCCAAATGTGTTCTGTTGCATTGTAACCCTCATTCCTAACCCTCCCTGCATGCCCTATCTATAGGTAGCCTCTATTTGCTTTGTGTGACTATAGATCAGTTTTCATTGTCTATATCATTTTATATAAATGTGTGTTTTGTTTGCCTTATTTTACTCATTAATTATTTTTATATCAAACCATTTTGTATGTCTATTCATATTTTATGAACAAGTAGAATTCCATTGTATGGGCACATAACAATCCATGTATTTCCATTTGCCTACTGATGAATATTTGGTTTCTTTTCAGTTTGGGGACATATCAAATAAAGGTAATATGAATATCATGGCATAAGTCTTTGTATGGAGATATGGTTTTAGGTGTTTTGAGTGAATGCCTGGGAATGGGAATGGCTGTTTCATAGGTAGGGGAACCTACAACCTGTTTGCCAATGTTCCTGTGCCATTTTATATCTTCATCAGCAGTGTATGAGGGCTTCAGTTATTCCACATCTTTGCCAGAACTAGTTATGATCAGTCTTTTAAATTTTAGATTTTTTTTTTCTTTTGGTACCAGGAATTGAACTCAGGGGCATTCTCTACCACTGAGCCACATCCCCAGCCCTATTTTGTATATTTTATTTAGAGACGGGGTCTCATTGTGGTACTTAGCATGTTGCTTTTGCTGAGGCTGGCTTTGAACTTGCAATCCCCCTGCATCAGTCTCCCAAGCCACTGGGATTACAGGCCTATGCCACTACTCCCGACAAATTTTACATATTTTTAATAACCATGCAGTGGTATCCTATTTTGGATTTATTTTGCATTTTCCTAACATTGAATCCTACTGTAACTCTTATTTCACTCTTTATTAAGTGTGATCTGTGAATACTGATATTGAAGTAAATAATTACATTCTTGTATTTTATTGAGATTTTAATTCCCAACTATAACTAGGAACTATTTCCTTATAACTTTTGTGTCTTTTTCTGTTTGAGCTTTAATGCTTTTATTTTTAATAGAAAAAATAATTTATGTTGCTAGAATAATAAAATGCTTTAAAGGTATCATGAAAATGAGGAACCACCAAAGGCAGGAGAAACTAGAAGTTTTCAACCTAATATGAGAATCTGAGTTCTGAACAACAGAAGTTTATAGGATTTAATGTGATTTTTTTGAGGGGCAACAGGGTTTGAACTCGGGAGCACTCGACCACTGAGTTACATCCCAGCACTATTTTGTATTTTATTTAGAGACAGAGTCTCACTGAGTTGCTTAGCACCTCACTATTGCTGAGGCTGGCTTTGAAATCATGATCCTCCTGCCTCAGCCTCCTGAGCTGCTGGGATTACAGGCGTGAGCCACTGCACCTAGCTTAATATGATATTTTTTCAATGGTGATAATATAGAGATACATGAGAGCAGTTTATAGGATGATTCATGTCATTAAGACCTAAAATAAAAGTGAGAATGATTGCTTAGTATGCATCAATGTCAGTATAGAGTTAATGTGAACAACATGATGGAGATATGTGAAAGAGAAGGTATCAGTTAATTGAGCCAAAGGAATCAAGCTAGAGAACAGGACTGAAGCAGGGGATACTATATGGAAAAGAAAAGACAAAGCCCTTCAGATTTTTGGATCAGAGAGTAGAAACAATGTAGGTCTAGTGAAATCTGGAAAAATTGCACCAGTGGAGGAAAGAACTTTTCACTTTTCACATTGAGTTACAATAAACCAAAAACATATTTTAACTGCTTTCAAGTTTGTACAGTATTATAATTCGACCTTTGCTAACATTATTTAAGACTACAGGACTCTTGATCACTCACTTTATTGGACAGAGAGTCTACATATTTGACTGATTATAGAAACTGGTATTTCCAAGTTTATAGATATTATTCTGCTAGGTAGTCAAATCATTCCACCCTGATTTTTTTGCATTCTAGATTTATTTTTTAACACATTATTATCTTTAGAGCTTATAGCACTAGGCAATTTAGCCAAGTGTTCCTGAGTTTTTCTTTTTTACCTTTCCCACAGTGTATATACGGACCTTTTCCTTTTTTGTTCAGACTTATTATTCTTCTATCTCTTACCTTTATCTAGTCTCCATTTATTTTCTACTTTTATAGTCAATGAAAAATTAGGACATCTGGAGAGAATAATCTCAAAATCCCATCCCATAGCTACAAACTTATCTCTAACTTTACTTCTTCTTTCATCTTGTCTCTGGGAGCAAAGGTTTCTTTCTGTCTCAGATTGAGCACTCCACATGGGTGCAATGCTCTCAGGCTTTCTAAGGGCTTGCTCATGCTGTATTCATTATTTCTTTTGTATTTATAATTGCTTCCTCTTCCTCTAATTGCTTCCTCTTTCTCCAATTGCATCCTTTGCAGCCTACAGACATGATCAAGAATCATTCATTCAATCTACTCCTCAAGCACTTATTAAGTAATTACTATGTGCTAAGAACTGATGGAGAAAAATAACATCCTTGCCTTCAAACTCCATATCCCCCTTTTTTGCTATGACCCTTTCTTTCTTCTGGATTTTAGTGCCAAACTTTCTTCAGAATCAGTCTACACTTACGGTGTCTGCTTTCCCATAGTACTTTATGATCTAAACTTGCTCTTGACTCTCACAGTGGCCACTCCACCATTTTTTCCAAAGCCCCCAGTGATTATGGATATATTTTTAATATTTGTGTTTTCCAGGGCTTTGGACCATTTTATTCTAGACATAACTGCTTGAATTTTTCTCATCGCTATTCACAGGCAACTACTAAGATTTAATGACGATTCCTAGTTGTCTATCTCTTACAGAACTCTGTGATCCTCAGATACATATAACTAATTCCTGCCAATTACACATTTTCCCTAGGCTGCTGAAGGTACTAAAAGTACCTTGTGTACAGAATGTCCAAAATAGAACTCAGCATCTTTTCCAGAAACCTGTTATTTTCCCTGTATTTAAAAGCTGCTTGAATAGCACTGACATAATCTTGTTATCTAAGGAAAAACAAAACAAAACAAAAAAGAAATCATTCTATACCTTTTTTTTTTTTAAGTTAGCCTCCACATGGCGTACATCACAAAAGTCTTCAGTTTTAAGATACTTAATACCTTTCAACTCCATTCTTTCTTCTCCATTCTCACGGCCATTAACTTACTTTTCTTTCTTCTCACTGTCTACCTGGCTTACTGCACACTGCGGAAGCATCCTAAACTGTCACTAAAATGTAAATCTGATGATGTTACTTCCTAGGACCCCTATAGTTCTGGAAAGCTAAACTCATTCACTTAGCTTACAAGGCCCTTTATGTACTGGCTTTGTTACCTCAGCCTTATCTGATAATTTTCTGCCAACATTCATCCATTGAGCCTAAGGATTCACTTACAGTTGCTAATTGGTTTCCCAAAATGTTTCACAAAATGCTAGTACTGCAGGAATGGATGTTTTTCTGTGATTAAGTGAGTTCGGGGAAAACTTGGTAAAATGAGTTAAACATTATTACTGAACAACTAAGCCAAGCCTGGAACATGCATCCATCATACGTGGGAGCAAAGTATTTGTCAGAATTCCAACAGAAGCTCAAAATTAGTTTTTGTCTTAATAACACTCCAAGGAAGTGCAGCCGGGAAATGATATATTCTGCTCTCTGATGGTGACAGACCTTCCCGTAACTTTTTCACCACTCTGAAATGTTCTCATGTGCCTTTCATCCAGCTAACTCTTCAACTCCTGCTTGAGCTTCAGGGCCACTGCCAGGACGTGACCTCTCCTTTCCCTTAAACAATAATGTCTTCCCTTCCCTTAAACATTGACATCTTCTTATGACTATTAATCTGCTACATGCATCTCTATCAGCAATTAGTGCCGTATAGCCTCTGACCACTGAATCTTGTCTGACTCACCCAGTAGACTGCAAGCTTGTTGAAGGCAAAGGCATGTTTTAGTATGTAGTGGGTGACTAGCAGAAATTTGTTAATTGCAGGAATTAATGATGATACAAAGTTAAATCTAAATTGTCATGCAATGTTACATGGACATCATCAACATTAATAAGTCTATTTATATTAGCAAATAATAAATGCTTCATTTGCAGATATAGGTAATACCACAGTACACAGAATTCAGGGAATTATACCTAAATAGCAATAGCACCATGTTAAGAATAAATAGACCTGGCTTCCTGCCTTGGTTGTGGAATCTTATGTACACATGACTGCAACCACGTATTAAGTTTGTGTATTTCCTTTTTTCCAGCAACAGAACAAAATACCTCCTTATGTTATCAAACAAAATAATGTTTGTGGAAGTGTTTTTAAAAGTCCCAGAACCATACAAATGTCATTTTATTGTTAATCGATTATTTACTCAAGCACATACAGATCTTTTTGACATTTCTAAAGAGCAAAGACCTGGTAGCTATGCTCTTCCACCCCTACATGTTCTACTGCAGAATTCTTTAAAGGAAACATCTTGAAAAACTGAAAATAACAGAAAAGCACACAACATTTTTCAAGCCTATTATGGGATATAATTTTACAAGTTGTAAGACAGTTTTATGCTTTCAAATTAAGCTCTCAGTTTCAAAAGAAAATGACAGGGAACCATTTGGCTCTTCAATCAGTCTTGTCTAATCCAAACTACCTATAACGAAGCCAAGAAATGACTGTATCAATTTTTCTCAGAACTTGTGAGTAGCTGAAATTACACCCAGGGTCTTTCTCCTGATTAGGTTCATGGGTACTTTGGATGGCATGATTAAGGCCCATACTACATTATTACTATAAAAACTCACCTTGTTTTTGAATTCTTGACAGGGTGAATGATTTCCATCTCCCATCATTATGGTTTTGATTGCTGACAACGGAAGCCATTCCTGACCCCAGATCATAGCTGACTTTTATGTGCCCATCACTGAGCTCTACACTCATGAAATCTTTCTATTAATAGAGTAAAAAGAAAAAAATACATCAATGATTAGACACACAGAGAAACATATGGGTATTCACTTTTTTTATGGCATTTATAAGAGGGCCTTGTTGCTAAATTGCTCAATATGTTGCTTGGTAACAGAAATACCCTTTGGAAATAGAACTCCTGTTAATATTTTGTGAATTTTCATGGATGTTATGTTATGGTGCAAATCATCCCAAACAAACTGCTAAGACGTATTCTATCATTAGAGCACTACAAAGTGGGTTCCTTTGAAACATGTTAAGTAAACAAAAACGTAGGTTCCCTGAAAAAAATTTGCTAAGAAATATTGACCTGA
Source organism: Spermophilus citellus (assembly GCF_964194105.1). Classification (NCBI taxonomy): domain Eukaryota; kingdom Metazoa; phylum Chordata; class Mammalia; order Rodentia; family Sciuridae; genus Spermophilus; species Spermophilus citellus. The sequence continues at coordinate 136,630,893 of NC_138186.1, read as the reverse complement.
AAAAGTAAGGGCAAAAAAACATTTAGAATCACCTTTGAACTTAGTTCTTTGGAAAAAAAATAAGAAAATAGTTTTTCTGCTGTATAATTTTATACTGGGAAAATATTTACTGTCTGCTTCTCTTAAAGGATTATATAAGAAGTTATATTGAAAATAAATGACAATTAAATTGTATCCATAATTGAAGTTATCAATAAAAATATATAAGCATCATCTGCAGCACCCACCTTTGACTACCATATAGTCATCCCAGACTCCATTTTTTATATTTTTAATTGTAGTTGGACACAATACCTTTATTTTATTTATTTTTATGTGGTACTGAGGATCGAACCCAGTGCTTTCCACATGGTAGTTGAGCACTCTACCACTGAGCCACAACCCAAGCCCATCCTAGACTTTTTTTTAACAATAACTGATGATTTTTACAAATAAGTGATAACTGTACTGGAATTCTACAAAAAGAAGCAAATACATTATCAATTATGAAAACTCTGACTGTGCATGTTTTCTTTACCAGGTCTCTTGTGGCAAGGTACATGAGGAGAGCACTTGATGAAAATGTCCGGAACTTGAACATGACAGTGGAGATGTTGGGGTACCAGCGAATGGGGCGGCTGACCAATGCATAACCTTCTCCATCAAACTGAATAGTCCCTTCACTGTCTTCCACCTGAGGACTGAAAGGAGACATCTCACATGAATTAGACCTACTCTGTCCATCATTATTCAATGTATCAAACTGAGACTAGATTGTAAGCTGTTGTAGAGCAGAAACCATGCCCAATATGTCTTCTATTCTTCTGCTTCTCACCACCTCTACTACAATCATTTTATAACAAAAAATAACCATCTTTCACCTGGACTTCATTAGGTGTTCAAAACTAGGTAATAATGGGTATTTCAAATTTTTTTATGTTTAGATGATGCTATTGGTGAATAGTTATATTGGTGTTTAAGCTTATCTTATTGCTATTTGTGAAAACTGGTAGAGTTTGGGGATAGGTTGAGAGTCTATAATTAGACTTCCCAGATGCAAAATATAGTGGACTATCAGACCCCTAATCTCTGAATATTCACCATCCAGTAGATTTTCTTAGAACAGATTAGATTTCAACAATGAAGGATGCCTGTATTTCATTGTGTATTTTTTTATCTGTGTTCTTCACTTCTAGTGAAGCTCTGTGAGACCATCTAGAATTTACAGGCCAGTCGTCATGTGATGGGATTCAACATCTACGTAGCATTTGGCTCAAAGAAACCCAGTATGCATTTGTAGGGTAAAGAAGATTTTAGTATAGACGAGTTCTTCACAGAGAATACATGCTTAATCAGTATTGATTGAATATACCTAAGTCTTATGGTGCAGTTTAATTTAATATCTACCTATCTTACTATTTAATCACTATTGATATCGTGGGGATATTGTTTTAAACTCACAGTATCTGCATGTTAGGACATATTTAATCTCTGAAACTGGAGTGTTGTATCAGCTTGAGAATAGAAAGAGAGATTGAGAAATATTATTGTATTATCAGTATAAAACAACAGGAATCTAAAATACTACTTTTATGAAATCATGTTTAATGAGAAAATATATAGTGAACAAAAACTTAATGGGCTTGTATAGAAAGAGCTGTTACATACTTAGCATTCTGTTCCTGGACTGGAGAGATAAAAGCACTAAAGATAAAGCAAAAGATGCTTTTTCAATACTCATCAGAAATGCTAACTGGAAGACTGAGTAAATCAACCTCTTACGAGTAGAACTGATAGTGAATAAATTGGCTATTATGTGGCCTTCCTTCATGATGATAATGAATACATTACTTTCTGGAGCAATGTATTAGTGATGAGAAAATGTTGTTGAAAATCTACCTAGAAGTTCCCTAAAGTTCTCAATTACTAGAATTTTTCATTATATACAGGTAGGTTACCAATGCAACCCAAGAAAGGGTTGTGGGAATCCCTGTTGACTGTTTTATTGATACTTTGGCCCAATAAAGTGTTACTTATAACTTTAAAAAATATCCAAATCAAAAACATTAAAGTCTCACAATACAAGGTGAGCATAGGTTGGAGAATCAAAACAAAAATATTACATTTTATTTTTCATATACAAAAACTTTGAACACTTGTACCCTGGTGTCCTTATGTCTCTAACCTACCAACTCCCTCAACAGGTAATAGAAAAAACAACAGATTAGATGGCAAGTACCCTGGAGTCTACTATGAAATCTCATGAAGGTCTTGCTACAAGTCTCTAAATAGTTTCATGTCTAAGTTTCTCAACTGTGATATTATAAGTTAGATCACTTATAGGATTCTTAAGCCCCTTCAACTCTAACACTGAGGAGATTCTCTTACTAAAGCAATAGACAAACTAAGGAAAAGAGTTTTGTGTAGAAGTGAGTGGCATACAGATAGATGTACTTAATTATTCGCTGATAATAGCCTAAAAAAAAAAAAAAAACTCTAGGCTTGGTGACTTTGGGATGAGGGACAACAAATTCTTCCAGGTATATTCTGTAATAATTCAACAGCTAACATTATATTAGATTTTTCCTATTCATTTTGAGCACATTTACCAGAAAAAGTAACTAGTATATCAATAACTGAAAGCATCTTAACTTCCCTTATTTTTCTCTGTTGAACCTGGATGTCTGGTCAAGTTACGAAGGATTAACTATGCTATTTTGAAACAGCCATTGTATTCTGTAGTTAACAAGCAGTTATGTATGTTGGCTTTTGGTATTTAAAATTTCATCATAATTTTAATGTTTAACTAAATACATTTTACTTTCAGCATTTTTTTCCTGTATTTTAATCTTAATGTGATTTTTGGCAGGTTAAGAAAAATGAGATACATTTTAAAATATACCATTGGCAAAGTAATCTTTCCAAAGTATAACAATAATTATAGCCCTTCTATTGACTACTGAATAAATACAAATTTCTAAAACTGACACTCTAGGTCTTCTACAAAATTTTCCAATCTAGTTCTTTTAGCTTCATGTTTTACATCTTTTCTATAAATTCACTTTTGCCCTTTAACTAGAACAATTGGTCATTATGTTAAAAATGTGATCCGTGTTTTCCTGAAAAGAAAACATAACACAAACAATACCTAAAGTTCTAAAAAATGATTCTTACAAATACCAGTGTTTATGAGAAAATAGTTTGGGGAAGATCATTCAAAATTTATGCAATCACATAATCAGAGCATTCACAAAAACAAAACAAAACAAAATAAAACAAAACAACAACAACAACAAAAAAACAATGACAGTCCTAATAAAAATATTTGCACAGCTCAAAAAGATACATTAAAAAAAATCTAAAAACAGAGAATCATTCCAGAAACAGAACTTCACCTTCAAAGGAAAAGGTGAAGGTAGTTTGACTACCTGGAGTGTAAAGAAGGGTTGACCCTGCAGGGTGACCATGTGCTCAAAATGCACTGTGATAGAGGAGAACTGGGCAATGAACATTTCCGAGCTGGAATGCTTTGCCAAAGCCAGCTGAGGACAAGTGTGCAGGTGAAATGGCTTTGTATGCAGGCTGCACTATGGGCTCAGTATCCTGATCTCAGCGTCTGCAGCCTGTTGGGTTGCTTTGCATTCTGCTACCCTTACTTGACATGCAAAACATTAACCTGCTGGGAAGGACTGGGTACAAACCCATGTGACCTCTGTATGTTACTTGTATTGTTCTCCCACTAACCAATCCTGTATGAGCCAGTTCACACTTGTTCAGCATTTTACAAACTGTAGACTGGCTTTTCAGCCTCCCCACATTTTCTTTCCTTGATCTCTGGGACCAGAATGTTCTCCAAATTCCACATCTCACCTGCTCTCTCCTCTTGTTGGACTTTTATCCCATGTTAAGGGCCACCTCAAATGTCGCCTCCTCCACTAAACAGATCTTGATGCCTTCAACCTGATGTGAACAACCTATGTATACTTGGTACCTTTTTAAAGGGATTTTAAAAAATAGCTTATATTGGGGCTGGGGATGTGGCTCAAGCGGTAGCGCGCTCGCCTGGCATGCGTGCGGCCCGGGTTCGATCCTCAGCACCACATACAAAGATGTTGTGTCCGCCGAGAACTACAAAATAAATATTAAAAATTCTCTCTCTCTAACTCTCTCCTCTCTCACTCTCTCTTTAAAAAAAAATTCGCTCTCTCTCTTTCTCCTCTCTCACTCTCTCTTTAAAAAAAAAAAAAAGCTTATATTTTAACATTTGGCTTTTCTTTCTTCCTGGTGATAAATTTCTTGATATCTGGAACAAGACTGGCTTCATCCTAGTATCAGGTAATTGTATGCATGAATCTTTTAACCTACAAATTGCCCTATGAATATATAGGAATTCTATTATTATTATTATTATTATTATTATTATTATTATTATTATATCAATTAATATAACACATTGTAGGTTGGTAGTACAATATCTTTGCAGAATTAATAATTAGTGGTGTTATAGTCCTATCTGATATGCACCACTCAATAGATATTAAGTGCTTTAGATGTTTTGTTGGTAACAGGCTTCTGAAAATTCTACTTAGAAATTTACCAAAGATACGTAGAAAAAAGTTGGTGTTTCTTTGTGAGTAGTAAAACATTAAAACAGACCTCATCACTTTTGTTGTAGTGAAAGAATTTTAAAGATATCCTTCCATATTAAATTTTATTGAAGATTATTTAAAAAAAATATTTTAAATAGGTCAGGCTTTCAAACTATCCTCATGCTGTGTTGATAAATTCAAGATGCCAAAAAGAAAGAGAGTTGGAAGTTTAAACTTTCACAAGGAATTACTTTGGGGCTACTTTCTTCTATGCAACTCTAAAAATGCTGAGAAGAAAATGTACAGTGTATTCTGGCATTTTAATGAGTGACTTGGGTTTTGAAAGTATGCATGTGCCCTTTAAATTAGAAGTAAAAAACACAAACTCCTTAGCACTTTTGAATTGCTATGTATATCACATTAAATGTTCCAGATATTTAATTTGTGTTTTATAGCTTCAACTTATTATAATGAAATTATTTTATGATAGTGTAACTAGAGGACACCATTTTTTTTATGCTGATAAATCCTCTACTTCTAGCTAATTATTTTATATCCTGTCTTCAAGTTTATATAAAAATTTGTATTCTTGCTAGGAGCAGGGGTGACATATCACCTGCCATCCCAGTGAATTGAGAGGCTGGAGAAGGAAGATTGTAAGTTCAAGACCAGACTCTGCAATTTAGTGAGACCTTCATTAAGTGAGTAAAACCCTGTCTCAAAAAAATAAAAAGTATTAGGAATATGGCTCAGTGGTAAAGTATCTCTGAGTCAATCCCCAGTACAAAAAAAAAAAATTATTCTTCCTACATTCTTTGTATACTGTTGTATTTTCAAACTTCTATTCCAGCCTCTATCTTATAGTGGATGATTTGTAGCATAGAATTTCTTCTGGTCTGTCTAGACCCCAGATTCGTCTCCTATAAACAGAATCTTGAAGTCCTGTGGTTTCCACTGAAAGCATTCATAGGAACTGATGTGTCAATTTGATAAAACCTGGGCTAGGCTTCTAAATTTATGCTTAATAAGTTTGGGAAGAACTTTTTTTTATGAAATAATAGTCTGGCTATAGAAAAAACATAGATAAGCAAAACCCATGGACATGAAGGGACACTGAAGTAGAAAAAGTCTTAATTGACTTTGGTGGAAATATCTTGCCTTTGCAAATTTTACAAAAACATAATATCATGCAAATGTACTGCTAGAGTACCTCCCAGGACCTTAAAAATACCTGTATAAATCGGAAGCAAGAACTAGAAGTTACATTAGCTTTATGGTAAATCCACCTCTGTATAATCATTTCAAAACAGCTCCATATTATCTATGTGACAATATAATTTTACACTATAAAATAAAAACTTTCATGACACACAGAACCATTCTCAGGGGAGTTCTCAACTAACCTGACAGTACATCCTTTGCAGTCACCTTCTTTTTCTCGGAAATTCCACAAACCTATAGGTTTACCATCAAAGTGTGTTTCTCCCATACAGCCAGTGAATGTAATCACACGCACAGCATCGGCCTTCTGCAGAGAAAGGTATTGTACTTGTTAGAATTAAGAATTTCACAAATAATCTCCCAGTATCTGCAAGAATTACCAACAGTAGAAGCTAGACTAGTTATTATCTATTTTTCTGATATTCTTAATTTCACATCTACTCTTCTTTTAACAACATTATATCACCAAAGTTACTCCAAGATGGCTCAAAATAAAGGGGTGATGGAAGCTCAAATATTTCATCAATAGATGCTGGTTACTTTTTGTTGTACCACTTTATCCCTATTGATGAATGCAATTGTCCCTTGGTATTCACGATGGTTGGTTCCAAGACTCCCATGGATACCACAATTCTTAGAGGCTCAAGTCCCTTGTACAAAATGGGGTAGTAATTGCATATAAACTGGACGCATCCTCCACATACTTTAAATCATTTCTAGATAGCTTATAAAGCCTAATATGACATAAACACTATGGAAATAGTTGTTATACTGCATAGTTTAGAGAATAATAATAATAATAAATCTGAATCTGGACATGTTTAGTACAGATGCAACTTTATTTTCTGATTATTATTGATCCTTGGTTGGTTGGATCTTAGATTGGGGAACCCACAGATATTGACAGACGTCTATAAACAATTTCTAGTTTCTGATGAAGTTCTCCACATTTTTATTTTTTGGTCTACAACATGGGTTTATTGTGGGAATTCAATTAGATGATTTCTTTATGGTACCAAGCTCAGTGTCTGGCATAGAATAGTTGTTTAGTAAGCACTACTGCACCTACATGATTTTCTTTGGGCAAATCTCGACCACACATACACTAAGAATATTTCTCTCTTGAGAGCATGAGAAAGATTAATAACACAGGGAGAAGGGAAAAAAAGAACACATATATCCTTATCATTTTATAATAGGGCTGCCTTTCACTTTTCATTTCTATTCATAACCAGGTAGGTCTCCAGTTCAAGAGAATGAAGAAAAAGAAGCAAATTTGTATGAAAAGGACCATACAAGTTATGCTTGCTGGTATTTCTAGCACAGGCCTCAGGGTCTAAGAGGGCTCAATAAAAATCTGCTGAATGCCAATCTTGATGTTGTTCTCACAGGGAAACGCCATATGCTTCATACATACCACTACTGCAAAGGAGGAAAGTGACCCAGTTCACTTTAGAGATCCTTGATGTAGTTTAAACAACTTAACATTTGTTTAAACCTTGATGTATTACAGATAAATTCTCAATTTGGGTGCCTTACAACTTTAGAAACTCTGCTAAAGCTAATCCACATTACTTGAATTATCTGGAAATAAGGGTAGATTGACATGTTTGAGTTTTAGAATGAATGTAAAAAGATGGTCAATGAATGGCTAAATTTTTTTAGTTATCTTTATTTAAACCCATCACATGAATATCTTCCTATCAATGTGCCTGTGTGGAAAGAATGTTGATCAGAGCCCCTGATATTACAAGTCAGAATGGTCCTTGGAATACTCCCTCAGAACATTTTCCAGAGGTTGATTATCCTACTTGTGGATTCTTTTTGTGTCTCCTTGCATCCTAAAAAGCTATACTTGAGAAATTTTCCTGCTCATTTGAATTTTCATCATCAAGTTCATTTAGTTACTTTTTTTGTAGCTTTGACTCATATTCTCATGTGACAGGAGTCTTGAAACTCTTGGCCAAAATGGTTTCTTAAGATTTTCTATAGATTTCATTTGTCTACTTTTTTTTTTTTCCTGAGACTGACAAAAAGTTGCTTTGTGCCAGTGACAACTGCATAGTAAGACTTTATTTAAAGTGTGACTACCTTGACTTGGGCACTGGTCACCTGATTGGTACACATGTTCTCCCTACTCATCTTAGCAGTAGAGCATGGTGATTAAGAGAGAGACTCCTGTGCTTGTTAACCTGTATTCAAATGCCAGCTCTGCCGCTAAGTACTGTGACCTTGATCAGGACAGTCACTTCTCTCTTAGACTCCTTAACTATGAAATGAGGATATAAATATCTATCTGCTATGACTTAACATCTATGTCCTCCCTACCTCACTGCCCAGTTCTTGTGTTGAAATACTGATTCACAAGGCATTAGGAGGTGAGGGACTTCGAAGGTGATTAGATCATAAGGGTGGTACCTCTATGAATGGGATTAGTGTCCTTATAAAACAGGTATAAGGGAACATACCCCACCCCCCTTCTATGAAGACACAGCAAGAATATTCCTTTCATGTGTAACAGGCACCCATTAGACATCAAATCTGTTGGCATTTTGAGCTTAGCGTTCAGTAATTTTCTGCTTATTAGCTATCCAATGGTAATTTTGTTATAGCAGTAATTTTATGGTAATTTTGTTATAGCAGTCCATACAGACAGACTAAGACATAATTTTTGGAATGTTTGTGACGATTAAATGTGTTAATTCATGTAAATTACTTAGAATATTACTTAGTGCATACTGTTTAAAAAGTGTTATAAAAGCACATTATTGTTTACTACAATAAAAAAGCAAAATGGATATTTTTATCACCCTTTTCTAGTTGAGAAAATTGAAGCTCAAGGGGTTAAATGACTTGCCTGAGGTCATATTTTAGTAAGTGGTTGAGGAGGGATTCCAAGCTGGATTTGATTTCAAAATTCATGGCTTTTGTACCACTGTGTGCTATACCTATATTTATCTTTCTAGGAAGCAGAGAGACTTGGCAATATGACTATATGTTATTATGTGCCACATATATTTATATGTTGTTCTAGGAAATGAGGATGATTTTAGTCTGTAGTTGTGGAATCAATTCCCATGTTTTATAGTCACATCTCGTACACAAAGCAAACAAAGCATCCTTGCTCTCTATGCAGGTTGAGTTCTCATAAATTTGGGGTCACCCTGACTTTTCACATTTTCTGACTAATCTCATCCCAGGGTGATTATGACTAGTCCAGGATTAGCCATTATATTTGGTTGTACTCTTGCATATCACCCACAGGTTGTTTTTCAACACCTAATTCCATTTAATCAACATAAGCTTCTTTAAAATGCAGGCACTTTGCAATTTGAAATGCACGAGGACCTGTCATGAAGCAATTATGAATATTAAGTGCATTACTCTGAGAATGAGAAGAGCAACTCGAAAACTTTTAAAACCAGATCATGATTTGAAAGCTTATACCTCCTTTGATATTTCCCAAGGTATTCATGAATCTTTTAATTAGATGTGAATATGAACTTTATAGCACTTCATGTCTATAAATTACGAATTGGTTCAGAAAATGATGTATATTTAAAAAAATACTTTGCTCTTGAGGCAACTAAAACAAGGAAAAAACCCAAAAAACTGATGCCACTGATAAGGGCAAAACAATTATTTAGGTAAATGCACATGGGTTATAAATACAATGTTTCCAGATTGAGTTTTCACGATTCAAAGAAGAAACTTTTACTCAAAATAAATTTGTATTCTTTTTTTTTTAAAGTCAAGTATAAAGTTACAAGTTTTTTTCAGAGCTTCTTCATGCCTTCTTCCAAAGAAATCAGGCAAGCGTTGTCTCTAAAGATGAAATAAAGAGAGTGGGCAAGAGAACATTACCTTTAATTTCCCAGTCAAGCCACCAACAAACAGCATTGCATTTGCATCCACATCTAGAATGGTGTATCCTGGAGGGGATACTGAGTGGTAGGTACTGGGCACAATGCTGGCTTTGGGTCCATCCAGGGCTCTCACAGAAATAGATCCATTTCTTCCCGTTCTTTAAGTGTTAAAATAAAGGGGAAGGAAATATAGAAAATAAAATATATATCATATCTCTGTCAACTTCAGATTTCAATAACAAAATACAGAGCACTCTTGTGGAAAATTTTCAGATAAAAGTAGATGTCTAGCTTCAAATATTCTAAACTCATTAAATCTCAAATTAACACCCAGAGTCTGATCTTTGCTGGATATTTACAGTCAATCTGAACTAGAGAGTCTTATCCTGATTCTATGTGCCCACTGATAAAAATTACACAGCATCCATTAGTTTATGAAATAGCTATGAGTCAAGTGGAAACATTTTTCCTATTGTTTTACATAATTGGTGTTTTCTATGCATTCAACAAATTTATATTAATTCATTTAGCATTTTGTCTAATTTAATTTGGCAAGTGAAACCCAGATGAGCCACCTTTCTGCAGTAGAAGATGCATATTTTTTTCCTAAAATTCCTTATAATATTTTGAGTACAAATTTGCTGAGGTAGTCTTCCTGAAATTGTCTTTTAGTTTGCTGCACCATCTTAATGTATATAGTATAACATCTAGTCTTCAGAGTTGTGTATACAAATTATATGGGAGTTCTCTTAAATTCAATTAACAGAATTTTGAAAGCTATTAGCATTTTATTTCATTTTCTTCTTCAAGTGATTGATTTCCATGCATTGTTAAATATGAAAATCTGGTCTCTCTTCTGAGACAAGCAGTCATAACACAACTTCAGTGTCATATTTCTCTCCCTGCTGTCTCATTTTGGTAATCTTTTTATCTTTAAGGGCCAGCTTTAAATGAAATACATGGGAACAAAAGAGTGAATTTAACAATTAAAGTTCTTCTTTAACAGAATGAATCTCTTCTGATAAAAGTGTACTTCCTGAGAATAAATGTCCTAGAACCTGGTAAAATATTTAATCCTTCCATTACTACCACATATATTAGCACATTCTGTTTTTTTTAAATCTCTCTCTCTCTCTCTCTCTCTCTCTCTCTCACACACACACACACACACACACACACACCTTTGCTGAACTAAAACTATTGCTTTCCATAAAATTTTCTTTCAAACCTTATTTTAGAAAAAATAAGCATGTATAAACAGAATGAAACTATATGTACCCCTTATCTATATTGAGTGCTATTTCAAGTGTTCTGCACCTGTTTGAAGAACTTCATCTATAGTTCTAGGTCCTTAGCCACACCACTCAGCTGTTAGATGCTTTGGGCTTAATAGGGAATTAAGAATTGGGAAAAGAACAGAAAACAGGGGGCAAGTTCTAGAGACAGGAATGGTTGTTTAAGTAATCCAAGTGCTGCTCAATGTTGATAATTGGATTAAGGCTTCAGAGATAGAATTACTGATTCAATTTCCTATGACTTTGCACTCTCAGAAGAAAGGATTGCATAATACATGTGGATGCTGACAGTTTCACAGTTTCTTGTTTTTTTTTTTTTTTTGCATCTGCCTGATGACATTGTTGCTATCTAGGCGAGAATAGGAGTTATGTACACAAAAAGATAAGCAATAATGGAATTCTTAGGCTCTGGCCTTTGTTTAACAAGAATGTCAGTAATTTATTTTCCCCATCAAGAAAAATAAAATGCCTTCAAATGTCTAAATCCCCAAATTTCTACCAGATAACAGATGAAGAGGTCAGAAATAGATTGGTCACTCTGGTTGGTACCTTGAAGGTGTGGCATTCTTAACAGGTATACGAATATATATATACCCACATTTATGTATATACATGTAATATGTAAAATTCATAATATGTACATACAATAATACACAGCTACCCTATTAAAATGGAAATAGGAGTTTTCTCTGAAACTGGAAAGCTACTTCAAAATTCTGTTACTGAGTTATCTTAATGTTTATTGAGTAGTTACCTTGATGCTTCAATACGGTACCAATGTGAATCGTCAATAGTCAAATCTGGATATTCCACACGCCCAACTCCAGATCCAACATCCCAGAGGAAACTTACTTTGCCTTTACGCATTTCTATAGCCAGAAAGTCAATCTGGTTTGGAGAAATACAAAAACAGTAGATTATTAGATGTAAAGCCCTTTGAAAGAGGAGGACCTCAGAGTACTTTTTCACAGGTGTCATATAGAGACATGTAAAATAATTGGATTCAGAATTCATTATTGTTTTCACCAATAACACTGACATTTTTGAGGTGCAGCTATGATTTTTTTTATTTACCCAAAGTGATCCAAAGTTCTTCATCTGAAATGGCAAATATTTACTTATTTCAAAACTAGTTTGCTAGAGTCTTATTCATTTTGGAAGATCATGTAGAATCAAGTGGTTCAAATGGAAAGCATTAGAACTCTATGTGTAAGTTTTTGTAGATTCAACTTATGCCATTTCAGTTTGAGTCATAAAGTCAACATGAGTTAGAAGATTTTCATTGGTAAGAAATTAGGACATAATTTGCTATTTTAATTTTACTAATATGAACTTTCCTTGTAATTTCCCAGTTTGAAAAAAAAAAGCTTTATATCTACTAGCTCTTCTTTTTAAATAGCTAGATCTAAAAACATAATTCAAAGTAAATGCTGGCATACTAATAGATGAAAGCAAATATGCCTAAATATTGTAAAGAATTATCTACTTATTTGCTTTCTAACTTCACGTGACACTTCAGAATTTCGTGTGGTGAGATTCTGAAGTTTTCAAATCTGAAAGGCTGGCTGCCTTAGACACTGTTGGGACCATGTTATAAATTCTGTGATTTTCCCCTAACACCAGGGTTACCCTCTGACATTACATGTACACAGTAGACTAAAAAAAGCTGAATATTAGACTTACAAATTTGGCACTTCCAAGATAAAAAAGGAGGTTGTCAGCAACAGCTGTCTTGACGTTGATAATAATATTATTGTAGCTTCCTTTCTTGATTTCCGGCTTGTATGTTCGAATGCAGTCACCTCCGGAAGACACAGATACTTTGATCTTCAAGAAAAACAAGGTACAAAGACCTTAGACTAAATCTCTCAGGAAGTTTGAAGTAGCTCCCAAACAAACACAAACCCATCATCACTTTTTCTTTGAAGTTGTTTTTCAATCATCAGATAGTGTGATTAAGTGCCCATATGCAGACACCATCATGCTTACTAGTGAGGGCACAGAAGAGCAGCTCCCCACTCGCACTTTGACAATGAGCTGTTCCCAGCACCTTGGCTTGTTAGCATGCTACTAGTTTTTGAAGAATGCAACTAACAAATTCTTCCCTTCATACCTGTCTCCTTTATGGATATAGGGACATTTTCAAAAGGGGGTTTTACAAGGAGCTAATGGGAATGATCTTCATTAAGGTTGCTTAATGAAATTTTACAATTCAGGTTTCAGCAATTTGGGTATCATTTAAAGTAGAGAGCTATTTTTTCTTAGTTTTCAAGAGGAAATTACCTCCCGTGCTCTTACAGTTGAAAGAGGCCAAATAAATTTTGTTCTAGATGTTATAATAATAAGAAGGATATTAATCATTCCTCTCAGAACATACATTTCAGAATAAATTATACTTTTTTATTAGAAAAAATTCCAGGAAATGAGATGGAAATAATTTCTAAAGGCTATCAGTACTAATGTATTTAACAGCTCCTTTTTCTTTTGAAAAGTACTTTAAAAATTACTATGAATTTCTAAGAAAGGAATTCCTATGTGAATAGAATGACACTGTTTGTACCAATTTTTATCTACATTCAGGGAGCCTTTCTTCAATCACAAATAACACTACCTGATTATTCGATTTCATTTCCTTTGGGTCAGGTACAAAATCACCATTGAAGGGGTGCTTTTAGGACAGCCATGTAGTTGCTTGATCTGAGAAGTTGCAACTTCGCTGATTGATGGTGCTCATAGGAGGAGGCAGAGAAAGGGCAAGGAACACAACCTCTTTTGCCACTGGTTCCAATGCCCAACCTCGGGGAGCCTCTGGGCCCTCATTGGTAGTGAATTTCTGTTTTCTCTTTTCGTCTGGCATTTCATGCTACACATTTAGTTTTCACACTCAGAGCAAAACCAAGTAGCACTGTGGTCACCCTCCTGGAAGGCTGGTGCAGACTACAAACAAAATAGCCTAGCCACCAAGCCAGTCTCCACGGGTCTACAAGAGTTTGATTAAGGTGTAAGGGTAGGGAGCCCTGGGGCCCCTCACAAAGGGTAGGGAAGGCTACACCCAGGAGGTGCTGGATGCAAAATTGTCTTGTTTTAAAAGGGAACATTAAGGAGGGATTTTTGGTTTTGACAAACAGGTAAATTCATATCCATTAAAGAGTATCTGGGGTAGGGTAGAGCAGGTGTGCTGCTTTCCCACAGACATTAAATAAGTCACCTGTAATTGTATGATATGGTTGCCTCATCTGATCTGCTGACCAAAGTGCATGTCCACATAGAGGAAACTGTGTTCTGAAAAGAAACAGGCACTGTTTCCTCCCCTACCAGGAAGAAATGAACTCGTAGAGCTCTGTGTGTGATGGCCTGTAGCTGGAACTGGAAAGATCTGTGAAGCCTAATTCTTAAACTACTGTCCTGTCCTGTCTTCCCCTCAGGATGTGGTTCAGGCTGCCAGAGGAGGAGTTCAGGACTAGGGGACCCTCTCTGGTGTTTGCTCTGTGTCCTGGACAGATTGCTTCTTGTTAGTGTGGTGTTCAGTGAGGAAGTGTGAGTTCTTTGCTTCACACGGGAATTTCCCTTCTACATATAGAGTTGAGTAGGTGAATCAAAGTGAATAACAGAAAACCCTAACCAGGAAATAATATGATTTTTACTATGGATGTCAATACTATAAAGCAGATGTGCAGTGGAAGTGGGCAGAACATATTATATGACAGAATAGCAGTTATGCAGAGTTCGAGATTGGAACGATAAAGCAACACAAGAGAAAGACCATGTTGTAGAGAACAGGCAGGGAAAATGTAGTCCTCAGATATTTTTAGTGTTCAGGAAAGGGTATAGGATGTAGTAAGTTTTTAGGAATTTGTAGCAACTGGACCAGAACCATCATAAGAGAAGACCTAGGCATTGAGCAAATTTAATATCTGAGGCAGACTTTAAGTACCAGTGATACCATAAGAGGATTAAAGAGAACAAGAAAACCAAGATCTAACTGCCATTCATGAGTAAAAGTGAAAAGAAACTGCTGTGCCTGACAGGAAATCATATCTAAATTCACAGCAGGGACAGATTAGTAAAAAATAACTGTGTATAGTTTTTTTTCCCCTTTCTTCATAAATGCATTATAGGCTTAGCTATAAGGCCATATTATGACTAGTGTAATCATAAGTCATTTTTGTTTAAAGAACACAATTGAATGATACTCCTCATTTATCATTAAGGAAGAAAACACTGAATATATGTGGAATACGTGGCCACTAGGTCACAGGATGAATTTCAGGCTTTGCTTATTTATGCCTGGTAGAAATAATAGGAGATTACATGTTTGGTTAATTGAAAAGGAGTTTCCCAAGATGTAGAAGACAGAACACTGGTACTGACACCTAACTGAACTGATGAAGCTCCATCTGAGAATTCAAGTCAAGAGCATAGCCATTTTAAAACAAAAAAGTGTTTAATGTCATTAGGATTTTAAATTAATCTACTGTGCAGCATACTTTACATATCTAAAAATATAGTTCTCTGAACAAAATGGTAATGCCATACCCAAAATGCCAGCAATTAATCTTGTACACTGATCTATGGTTCAACATTCATAACAATAAACATTCACACAGAAAACCCTCTGGATTTTCTGTTTTGGTTTCTGTTTTAGAATATACCTCAGTAACTGAAAAATTTAGGCAGTGAAAACTATCAGCAACCGGTCCATAACTACTAATTTCTCCTTTCAAATACTTTGTATTTTGATTTTTAAGTATAGGTACGTGTTTTAACTAACTTAAAACTAGTGAATCAAAGTACAATATCTATACATTTATTTAGAAGGAACCTCTGGAAAAAGGGGAGAGATTTTTGAAATATGATCATTGTGTTAGGATGTTTGGCTCTATGGGCTGTTGTATTTATAATGTGTTTCCTTAGTAACACTTCTGAAAAAAATTGCTAAGTGTTAGATATTTCTGGGCATTTTTGATATAGCATTCTTTACCAGTTAATCATTATGAACTCAATTAAACATTATTGACTATCCCATTATTATATCTATTGAATTTTCATTGCATTTTTTCATCTAGTAACTAGGGCATTCATTTAAAAAGAGTATCATCTGCTCTATATTAAATTCAACAAATTAAAACAGAGCTGCTTTAAAAATATCTTTAATATCTTAATTTAGAAAAGTCTTTCTTAATTTCAAGATCAAATATGTGTTAGGGTCAAATCCAGACACCCATGTCAAGTTGCAAATATATTTACAAATCAGAAAATATAATCTTTAGTTCATATACAAGTCATTTGAAATACATTTGATACTTGCATTTTTCTAATATTTCATAAAAAGTTAGGCATTTTATTGTAACTTCCACTTGCAAAAGTGAAAAAAAAAACTTTCTTGAAAGACATGGACAATGTTTACTTATTCTAGCATTGCTTTGTACTTTTATTTCACTTTGGACTTTGGCATAGTTTATATACTCACATGTGAGAATTTTGATTTTGTGGGAAGAGGCAAATCATTCATGACTGATAAATCTATGGGCAGATTTTTAAGTTTCTTAAAATGAAGAAATAATAAAAATATTAAAATTTGTTCACTTGGCGACTAAATCAGAAAATGGCTAAATGTGTGATCCGCAGGCACATATTTACTATTATCTTTTTCTCTAAGATAACATTGCAAAACACCTATAGAAGTGATACAACAAGTTCTTCCTATTGCTCTTGCTATACTTGGGTCCTTCTTTCTAGTTTTTCTCACCTGTCTCATAAACTATTTCTTTGTTGTGCTCAAAAACGTTCAGTTTGTCCAATGAGAGTTATCCCGAGTACATGTGTTGCCAAATTATAGATACTGCTTTATTTGTTATTTAAAGATTCATAAGACCTGGCTTCCACTGACCTTTCCAATTTAATGTTCACTTTATCAATTATGCACTATCTCTTGACCAAGTAGAGTGCTTTTTTCATGGAGTGGTCCTGAAACTTGCTTCTCTCTCTGTCTTGACTCAAGCCATTCCCTAGTTTCCCTTGTGTTCCTGCCCTCCCACCACCCAGCACTATCCCACTTCAAGGCCAGGCTGAAATCCTTCCCTTTGGGAAATCTTTTGACTCTCCCAGAAGTGACTTATTCTCTTTAGAATTGTGAAAGCTCTTCCCATGCATGGCTCATGTACATGGCCCAACATTTTGCATCATCTTAAAGGTTGCTTGCATTCATGTCATATTTCTTCTTCTACATTATAAACTTTAAGAGTGCAAGACCTGCCCCTCTCATCTTGGTATATCTCAAAGCAAGTGGCACTGAACATAAGAGACGCTTTTTCTGCTTTGGTTAAATCTTAGACAAAACTCTAAATTCTGCAAAATCTAGTTATCTTTTAACCTCATATTTTACGTACATAATGATCATCTGCCGACCACACTAGTTTTCTTATTATAGTTGAATATACGACTTCTCAGATCCTATCACTGCCTCCTTTACTCTCATCTTATGTAACAACATCTTCATTAGTCATTTTGTCATTTTCTTAGTTTTCTTTACAGTCAGTCATGAGTTCCTTTTCAAAGTTCACCTTGAACTTATTGCTGTGGCCTTGTTTAGAATTATTAGTCATGTATGAAGGGGAAAAGAAATACTGTCATTCAAGTATTATATTCTTGGACACTACTAAAAATTATATAAATTGATGAATTAATAAAATGCTTTTCTGATCTTCCTAGCTCTGAAGTTGTTCAAAAATGGTTTTTGAGATGAAAAACTTATGAATCTAAAAAGGTTTAAGTTGAAGCCTGATAACATAAAATCTGTCTTTTTAAAAATTATTATTTCTAAAATCATTAGGTACATGAAGTTTCACATTGGTACTTAATATCCTGGTTCTTTAGCATGAGACTTTCTAGAAAGTTGTGCTTCTATCTTAATAGTCTTCACATTGGATAAATATAGAGCAAAATTTTAAGACATTTAAGATATTTCCTAATCTTTCTTTGAAATAAAAAATGCATATATATTAATAAAAAATAATTTTTATCATTGCTTGTACTCAGATGAAATAATACATTGTATATAAACCATGGTTCCTCTCTGCTGTTTCTCTGCATTTCCTTCATCCAGGGCACAACCTCACAGATTGGCTTTTTTGCTTATCAAGAGTAAGGCATTCTCATCAATGTCTTGTTAGCAGTCAATAATAAGATCTTCGTTGTTGCTATTTATTTGATTAATTCAAATATAATAAAATATGCCAGAATCCCTAATTCTAAAAAGTGATTATCATTCTCATGAAATGTCTTTTGACATTTGTAGAAAACTATCTAACTTCCCTTTTCTGTCCTCTTTAGCTTCAAGTTAAAGGAAGAGTCAGAGATCATTCAATAGGGTAAATTGGGGGAGGACCTCCCCTTGCGGAATAATACTAACAATCAAAATAATTTACTGGTTCTGAAAATAAATAGAGCTTACAGAATTGGCTTGTTTCCGGGCTTGATTTATCAGTTCCTTGATCTCAGAGATGTTTTTCTTCAGGTTATCCTCAAGTTCCTTGATGGGTTTCAGTTTATCTATCAGCCGATCAGCTTCTTGTTCTAGATTTTTCACAGTGGCATCTGCATCTGCAACTGTACAGAGCAAATTAATATGTGCATACACACACACACACACACACACACACACAGTGAAATTAGAATGGTAGTATGTTTAACTAAGCAATTTCATCTTATCCATGTGACAAAGCAAGGCAGTGGCCGCCAAAGCAAGGTGTGTGATGGCAAATGTAGGTATTTTAGTTGAGACTCAAGAAGGCCAGAGGCGGTATTAAAGTTTTTGGCTTTGGAATGAAGCTGAAAATTAGCACTGAAGATAGAAAATTCGATGAACTTAATTCAATGCTTCATTTTTTAGCTTTAGCCAAAAAGCTAACCTTTATAGAATAGAACTTCAGTCATTGAAGAAGGAAAATGAAAGTGTCTTTAAAATGTCACCAAGTCTGTCCAAGCCCCAACTGTTTTTTAATCAGGTTTATCACACAAAATTGGTTTTCTTTCTTTTTCTGTCTTTCTCTGCACATCTTGAACAGAGAAGCTATAAATGTGGCTTAAAGAACATTTTGATGTTGAACAACCCTGAGACTGGAGGGCTATGTTACACTTTAATTAAATCTTTCAAGTTGTGGTTCAATTTCATTTTGAAGAATAGTTGATTATCCTGCACTATATATTAGGTTGAACCATATTAAACTGCTGTTTTTTTAGGTTAAAGAAAAAGATCGAATATTGGCAATTTCAAAAGTTTGAACCCTAAAATAGTTGAAGGTTATCAGTGATCCATAGACTTCGAGTATGTTCTTTTCATAGAGGGCATATAACAAACGGAAAACTAATTATTCTATCTCTATGATGCTGGCAGTCTTATTCAAACTATGTCAGTTATTATCTGATTGAGCATGTATTGTTCCACTTTCTGTCATTGTAATCCTGATGAAATAGTGAAATTGCTTAAGGTTCAAGGCTGTCTGTGCTAAACCTAATGATCAGCTCTCTGGCTGACACTGGACCACTGAAACCCAACCCTCAGCATTGAATCAAATGTGCTCAAATGGAAGTAAATTATTATTTTTGAACTAGGTTTTAGAACTAGGTTTTGAACTCATGCTCAAAAAACTGAATTATATTGTTATTGTGTTTAAAACAACATTAAGACTATTCTTAGCTTTAACTCCAAAAGCTGCTAGATAAATCCTTGAGTATTTTGTTTCTGAACTGCAGGTTTATGTGGGTCTAAGCCCTTGTTGGATAATTGTGTAGACAACATATCCTGGCTACCCCTTAGTTTTGTGCACTTTAATAAACTATTTGTTCTTTTTCTCTTCTTTTTAATTCTCCAATATTATTCTGATTTAAAAAATTACTCTAGAATTGAGGACAATTGATTTAAATTTAGATTCACAAGTAAGAGAAAGAAGGTGTTAAGCAGAAATTACTTAAGCATAGGTCAAAAATAGATCCTTTTCTTCTAAAGTTCCCAGAAACTCACGTCAACTGCTTCAAAATGGGATCTGGAGATTTCCTTTCCCCCATTCTCTTCTATCTTGTGAAATAGTTAGAGTCATATGGCAACTACCTTCCTGAAGGTCTGAAAAATAAATCATCTCTGATACTGAGTCTGATGCTTTCTTGTACAGTAGTGTTTGAAAACGTTCTCACTTTAACTTCTGAAGAGAAAGTTTGATAAAGTTGATGTTTCTCTAGAAGATTTTATCTAGGTTATAATTTATTAGCCTAGAGTATTTGACACATACTCTTATGTGTCAAATTTCCTCTGCGGTCTTGTTATATCTCAGTTAGAAATTTGCCTATTTGTAATTTATTTTTCTTGATTAAACCTATCATTTATTTTTTAATCTTTATTTTCCTAAATATCTCTTGGATGTCTCAGTTCTATTATTTCTGTTGTTTAATTTGTTAACTTTTTCACCTTTTTCTTTATGTCAATTTTAGCTTTTTCTAACCCACTGAGCTGGTTTCTTAAAATTGTTTATTTCAATGCTGGTTTCAATTGCTCTCAATTTGATTTTGATACAATGGATTTTGTTACTTTTATATTTCTAGTATTCCTCAGTTTTACTTTTAACTTTAAAATATGAGATGTTCGAGAGAATATGTTTATATCATAGTAGTTGCTCATTTATTAAGATCTCATTTTGGTGCTTCTTCAAATACAGTTCTTTAGAAGTTGAGATGAATTACTCATAAGGATGGGGAATAGAATATTTGTCACCAACAACAAAGACCTAATGGTGTATTTTAATCTGCTGCAAGTAAGTCATTTGAGCTTCTGTGGCTGAATTTTGTTATTATAATTGCCTTCTATCTGTGAAGGAATTCAGTTTTCCATTTTATGTAGATATCATATAGATATTTTACTCATTTTTTTTCATAATGCCATTAAAAACATTTTATGTCAAATACATGTACCTACTATCCTTATATAAAGGAAGATTCTCTCTCTCTGTGTGTGTGTGTGTGTGTGTGTGTGTGTGTGTATGTGTGCATCTAGCATTAATATGATGAGAGTGGAAAGAACAGCTATGTAAAGTTCAAAACAGCACAAAACATGGTCACATGCAAAGCTAAAGCTTTTTGTGATAGGCAGTGAAGCATAAAAGTTGGTAAAAAGTGCCCAAGTAAACATATACATACTGATTTCTGCAGGTAATTTCATATGGAAGTAAAACAAAAAGAAATTAGAAAATTCATGAGAACATATTTTGTATTGATATTAACAAAGTAGTGACATCACAAACAACGTTGCTTTCCAGGACAGGTACTAATTACAAATGCACCCTATTTTATATCAAATGAGTGTTATGAAATAAAAAGTATACAACGATATGCCATTTAGCAGACTCTTGTTCATATTAAAAGAATTGTTCCTGTCATGTTTAAATAAGATATAAAACACAAAATTTAATTAATATTCGCAGATAATTATTTCTCTTAGCAGATAATGTAAAAGAAAATGTGAGGTGTATTATCAAAAGCCACTAGTTGAGAATCAATCTAAAATAGAATGAACTGATATATTATAAAATGAATCCATAGTAGTATTTACTGAAAATGCATTTTCCCTCATTTTTAGGGAAATGTTATATAGCATGCATCATTATCTAGATCAAATCTTTGACATGTAGGAGAGGCTATCTCTGGATTTACATTTAAAAAATTGAAAACCTTTCTATCCCCCCATCCTTTTTTTTTTCTTTGAAGAAATAGCAAGGAATGGGATCTTCTGCTTCTTAGCCCTGAAGTTCACATGCCATGTGTCTGTGCTCCTCCTTGCTCATGACGGAGTCAGAAGTCTTCTCAAGACCCCCATTCACAGTACTGGCACAATAGTTTCTATTATTCTATTCTTAGCATTTGAGTTGAGCTGATGGTGTTGAAATCAGCACCCTGCCCCATTCAAACATCACCTGGATTGTATGGCACATAACGTCAACCAGAATGTTTTTGTTATTGTACTCTCAAATGCCTTGCTATTCTGTGGAAATGTTAGTATATAAAGAGGGCAAGTCTCTTGGAGGTGGAAAGTACAAAAGCATAAGTAACTGTCCTGATAAAAACATACTCTAAGATAATGTCTAATCACTTGATAGGAATGAAAAAAAATCCATGTCAATGTTTATAGACTATATTTAACTACAAATATAAATTAAACTGGATACATCCTTCTTTCCTAGAAATGCTTAATAATTAAATCTAAATAATAAAATATCAAAATTTTTAAATGTTCACACAGTTCAAGCTAATATGATTTTCATTCCTTGTTCTAACAGGCCTGAGAAATGAGCCTGCTCCTCAAACTCTATGCTCCATGAAACTCAGCTAGTTCTGAGTGTAGAGTTTCCTGAAAACAACTGTATTTTCAGTTACTCTAATAGATTTAAAAAGTATTTAGCATGTCTACATCAAATATCATACAGACTTTGGGACGTCCTAATCTCCTCTTGATTGGACAAAATCTAGATGAGAAAAGGCACCAGGGCAGAGTTGGGAGACTTGGATTCTTTGGTTCTTGAAGGGCAGGGCACTCCATCTACTGTGCCCAGACTAGGATTGAGAGGGCAGACTACAGCACCATGAGAGTCTTCCCAGCTCTACCATTTGAGTTGAGGATACTACAGTGTGAAGAAATAAATAACATTATCGCAGTGAAAAAAAGGAGATCTTACTGTTCTTGGAAGGATCTTTTATCACCGCATTCGTTTTGGCCATGCTATCTGCTAGTTTATTGTAATTTTGCTTCAGGCCATCCAGGTTCTGGTGGAGTTCTTTAATCTGAGCCAGTACATCTTTGGCAGTGTCGTTGGCTTGTCTGGCTTTGTCCTTAACAGCTTGCAGTTTAGCCGCTGTGTCTGTCAAGCAGAAGAAGGTATGAAAGGCAAAACAATGGGTCTGGAGCTGGTGGTTTAATCCATGCTTGTCAAAGCTAGGCTGTGGCTGGCTGACCTCAGGGACACATTTACAAAGGGGAGAGGATGAACTCTGTCTCATTTGGTTGTAGCAAATGAAGCAAATTTTTTAGCTAAATTAAATTTTCTCAGGGACCTTTGCTATGAATACCTGATTAGCTTTTAATATAGTAAAGTGATTGTTCTAAATGTTCATTGTGATTTGCTGCTGAACATATTAACAAGAGAAATTCATCCACGTCAGTCATATAGCTTCATCAAAACCAGGCTTAAGTTTTAATCTGTATTTCCAGAGGGGAGAAATGAATGTGTTTCATTTTTAGGATACAGAGACTTTTTCAGGAATGCAAGATCATGCATTTGTGTATATTTTTATGTTGTCAGCACTAAAAAAAAAATTTTTTTTGATGGAATTGGGAATTGACCCAGGGGTGCTTTGCTACCTGAGCTGCATCCCTAGTCCTTTTTATTTTTTATAGTGATGCAGGGTCCTGCTAAGTTGCCCAGGCTGGCCTCAAACTTACAATCCTTTTGCTTTGAACTCCCATGTTGCTGAGATTACAGCTGTGTACCATCCCACCCTGCTCTGAGCATTGGAAATTTTCTAGGCACTTATTACTGCAGAAA
This sequence comes from Spermophilus citellus, assembly GCF_964194105.1. Classification (NCBI taxonomy): domain Eukaryota; kingdom Metazoa; phylum Chordata; class Mammalia; order Rodentia; family Sciuridae; genus Spermophilus; species Spermophilus citellus. The sequence goes on along the minus strand of NC_138186.1, from coordinate 136,607,356 downwards.
CAACCTGAAATTTTGAAAAGCTACTTTACAGTATTTTAGTGTTAAAGTAAAAACCATTTAAACTTTAATATTTCCTATGTTGTATAAATTTGTGTATTTATTTTCTGATCATAATTTATACAATAAAACATATTGAACATATGAATGCACATAGTGTGGGTTAGCGCTTAAGACCACAGGCTCTGAAGTAGAACATCAAGGTTCATATATCATAAATGTTACTTCAACAATGTCTTTCAGTATCTCTTGTCTCAGTTTCTCACTTGGAAAGTGAGATTATAAATGCTATTCACATTGTGGAATTAATATAAAGGATTATATACATGTAACATTGGCATATTAATATGTAAACACTCAATAAATGTTTATGACTTTTATTATTATTGTATCATGTGACTAAAATATGAATATAATATCCCTAAAAGAATATGTGCTTTCATAATACCTAGACATAATTTCAATAGTTCTAAAGATAGAGAGATAATATGGGCATGGTTTGACCACCAATGCTTTTGAAAGCTAGAACAGCTAAGGAGTTGAATTTTGTGAGCACAGATTTATGGAAGGGCAACAGACTCTCATCTAAGATGGTAGGTACTGTAATAAACTGAGATGTTGTTGTAGTATATTGAGATTGTAGAGAACAGTATCTATATGATTTTATTCTTTCCCACTAATACAAGATTTCTTGGGCTGAAACATGGAAGACAATTTAATAATAATGTGTCTATATCTTTCTTTCTATAACATTCCTCTAGATGCCAAATAAAGGCAATAAAAGATAAATAAGATCGTAATGTTAAATGTGACTTTGTTTCTCATTCTTAAAAGGAACAATTCGTAGGTAAGAAAACCAGCATCTAATTTCCTGACATTAGTACAAGTGAAATGTTAGAAGAATGGTGAAAGTGAACTATGTTCTCCAAAAGTTCAGGTAAAATGACACATGTGCAGTGTCCTGAATGCATACCATTTGGAATGGCCGATAACTTTCCCAAAGTGTCATTCAAAGCTCTCAGGAGATCACCATTTCTGTCTTCAACATTCTCTAACCTGGTTGTCAAATCATTTAGATGGACATTATTTTCTGTGAATAGGGAAAAACAAAAAAAGAAAAAAAAACAATTTTAATTGCCTATGAGCTTATTCTTGGATGTACAATTTCAGGTTATTCAATACAAAATTAATAAAAAAACACCTCAGTGTAATTAGTTTATTGTCATCTATCCACAAATACGTTTCCAATCAAATATAAAATACATGAATTTACAATAACTTGATGTTTTAGCATGTTTAATGATTATATTTTCTTCTTGATATCCAACATCCTTCTGATTTAATTTGATGGCTTCCTATGGATAAATACCCTGTAAGAGTCAGTCTTTTGATGCATTTGTAATGTTACCCTCTTAATATCATTCCTCTTATTTTCACTTACTCAAAAACTTTTATTACCCAAATGGATCACAGATTTGCTTTTTAAGATTTCATATATGGGGGCTGGGGATGTGGCTCAAGTGGTAGCGCGCTCGCCTGGCATGCGTGCGGCCCGGGTTCGATCCTCAGCACCACATACCAACAAAGATGTTGTGTCCGCTGAGAACTAAAAAATAAATATTAAAAAAAAAATTCTCTCTCTCTCTCTCTCTCTACTCTCTCTTTAAAAAAAAAAAAGATTTCATATATGATTGTTAAACAGAATCTCTTATTTTAGTAAATACTACTATTAGTATTTATTTGAAACAGATAAAAATCAAAAGAAGGAAAAAAACTCATATTTGATATGACTCTAATTTTTCATACAGAAAGTGGTATTTTTAAAAATTGCCTCAAATGGACTTTGTATAGGTAGGTCTTCTTGGTACTCTAGAATATGCTTTATTTAACACTGAAAATATGATATACAAATGATAACTCAAAAATATCAGTGTAAATTTTCCAGCTTCTTTCTGCTAGTTTTTAACATTTTCTAGATATTCCATTAGTTTATATTGTAGTAATAATTTAGCATTTTAGAATTTCAGTGTTAAAAACATAAAAAAGTGAAAACTATGAAGTCATTTGGGGGAAAGAAAAAATAGATTCAATTTGTTTATATGAAATGTCAGTTTAGAAATCTTACTTCATTATGCATCAAACTGTAAGTATATCTAAAGAGTGAAATGGAGTGAATCATCTGTCTCCTTCTCTTATTAGTGAACCATGGAATGAAAAACAAAATGTGTAAAATACTATGCTTCTCAAAATATTATTTATTTCTACTGACTCTATAAAGCAGACCATTTCTTGATGGTATTTTTAGTAGCTTATTATGTCATCATATTTGTTTCCTGGGGTGATGTATGCTAATTATTTAAATTAGCTCCACAGAATGCAAAAATGTAAATAAGTCTCCATATAAAGAGGGAAACTGAAAAAAGAAAAAAAAAATATACCAAGACAAGAAGGTACCCCTGTCTCTCCTGTACAGGACTGGCCAATATTTAGTAATAGACATGGCCAATGGTCAATGAGTGAGTGCCCTGGACCCCATGTTGTGCTTGTCATTTTTTGTGGGTTGTTTTACTTCATCCTTACAATAACTTAACAAAAACCAGGGATGAGAAGAGCAGGCTCATTGGGTAATAATGCTCCTTCCACCTCCACTCATGCCCCCAACCTTTTTTCTTCTCTTTTCCCCTCCCTCTCCTTTCTCTTTTATTGTCTGAAAACATTGGTCATGGTTATAGAAAATCATAGGAGACTTACACAAACATTGTCCCTATGCAAAGGTGATAGGTAATATATGCAGTGATCCATGTTTTGGAGGATAATGGGTAAAATATAGGAATAGGTAGTTCACAACAAAATAAAAAGAAGGAATTGTCAAAATAAAACAAAGCACAATATTATCATTAAAAAACTGTAAAGCAAATGAAAAACAAGGTATCATTTCTCATCATCCAGATTGGGAAAAGTTAAATTTCTGAAATTATCAGGTGAGAATTGATGCTATTGTTTTAAGTGCAATTTAATTAAATATTAGAATTTTAAATAGACATGTATTTGGTATGGCAGTTCTACTGACAGGAATTTATCCTATGATATATTTGTAAAGTCATATCAATGTTTATATTCTGGGATATATATTAGATCTTTATTTGTCACAGCAAAAAAAAGAATTTTAAATTTCCACTATTAGAGTATTGTCTATATTCATTCAGCATATCCTAAAATGGTATGTAGGAAGCAAACTTTAACAAGAATTAGAAGAATAAATGTGGGTATAAAATGATCTTTAACACCTTTCCTGAAAATGATGGTTGGTGGGAGATAGGTTGTGACGAATGTACCCAAAACCATTGACTGTGCTCATAGTTTATAGAAACTATGAAGGACTGAGACACTTAATGGTGGAGAAGGTTGTAGTGTCCTACAACCACTCATTTTATAATTGCCTGTATTAATAAAATGATTTTCTCTGTGCATATATTTCTCTTGCTTTATTTAGAAAAGAATACTTAAGCAAACTGAATTGAGGAAGAATGCTATTTGTCATCTTGGTGTTATCTGCCCATGTCAGGACTCTTATTTTTACCACTTTTCTGGCACCCAGGGTGGGCAGACCAGGAGAGGATATGTTCCTCAGAATAGAACCAGACTGTCTTGATGTGACTGTGTGCCCGCCCCTGCCAGAGGTAGTGCATCTGGTTCATCGGAGATGCTCCACTGGCAGGCAGGCCACTTGCAGCTGGGTAATAATCCTGGCCTTTACTGTCCCTCCTCTAGGAGGAACAGCAAAGGGGAAGGAAGACAGAGGATTCTGAACTCTCAATGTTCTGAATGTGAAGAGTAGTAGACATGTTAATTAGAGCTACATCCCACTTCATACAAAGGGTTTATAGGCAGACTGATTAAACCATTGTCATACTACACACAAAACCATGATTATATCACAGATTATACTAATGTATGTACATAATGTTGTTTAAAGTGCCTGCCAAAGACTTGATATTACAGAAAAACAAAGCATAAAATAATAGGGCAAAATATGGTTCTAAAACATCAATGTCTGTTTCAGTCACTAATGTATTATTATTTCCAATTCTAGTACCTCTAAATATGTTTTGCAAGTGATTTAATTTTCTCCTCTGTCAATCACAATTCATCTCTCTTTTAACACTTCTGTTATTTTCACTGCTTGTTCTAAAATAAAATCTTTGGATAGATTACCAAAAAGTATACTTTTGGAAATAAAGCAGTCTGATTATGACTGTGATTTCTACACAAATTCCTTGAGAATACAAGGCTGCTCTTTTAATAATAACTTGGAAGTCTTCGTCAATTACGGACATAGAACTGTAGAAATTTCAATTCCCAGCTTCTTGATTGGATTTGATTTTTAAAATAATGAAGTATTCAAATGCTCTGGCAAGCAAGATATTCACATACAGGGAAAATCATCAATTTAAAGGGCATCACCAAATTTATACCATTTTCTGCATTCTGATAGCAAATGCTAGTGGAACAATCAGGCCAATTATTCAGAAGAGAGAATGACCTGAAGATTATTTTTACTGCTGTCCTTCAAATTTAAAATCAATAATTTTTATCTTTTTCTGTGCTGGAAAATTAAAATGAATATGTTCTGACCCTATTCTGATTTTTATGTCTTAGAGATCTGACTCTGATTCTTTCTTAATTTATCTTTTCTTACACTGATCATTTATTTCTTAAGTAGTTTCTAGAACTTCTTATACAAAGTCTAAACATTTTGTATCTCTGGAAATAGCATTGGGTGAGTAGGTAGAAGTTGTGTACAAAAAAGAATGATAGATTTTGAAATGGAAAACTAACAAAACCTACAGCAAAGAAAAAAATAGATTAAGAAGTCTTTCAGTATTTGTTTCAAGGGAAAATAGATAAGATACAGTGTACTCATAACTCAAAAATATAAGGAAGAATGCTTGTGGTTGGTTTGAATTTTAACATGACTGAAGCAACATAATTATTGAGAGTTAAAATAAATTCTAACATAATTCTTTACTTTCAATTTCTAGAGAGAAAGAAAAGAATTCAGTTTATTATCTTCAGCTACATTTTGTAGGATTTTGTCTCCGTATTTTTTGCTGAAACAACAACAATGGCAGTAGCCCTGCCAGTTCATCTTCTCTCTAAAGACCTCATTCATTACACCTCAAAGACTACACATGTGTACTTCTTTAGTTATGGCTCTCCTATGCTTACCCTGTCATCACCCTTCAGAAGACAAAGGTTAAGAAATGGGTGTGGCAAAGATAAGGCTAATAAATCAAGGGAGGAGACAAAGCAGAGCAGCCAGGATAGACTGTGAATGTGTCTGATGACATGATTTCCCTCTCATGCACAACCAGAAGTACTACAAGGCAGTCATATCCCTACTAAAAAGCATTAGAGTTCAAAGTCACTTTCACTGTCCATAAACATTTACTCATATGCCATGTTCCTGGCATGGTGGTAAATATGAGTCACAGTGCAGTTAAATCAGAACTGGTGACACGGATCTATGCTATTCAATCTCAAGAAAACAACCAACCAACCAACCAATAACCCAATTAACTAAATGGGCTAAGGAACTGAACAGACACTTCACAGAAGAAAAAATACAATGGATCAACAAAAATATGAAAATGTTCAACACCTCTAGCAATTAGGAAATACGAATAAAACTAAGATTTCATTTCATTGCAGTCAGAATGGCAATTATCAAGAATGCAAGCAATAACAAATGTTGGTGAGGATGTCGGGGGGGGGGGGGGGAAGTACACTCCTACACTGCTGGTGGGACTGCAAATTGGTGCAAACACTCCGGATAGCAGTATGGAGATTCCTCAGAAAACTAGGAATGGAACCATCATTTGACCCAGCTATCCCACTCCTCGATTGATATCTAAAGGACTTAAAATCAGTATATGAAGGTGATGTAGCCATATCAAGGTTTATAGCAGCTGAATTCACAATAGCTAAACTATGAAACCAATCTAGGTTCCCTTCAACAGATGCATAGATAAAGAAAATGTGGTGTGTGTATGTATATATATATATACATACACACACACACACACACACACACACACACACACACACACAATGGCATATTACTCAGCCTTAAAGACGAATGAAATTATGACATTTTCTGGTAAATGAATGGAACTGGAGAATATCATGCTAAGCAAAATAAGTCAATCCCCCCAAACAAAAGTCTGAATGTTTTCTCTGATATGTGGATGCTAATTCACAATAAGATGGGGTGGCTGGGGAAGAATAGAGGTACTCTGGATTAGACAGAGGAGAGTTAAAGGGTGTGGGAATAGGAAGGATAATAAAATGAACTGGAAATATGACCCTATATGCATATATCATTACATGACCAGTTTAACTTTACATCATGTACAACCAGAAAAATGAAAAATTATACTCCATTTATGTATGATGTGTAAAAACGCATTCTATTCTATTTATAACTAATTAGAACAAATAAAAAACTCAAAAAAATTACACATTACTTCTTTGATCATTAGCAATTTCTTCTATTAGATGCCAGTCATTAAGAAGTAGTATGGTGGGCTGGGGATGTGGCTCAAGCGGTAGCGCGCTCGCCTGGCATGCGTGCGGCCCGGGTTCGATCCTCAGCACCACATACCAACAAAGATGTTGTGTCCGCCGAGAACTAAAAAATAAATATTAAAAATTCTCTCTCTCTCTCTCCTCTCTCACTCTCTCTTTAAAAAAAAACAAAAAAAAGTAGTATGGTGCAATGAAACCATTATAGGACTGGATTTGGAAGATGTGGGTTCAAATGTCATCTCTGTGCCTTTTTATCTGTATAGAATGAACACAGTGCTTCCTTTCCTATGACTGACATAAGAAATTAATTGAAGGGTGCATGAGAAAGTACTAGATTCATCACAGGTAGTTAGTAAGAGACAATGCATTCACATTGTGTTGATAAGAGTCTGGTGTGTTTGGCCAGTTATTACTAATATTATTTATGGCTTACTTTCTTCATTTAAACTGCTTGGTCCAGAACTTAAGTTTACATTTCCTAAGAAAATATATCTATCTCTTTTAACTGATTTTCATGGATTTCAGTAGAACTTTTCTATTTGCCTATTTAAACTTCATCTAATTATGTTCCTCAAACACAATTTTAATTTTCTATTCATATGTACAGGGCACAAATAAATATCCTGAGAGAATACCCAAATCATAAGGGTGAAATTCATGGACCAGCTATTAGTTTTGAATGGTTTGGCTAGATGGAGTCCATTGTTAAACTGCCAACTAGGTGACATTTGCAATGAGCTTTTTCATGTCCACAATATTTGCACAGACTCATTATCACTCTTCTGAAGCTGAAAGAATAATCTCTCTTAAAGATTTCTTTGCAAAAGAAACTTAATCCATACAAGCTCTTTTTTGTTAAATATGCTTCATCTTTTGTTCTAGAAGCCCTGTAATAATTAGAGAATAGGTTTTTTAATCTCTGCAGTGTTTCTGTCTGTAGTTCTGAAGCAGAATGTTTGGGATAGTCCTGGGCTCTGTACCAGGTCATGGAGATAACCTTGATTTAACCCATCCTGGTAATGAGTGATTCCTGCTCTCAAGTATTCTCCCACTCATTCATTTATCAACCATCTGTAGGGCCATGAATGTTAACAGTCCACCTTTCCAACCATGGTAGAAGTCCAGAGTTTTTGTCCAGGATGGGTTAAAATATCAGGTTTGGAGCCATGAAACTTTGTGTTAAACTGCTGACTCCACTATATACCCCCTGATAGACTGGGGCAGTTCATTTAACCTCTCTTTATCATTTTTCTCATCTTCATCTATTATGGAAGGTTTGAGGAAAAAAATATGCTACCACATAGAAATTTTTTAGGGTTCCTAACTTGCTGTTTGGGGCAAAATTTAGGGGACCCTTCCAATGCAAAAATATACATTATCCAGATTGGTCTGCTCAGTTGCCTCAATGACTACTTTTGAGTAATTGAAACATCAGAGGCAATGGAAATTTTCAACGTGTACAGTATTTTGCTTTTATTTTAAATTTACATATTTTAAAAGTAAGCAATGTTTACAAAACAACAAAGTTTTAAAGCTAAATTTTCCCAAACGCCTTCCAATAAAAGTAGTAATTTGCTGTCTTAGTCAGTGTCTTTAAGACCTATGTCTCCTTGAAAGCATTCATCTTAAATTCTTATAGCTATTCGTGCTGGAATATATGTTAGTTATATAAAATATGTTGATATTGTTATTTATTGATTTTTAAATATATAGCTTGTCTATATCTCTATATAGATATATATCTAGATATATAAGATATCTCTCTTCATGTCATTTTACTTAACGAGGATGTAAGTATCATACATTGCACTTGTTCAATGGTCCTTGTTTTTTCTAACAGTGCTGGAGATTGAACCCAGGGCCCTGTGTATATAAGGCAACACTCTACCATTGAGCTATACTCCCAGCCCTTTTGATCACTATTCAAGTCATTGTTACAAAAATATTGTTCACTGTCAAGTTAAGGGGTATGCATAATTAAATTTGGTTGTATCTTTTTAATTTTTTCTTTGAGGGTTTTTAAAAACACAATTATCAATGATTTAAAATCCCAAATTGGAATGTGGGCCAGGGAAGTTAATACAAAATCTGTAGTGTTCTGTTTTTCCTCTAAATTTTTAACACGGCCTGCATAGATAGGTTAACCATACGTTTACTTAATTAAATAACCTATATTTAAAGCTTTAAAACTTTTCTTTCATATAGCTACTTAGAAGGTAATTTTAGTAGAGAGAATGATATATTAACCACATTAATCTTAGCCAGCTGAGGAGTTTGTCTGTCCAGCATTGATATTGATCAAGCCCATTATACCAACTCAACATAAATAAAAATATACTATTTAAAATACACTAACTTTAAAGCTACATATTACAAATATGTAAAACATGTATGTATTACATGATTATATGATTTTATATATATTATATGACTTTATAATTTCTTAGATATATGGAACCTTCAAAATTTAAATTTGCTAAGTTGCCAATTAGTTCTCATGGCTAAAGGAATCAGTGGCAAGATTTCTAATGGTTCCTCTGTAAGAGAATTAGATTTAAACTTCTGCTTCCTTGAGCATTCTTATAAAAGAGTTTGCTTCCTGAACCAAGCATAAAATGTCAAGTGAACTTCTCATCATGATCTTAGTGTAGTTCTTTGCTTTTGTTGTGGGGGTGTAAGTGAAAATATTTCCCTTAAAACTGAAGGATTTATTTTTGTTTCTTATAAAATCTTGCTCTCTTAAATAATATTAATATACATATATACATGTATATAAATATATGTTATTATTTGCAATATTTTAAAGTTATTTACACATCACTGTATACATTGATCCTTGAAGTATCGAGTACAAATTAAGTCTTGAGATAAACACGGGGTTGACAGGCCCTTAAAACTGTCAGCTACAACTGATTGTTTCTGCTTTTCCTACCATTAGAGGACTATGGTAGACTCCTCAGGAATGGAGGGAAGGGGTACTTTTCTGGTTTTATGCTCTCCAAAGTCTTAGGAGGTGGCGGTAGAAGGAATTCCCACTGCCGTCAGTTAACCTATATTTGCTTTCTGATTGTGGCCCTGCAGGCTTTTATTTCGTTCTATTTTGGTCAGTCAGGAACTTGAATTTGAATGTCTTTATATATGAAAATACTTTCTAGTTTAACACAGGCCCTACCATTTCTTGGGTTATCTGTCAGGTTCTTGAAGACATTTCTGTTTACCCTGGTTTCAGACAAATTTACTTACAACCTGGTTCCCCCAAAAGCCCAGGTTCTGATTCTGAATACACTACAATCCCTCTGACTCCCGCTTTTACTGTGCGGACCTTTGTCTCTTTCTTAGTAGATTCAGAGGATGGTTCCGAGGGTTTGCTTCTGCAATACCACAAGCTAAGTCTCACTTTTAGAGAAGGTATTTTTAGTAGTTCCTGCCCCTCCATGTTTATCCCTGTTTTGCCACTTTTTGATTTTCCCTCTAACCTGAGTCCATCCTGGTTTAATTTTCTTGATTTTTGATGTTCACATTCCAAAGAAGGAGTCAAAATTATATATGAGGGACCAGTAATTTCAATGAGAAAAGATGAAGAAGTATGTTATACCAGGAGACCAAGGTTTGATTTCATCAGTTTCATGTAAAATTGTCATCAGTGAACAAATGATTTTGTCTCTGTGACATGCCAACTAGGCTGATTCAGGTAAATGGTAGCATGGGAATTCAGAAAAATTACATTTTTAATAATATAAGAATGCTTTAATTAAATGTAATTCCTATGCTATACTTTGGTTTAAAACCACTGCAATATGACTTTTTATTCCTTTTCGAAAATAACAAAGAATCTCAATAAGTATATAATTTTAAGTTCATTATCCATAACTGCAGAATCTTCTGATACACATATGTAGATGGAGGCCCAAGTGGTTGGAGAACCATAGCAGAAAAAGAAATGGACGAACATTGATGACTTGAGTGATGTGTGGAACTGCTCTGTGTGCTGGACAGCACCACAGGACAAGCAGTGCACTGACTCATTATTCCTGGGCTTGGGAATATAAATTTTTATTTTATGTGAGTATTATCCAATTTTTATAAGTATTTCTTAAGTAATTATATAATTTCTTTTATCTTTGACAAAAACAAAAATGAGGGGTAAATTAGGAAGTAAATAAATTTGAAATGTTGCTCTATGTAAGACAATGTATATAATTTAAAAATTTTTAAATCACAGTATTCTCAGACTACTAATTCATCACCACTTCATTCCTCGCCCTGTACATACTGTATGAGCACCTCAACTATTTTATTGTCCATACTTTTTGCTTACTGATAAAGTAGAATTAATTCACCTGGTGGTATTAATCCATCCTCTCTTTCAATAATCAATTTGTGCAAAGCCTCATATCCATCAACAAAATGGTTTTTGTTTCCACAGATATTCAATCAGTGTAGTGTAGACTGGCTTCAAAGCTCAAACACACACAAGGGCAAATTTCCTTTTAACAGATGTATATTCAAACATTAAAAAGCAAAACAAATTGCTCCTGGCAAGTTCAGACTCCCTCTAGGCAAGGACAGCAGAAAAATGGCAGGGAGCAGCAGTAAGTCATTCATGACTAAACCTCAGGAACTAACTGAATTGTACTGAATTGAACCAAGCAACAAATTAGAAATATGGAGGGAATACTGGCCCCACCATTTTTATTCCTTGTAACTCCAGGCACCATAGAGAGAGAAATGACTAAATCTCTGTTTTAATAGCTGCTGTCAGGAGTTTTGCTCTGTAGGGCCTATTTCAGCAGTTCCTAGTGGTAATATATGGCATTTCCCTGATTAACAGCCATTTTATAACCTGTGTAATTGGCCACAAATCAGGGGAATGTCATAATGTAGCAAGAAAACATTCCCATCTCCGTCTCAGCCTTGGCTTGGTTTTCTGGAGGAATTATTACTTGAGTAGTTTGTGGGTTTTCATTACTTTAAATAATGTACTACCTGAAGTACAAAAAACGACACTTAGACTAATGAACATTTCTGTCTCCAAACCCTTTCTGCCACCCTGTCCTTAGATTTCTTTTTCAAACACTAAAAATGGAATTCTTTCTTCTTTTTTATAACATCACAATGTTTGTGGGGAAATCAAGGCAGGGGCAGGACAGGGAGAAGGGTCAGGTGTATAAGGCAACAAACTCTGTTATGAAATTTAAAACAACACCCCAAAACTCAGTAGGTAAGACAGACATATTTTAATATAATATATTAAAAATCAGAATTAATGCAGAAAGATCCATAATGAACCAAATATTAAAATCTTAAATAAAGACAGGTTCTGTCTCTGGACTTGTATGACTTATCTCACTCACCTGCCCTCGTCCTGGGCAAGGGTACAAGATAAGAAGAAGTGAACACAAAGTAATGGTCTGACGTCTTTTGTCTAACTAGAAAACAGACTTTGGTTGTTTATAATCACTCTTGTAATAACAGCTATCATCTGCACAAAATTATGTAAATATGGAGCTTTATTTTATCTGTGATACACAATCCAAAGCATTTTACTATGAAAGTGTCATCTCTAAGAGAGATAGATGTTATAATTCTGTATCGGCTAATATAGGAGACCAAGTTTTATTGGTTGAAATCATGCCAAATAGAAATTAAACTTCTTCTCTTTCTAGGATAAGTAAAGACCAACATCAGTCCTTTAGTGAAAATATGGAATTATTTCTCAATTTGAACTCTTCAGTGAGATATATACAAGAAATTCAAAGTTTAAAAAACCCTATGCCTTTTCTGAAGAAGGTGGAATAAGGTTCATAACTGCAGTAGTTTGACAAGTCTATGAGGAAGAGTATGGTCATAGAGGGGCACCTAAATGGATAGGGTGCTAGGTTTTCTGGAGAAGATATCTGAGCTATATTGTAAAGATCTGAGAGAAAGTGGTTAGATAAAGAGGGATGGGGGTTGAGGCATTCCAAGGAGAAGGAATAACACTGTGTAAGCATGAAGTCTCAAAATGGTAGCATGTTTTAGAGGGGCTTTGAATCTTCAGGAAGGCTTGGAAGTTGGATGAAAGCCAGAAAATTGTAAGGGATGAGACTGGAGAGATAAATAAAAGGCCATTCAGATGAGAAACAGGGGAAAGTTGAATGAAATAGTAAGTATACCAACTTATATAGACAATAGCCATGTGAAATAACATATTCTTAACACAAAATATAAAATATATGGGTAGATTTTTTTTTTCATTTTTGATTTCTGTATTAGGAATAAAATACATGAAAATATATTGAAAAGATTTGAAAAATGTTCAGATCCCACTAATAACACCGGAAGTTTCACAGATATTTACATCACGTCTGCCCAACCTATTCCTTGTGACTTTCTTTTCTGAAGCCATAACAAAGTGGGGTTGGCACCCTTAAAAATTCATCATGCTAAAAGTTACTGTACTTGAGATATAGTTGAAGAAATTCAATAGAAATTATGGTTGAAGCAATTCTATATAAGTTAGGTTTAAAAATTATGAAGCATTATTCAGTGAAAAATAAGATGTGAAGACTATAAAATGTAAAACTGGTGAGAAAGTTTACTTGCTTAATATCCAGGTTGTAAAATGCTCAATAAATCTGAAAACTTTCATTCTTCAATATGGTCATAGAATATCCTATCAATAATAATGCAATTAACCTGAATATAACAAAAACATTGGCCACACTAACCTTTTACATCATTTGCTAATTTCTTGGCTTCATTAAGAATCCTGAAGCTTTTTTGAAGAGAGCCTTTGGCATCTTCCTTCAATGAACCTTGAGGACCTGATGCCTGTGGACAGAAAAATAGGTTTAAAATATCTAATAATGTAGCATAATGAAGTCAAGATGTCCCGAAGACAGTTAGTATACAGAGTTTACTTACTGGAATAAAGACTTATAATTGTGACTTTTTAACACATGTGGGTGACTAGAGACTACTTGTTGGGAGATTAGAAGTTCTAGAGAGAAATCCTTAGAACAAAAATGTTCAAGTGGCAGGTATAGAAGTGGGGCTGGTATTCCAGAGGCAATAAGGAGAAACTGAGAGAATGTGATATTATTTTCCCCAACATATCATGGCTGACAGAGTTACAAGAACATAAATGATCAGTAGTATTAAGTGCTGCAGAAGCCAAGCAAATTAAGAACTAAAAACATTCATTCTAGATGTGGGGTGAGTGGGGAGCACTACTTTTATTCCCTGGGTGTTGAATTTAAAAGGAATACCGGTTCCTTTTTAAACAAATTTCAAAGCACCATGGCATCATACAGCCTTCTAAATGACAATCTCAGAATCACAATCATCCAGCAAAGATGTATTTGTTGAGGGTTAGATTGATCGAGGTGACACAAAGATAATAGAACAGGAAAAGGATCATTTCACTTGACTGTCTAGTTATCCATTTAATAGTGTTTGCTCCTCTGTAGTCATTACATAATACATTTATACCAACAGATAAATCAAATAAGGTCCTATGTGTATATTTTAAACTGGAAAAGTATTTCAGGGTACAATAAGGGCTGAAGAATACTAAATGCTTACTCTCAAATTTATAATTCTGAACTTAGGTCACCCCAGTCATAATGTTCTTCAAAGACATCTGTAGTGCCTTAGTAACATTTTTTATCAGTCATGTTACTTGAGAATTAAAATAGGAAAAAATTACAGAGCTTGGTTTTGCTGTGGTCAAATTTATTTTAGTGTATCATTGCAACAGAATTCATTTAAATATTGCTCATAAGACAGACTTTATATCCACAAAAGGGCATATGAGAAACATCTGCGTAAATAAAAAGAGACATTGTACAAAGTACTAGAAAAATACAACCTTGGAAAATTATTCTATGGGAAATTGAGAGTATCTCACATTGCGTTCATGGGAATTCTTAGTTTCACATTTTATCTTGGGAATTAGGTGTAGTAACATCAAAAAGTGTCATTATCTTGGGGAAAAAATAAGTGTAAAAGTTAATGGCACAAATTCAATGTACTTTACTCAAAAAAGGAAGCCTCAGATTACCCACTCATGTTCTATATTTGCTCCAATTTACACATCATTTTTACTCTGTGGGTTATAAGTTTTATGAATCAAAACAGATCAAAGATAGGAAATTACAAAGGAGTGAAGATTCTCTAAATAGGCACAGTAAAAACAGCAGAAGTGACAGCTGACAATCTGTTTGACGATGAAGAAAAAGAAAAAAACTCAAAAGTAGAGAGGAAAATTTTCAATGCTTAGGCATCCAAATCGACTTGGAAAGGGGTCAAGTGTATATGGTAAGGTAGTTCTCAGTGGATGACAATATTATTGTAATAAAAGAACTAATGTTGACAATGTTCCTGAATAATCAAGAATATGGGTCATTCATAATGTTAGAGGAAACTTTAACAAAAAAAGAGAGAGAAAAGAAATAAAACCCCAGCTTTTCTAACATTCTTGGAGTGTGAATGCCTTTTTATAAGAACATCATCTGGCAAGCATTTAAAAACCATAATTTTAAAGCTAATCTTGGATGTGCAAAATGAGGCATGGCATTAACTGAGGGAAACAGAGTTGATTTGCTGTGAAAAAGAAAATTAAAGGCAACAGATGAGAGAGAGAGAGAGAGAGAGAGAGAGAGAGAGAGACCCCAATCACCACTGAGTGAACTGTGAGAAGTTGTTGATGGACTATAATCAGTCGTATCAGTCGTAACCAATATGCATTTTTCTATTTTTCAAAACTTTTCAGCAGCTGATTAAGTTAAAACTGGATAGATAAATCACACATACTTAGAATTTACAATTTTATTTTTGAAATGTCTACACCCATGAAACCATTACTGTAATCAAAGTAGAGAACACAATATCATTTCTTTTAATCCTTTCCTTCTTATCTCTTCTCCTCTTCCCCACCATGTTCCTAGACAAATACTAGTCTTAATTTAATCACTGTAAGTTTGTGTCTTATAGAATTTATATACTGCATTTTTTGGGGGGGATCTGGCTTTTTTCACTCAGTATAATTTTAGCATTTGTCCATGTTGTGTGTGTGTGTGTCAGCATTTGATCCCTTTTGTATGTGTAAGTGGTATTTCATCGTAAGGATGTGTCCCAATCCATTTATGCATTTACTATTGAATGGAAATTTGAGTTGCTTTAGCTTTCACCATTATAAATAGACCTTCTAATAATTTTTGTGCAAATCTTTGTATAAACAGAGATTTTCATTACTCTGAGAGTGACTACCAAGTAGTAGAATGACTTGATCATATGGTTGATGTATATTTAAGTTTTTAAGAAACAGCTACCTGATTTCCAAATTGTTTGTAGTATTTAAAATTTCTGTCCAGTAGTACACAGAAGTTTCTTTTGTCCTCAGCTGGGCCAAGACTCAATACACTCAATCTTTTTTTTTTTTTTTTTTTTTTTTTTAATTTATATGTGGTGCTGAGAATTGAACCCAGGGCCTCACAGGTGCTAGGCAAGCACTTTACCACTGAGCCACACCCCCAATACTCAATCTTTTAAAATTTAAAAATAGACTAAAATTTGACTTTCATTTTGGTTCTAATTTGCATTTTTCTGTTGACTAATAATGTTGAGTATTTCTTTTTGTGCTTATTTGCTATCTTCTTAGGAGAAATATCTGTTAAGAATTTTTCTGTTCAATTTTTGTTTTTTTTCCTTATTACAAGTCTTTTTTCAGACACATAATTCAAAAATATCATCTCCTAATTTGGAATTTGTCTTTTCGTTTTCTTAAAAGTAGTTGTTTATTTTTACTTATTTATTTATCTATTTATTATTGGGTACTGTGGATTGAACTCAGGGTTCAGGGGCACTTGACCACTGAGCCATATCCCCAGACCTATTTTGTACTTTATTTAGAGACAGAGTCTCATTGAATTGCCTCACTTATGTTGAGATTGGCTTTGAACTTGCAATTCTCCTGCCTCAGCCTCCCAAGCTGCTGAGATTACAGGCATGTGCCACTGCACCTGGCTTCAAAATAGTTTTTGAAGGGAAAGTACTCAATTTTAATGAAGATTAATTTAGCAATTTTTTTCCAGTTAAGGGTTAGTCTTTTATGTTATATCTAATAATTTTTGCCCAAGATCATAAATATTTTACTTACATTTTCTTTCAGATGTTTTATATTTTTATGCTACATATTTAGATCTGTGATCTATTTCTGAGTTAGTTTTGAAAAATGGTATAATATATGGATTGTAGTACATGTTTTTACACATGTATATCTAATTCTTATAGTTGCATTCATTAGAAAACATTGAATTGCTCTTGTATCTTTGTCAGGAATCATTTGACGTATGTTAGGATCTATTTCTAGGTTATTTTGTTCTAATGATCAATTATTACTCAATGTTGATAACAACACCACACTGTTTAATTACCATAGCTTTATAGAAATTATTAAACCCTGATAATATAACTCTTCCAATTTTTTTCCTTTTTATTTCATATTGATTATAAATTTCTTTAAATCGGTTTCTAGGATCTCATTCAGCTTTCTTTGAATGTATATATCAATTTATGTAAAATTAGCACTATAAGAATATTGGATCTTCTGATCCATGAACATGATATATCTCTTTATTTATATAGTTGTTTTTAATTTATTTCAGTAATATTCTGTGTATAGGTTTTTTGAATTTTTTATCAAATTTATACCTATTTCATATTCTTTATGCTATTGTAAATTGTATTAATTTATTTTCAACTTCAAGTTTCTCTTTGACAGCCTATGCAAATGATCAGTTTTCACATATTTATGCCATAGCCTATAATACTGGTAAACTTGCTTATCAGTTCTAGTAACATTTTATAGATCCCATGGATTATTATGCTTTGACTGCCATAGCTCTTGTGAATAAAGGCAGTTGTACTTTCAATATGGAAGCCTTTTATTTCCTTTTTCTTGCTGATTGCATTGGCTAGCATTTCCAATACAACATTAAATGAAAGTGAAGAGAACAGATATCCTTTCCTTTTCCTGATCTTAAGAACAAAGCATTCAGTCTTTCACCATTAAGTATGATGTTAATGTAGGGTTTTTAAAAAATAATATACTTCATAGATGACAGGGAGAAAAATTTACTTCTAAAATTAAAACTTTAATATGCAGAGATGTTGGATTTTTGTCACTTTTCCTGCCTCTATTAAGGTGATTCTATGATTTCCTTCTTTAGCTTTTTAATGTGGTAAATTATATAGATTGATTTACAAATCCTCATTGTAAATTCCTGGGATTAATCTCAGAAATATTGTATAATCCTTTAAAAATGGCTCGGATTTGTTATAGCTTTATCAAAAATGTTTGAATATGAAGGATATTAGTTTATAATTTTCTTGTAATATCCTTACCTGGCATTGATATCATAGAATGGGGTAAGAGGACATATTTTATCCTCTTCAATTTTCTAGAAAAATTTAGTATTTCTTTGATGAAAGTTTCATGAAATTCTCAAGTGGAGTAATCTGGGACTGAGATTGTGCATATGTGTGAGTATGAAGGTTTTTAACTACAAATTTAATTCTATTATATATATTTTATGTATGTTATGTATATTCAGATTATTTGTTCATTTGTGGATGAGTTTTGGTAGTTTAAGATTTTTAAAGAGTTTGCTCATTTCATTCAAATTGTTGAATTATTAGCATAAAATTATTTACAATACTTTTCTAATATTTTTATTATCTGCAGAGGTTTTAGTAATTTCACCTCTTTTATTTGTGAGATCCCTCTTTGGAAACCTTTCTGAGTTTTCTAATACTAGTCTGTACGGATAATTATTAACTTATTCATCTTCCATTGAATCCTTGCATCTTCATCCAGCAGTGAGATTGATCTCTGACTGAAGATTATTTACTGAAAAGCATCCCCACTGCTATTTTCTGTCTTTTTTCATTTTGGAATATTTCTCATTTTTCTGCTTCAAGGAGTCTTATCTTCCCTGCTTTTTAGGAAGCCAGTGATTTCTTCCTGTATCTTTAGTGAACCATTCCTTGCTAAGAGACAAGGAGATAGATGGCATATTTAAAAGTGTAGGAAACAGAGGAGAAATACTATAAGGAAAGACAAAGAGTCAAAAAGTTTTGACGTGTGGTTGGGGGAAATAAATATTTCAATCCCATCAGGCTATAGTTTGTGGAGGACAGTTTGGAGAAATAAAGATATCAGGTAGGTCATAATTTCTAGAAGGTTTGAATGTCAGACTAAGCGATCTGGGCAATGAACAATTCAGAGCTATTAAAAATTTCAGAGTAGGTGAGTACAATCAAAGTTCCAGTCCAGAAGATAAATTAGGTAGCTGCCTGGGAAAGAAGGAGCCTTTGGTTGGCTATTGTAATAGTATAGGCTAGGAAGACAAGAGTAATAAACACAGACAAGACCTGTGAAATTGAAAAGTTTGGATTTGAGAGTCAGTCTTCAATGTTTCCAGGCACACTCCAAAATAATAAAATAACGAGCTGATGGCATACAACTGTCAGTTATAAGCAATCTGCCAACAATCCAGGTTTAAAAGACAGGCTTTTCAAAGGATAAGGGAATGGAAATACTAACATCTCATGGATGAACAGAACTGTTTCGACTCATTGGAATTTGGAGAGACCTTCCTCCAACATTGCTTAGTAAGTTACTGAAGCACATCAACAGAATCAAGACAGGTGATGAAGCAGCATTTTCCAAACTAATTATTCTTCATACATATTCATAAGCATCACATCTGAATTTCTGAGCTGTGTCTACAGCATATGTGAAATATAAATGAGATTCTTAGAGTTGCAAGATATTTTGTTTCTTGCTTTTTAGAGGTTATATTTTCATAAATAAGTCTTCAGTACTCTATATATGCATAAATATGTACACATACAAATTATACATTTATTATGTCATGCAAAATAGAATATATTATTAATGTATGTAAGTTTCTGCATGTATAATTAGCTCATACTTATCTAGGAAAATGTGAAATAATTTAAGACAGAGTAGAAAACATAGAAAAAACGAAATGACAAAGTCTCTAAAGATATAATGGAGGGTTTGGCACTTAATTGCATTTTGATATGTGTAAGTTTTCTTCTTCCTACTATTGGTTAAATATTCACAGTGGCTCTTATTAAGACATAATGTTGCTGATTAATAGATGAATTAATTTATTAATTTACTCAATGAAAATTTTTAGATGTTTCAACCACCACAGTAAGCTCTGAGTATTCAAAATGGAAAGATTATGCTTTCCCGGATAGAATTGGAGTGGTGTGGAAAGACCAATGAAAAAGTCACTTTCAAAGAAAAATGATCAAATCATTATGAGAGCAGAGAAATTTCAAAGTTTTTGGCTATCCGGAGGTTCTATTATGAGATGTGTATGAGATGTGAGGGAGATGTGTAGTTGAGTATTGAAGGTAAGTTACAATTTGTTGGGCTTGTAAACCTGCCTCCAGTGAGTTACTTTCTTTTTTTTTTTTTAATTTTATTGTTGGTTGTTCAAAACATTACATAGTTCTTAATATACCATATTTCACAGATTGATTCAAGTGGGTTATGAACTCCCATTTTTACCCCGTATACAGATTGCTGGGATAGTGGAGAATGGGATAGAGAGCAGAATACATCAGTCACTAGAAAGGCAATTTGTAAATCAATGGAAATGTAACTGATGTGACACAGTGAGTTACTTTCTAAACAAGCAATTTTAAATGTTATTTATTCTGCTTTCTACTTTTATGTTACTCACATAACTTCTTTCTTAGAGATAAATTATCTAAGTTCAATTGTAAAAGTTGGATTTAAGAAGGTATGAAAATATTTGTTTTTGTTTAGTTTTAAGGGAAGTAGTAACTGATAATTCATCAGAATGGTTATTACATGTTCCATTATGCTGTTTCTATAAAATAACTTATTTCATAAGTCAAGTTCTTATACATTTCCAGAGTGGATTAATGTACCAAGATAATATGTTAACTAAATGATTTTAAATTTAAATTTTGCAATAAAGAGAACTTCAAAATATGTGAGGTTGGTGATTAGTTGCAATGTGTTTATATAAAGTATGTATTAGAGATAATTTACATTTTAGTGCATCTGACTACCATTAAAAATCATGGGTAATGTTCTTACCATAATAAATTCTCAGAATATAGGGTGAAGTCTAGTCCTAAATGCATTTTAAAAAGATAAATTTTGAGAACCTTTAAAAATGTTCTAAAAAAAGAAAGCTTTATGAGTACTGTTTTCATATTAATTGATATTAATTGATATATTCAAGTTGCAAAAATATTATGCAAACATCACTCATTTGTGCAAAAATTATTTGCATAGGAAAATGTTCATATAACAATATTATAAAAGTAATTTTTGAGAGATTATGGTGTGATATAGTAATTATTTGTGGGCTTTTGCACAACTTTACATTCCCTTCCTCTTTATTTCCTGTTTTGTAGATAGTGGACATGAACTTAGGTAAAATAATTGTAAAGATCACAAAGAGTTTTAAAATAAGAAAATCACTGCATCAATTTTGAAAGCTTTTTAATGAAACATATATATGTTTTATAGGTTCCTAAAGTAGAATAGGGAGTCAAGAAATGACCCAAAGAGATGGCCTTGGCCAGAGATCTTTTGAAACACTGTAGAATTCTGGTATTAAATAGTGCATCCTAGGATTGTAGAAGAATTAGATAAGTCTATGGAAGACTGAAAGCGACTGAACACACAAAGAAAACTGAGATAAAATAAGAAAACTCCCAAATTGCTCATGAAAATTCAGTTTGTGACTGTGAATTTTTAGCTTGATGTAAAAACTAAGAAAAATACTCAAAGAAAGATTTAAAAATATATGACTGAGAATTGTTTTTTTCCCAATTACAGTGTAATAGCCATAACTCTGCCTGCACCTATGGGTGCCACTAACATGTTGCAACAGGGCAGGGACTGGGCTCATAAATGGTCATTAGAAGATGGGTGGGCAGATAATACAAGGGCCTTGAATTTGCAAAAAGACTATGAAGAAGTTTAGTAGGATTTTCTCTCCAGTATCAAACTGAATGAGCAGTCTCACCACCTGATCATTCCATCCCTAGGTGAAATTCCTAACTAGTCGTTAGAACAGCATCAAGAACATTGCTGCTTTGATGAAAATTAGTTCACATTTAAATTGCATTAAGGCATCATCCCCAAGAGTTTGTTTCTGATGACAAAAATCTTTTGATTTTAAACATTTTATTCCCGGAAATTTTAAATGCATCTAATGTTGGGCCATAATATAGAATTCACTTCTCTGCTTTCAATAGATTGTTATTTAATTATTGACTGAAATGAGTCTAGCAGGTACAAAGCAAGTTGCTAAAGTCAAGAAATATTAATGAGTACTATTTTCATACTGATTCATTATTTTTCTACACAGGTTAGATTCTGATTGATTCTTTTGTATTTACTATTGTGGGAATCATTTAGTTCTCAGAGAGGTGACTTGCTAATGCAGAAGAAAAGTGCTCACCCATTTTGGTGACAAATTTGACTGTCATATCACTTATGGCTTTATATCATTTTCATATTAACACTACACTGGTATAAAATGTAAATTCCAACAATTACAGATATTAATTAGAAGCTAAAATTACTGTGTGAGTGACTACTATGTAAAAGTTGACAGAATAAAATGCAAGGTAAATGTGAGTAAAGTTTAGAAATTGGCAGACACCATACTTTATGGGAACTTTGAATGCAATAGATATTCTAATATTTTCCCTGTCTTTTGTGTTGAAAATAAAAACCTCAAAATTGACTAGTACTTTTACAAAAAGGAAATTTAGATAAGACATAAAGAAGATACTATGTGATCATATTTTTAATTAACTGCTCTTTAGAAAGGCCTTAATGTTTACTCATAATATCATAAGACTCAGTGTTTTACTTTAGGATTTACTGACCAACAGTAGTGGTATCAAAATAATCTTGCTAAATATTCAAAAACTAATAACGAAGTAGAAGAAGAAAATAGTAGGGAAAAGAATAATATTAAAAGAAAATAAATAATAAAAGAAAAAGTAAAAATAGGAAGAAAGGAAAAATAATGACTAATATAGATAAAAGTTGGAAAAGTGTTGTCTTTTATTATCAAGACAAGTAATAAATACATAAATGGTAACTACTGGCCTAAAGGTAGTAATGAATTCTATCCACCTCTGATTACCCTATATATTTCTTAATTCTATTTATACATTAATTAAAATGAATACATGCTTTAAAAAGATTTTAAAGAGAAAATTCAAAATATGATTATGTTTAACACCTCACATTAATAAATAGTTCATAAGATCCTATTATACATACCATAACTGCATTGATGAAAAATAAGAAATTATGTAATTGGAGATTGAATGTTAACTCACATAAAAATTAAATTCTTAAGTTGCAAGATACAAAATCGATACAGAAACCAGTAGTATTTCTTTCCAATCAAATACCAGTCAGCCATTAAAAATAAGGAAATCCTGCCATCTTGAGAACATAGATGAACATGAAGGATATTATGTTAGGTCAGATACAGAAAGACAAATTCTGCATGATCTCCTCCATATGTGCAATCTAAAGAGTTGATCTCACAGAAGTAGAGAGTAGACTGCTGGCTACCTGAGGTGAAGGTGGTTGTTGTTGTTGATGGGTTGGTTGAAGAGATGTTGGTGAAAGGATCTATAATTACAATTTTGTAGGGGGAATAAATCCACCTATAATACAGCAAGGTGGTTGAAGTTAAGGAGGATACATTGTGTTCTTGAAAAAAAAATGTGGAGAGTGGATGCTATGTGCTCCCACCACAAAAATGATAACTATACGAGGTAGATTCATTTATTAATTAACTATATTTACCCATTACACATTGTGTGTATACTTCAAGAAATCGTGTAATGATAAAACCATAGGATGTTATCTGTAAATTGAATTTTTTAAAAAATTGTGTTTCTCTATACTAACAACAAACTCAAACTATATGAAAAAAAAAGTCAATAATACAATTCTATTTATAATAGGTACAAAAGGAATGAGAAAAACTTAGGCATACATTTAATCAATGAAGGGAAGACCTGTATGCTAAAAAATATAAAACATTGATGAAAGAAACCAAGGGAGACACAAATAAATAGAAAGATATCCCAAAATGTCCATATCACAAAAAGTAATTTCCAGATTCAAAGCAATCCCTATCAAGATTCCAAAGACAATTTTCACAGAAGTAGGAAAAACAATTCTAAAGTCCATATGAAAATACAAAAGACTCCAAATGACCAAAGAAATCCTCAACAAAGCTGTGCATTGCACTTCCTAGTCTCAAAGTATATGATGAAGCTATAGTAATCTTATAGCATGATACTGACATAAAATCAGATACATAGACTAATGGAACAAAATAGAAAGCCCAGAGAGTTTGCATGCTTAAGGTCAATGGATTTTTAATAAAGGAGCCAAGAACACACAATTGGGGAAGGACAGACTATTCCATAAATGATGCTGGCATAACTTGATATCTACATGCAAAACAATGAAATTAGGCCTTATCTCACATCATTTCAAAATAGATTGTCCATGGTTCAGATGGAGTTTGTCCTCCAAAGGTTCATGCATTAGAACCTTGGTCTCCAGAGTTGATTGGACTTTCAAGATGTGGGGCTTATTAGGAAGTAATGACATCACTGATAATGCTACCTGTAGAAGGAATTGATTTACTATTTTCCGGATCTTGGTAAATTATTACAAAAGAGTTGTCATAAAAAAAATAAGGCTGGCCCCTCATCAGCCTCTCTGGCTTCCTGTTTTACCATGTGATATTTCTCTCTCACACATGCTTCTGCCAAGATGCTGAAAGCCTGATGTGATGTAGCCAAGTGGGTCCACATCAGAAATACAATCAATGACGCCCCCCAAACTTGGACGTCAGCTTCCAAAGTTGTGAGCTAAATAAACCTTTTTTTCTTTATACATTACTCAGGCTTGTGTATCTGCTTCTGTACAGCAAAGGAAGCAGTCTACAAGGAAGAGGGAACCTAGTGAATTAGAGAAAATATTTGCAAAGCACACATCTAAAAAAGGTGTGTGTATTAATTTCCAATATATATAAGAAATTTTAAAAAAAAACCTCAATAACAAGAAAATATATAACTGGGTTAAAAAATGGGCAGAGGGCCTGAATAAACATTTCTCAAAAGAGGACATATTAATATCCAGCAGATGCATGAAAAAAATGCTCAACATCACTAATCATCAGGAAATGCAAATTAAAATTGTGAGCTATCACCTCACACCTGTTAGAATTTCTGTTAACCAAAAGACATGCTACGCATCATAAATGTAGAAAATTTTATTTGCCAATTAAAAATAAATTAAAATTAAGTTCTAGACTCTAGGAACTGCATTTACCATAGGAACTATGCCAACGGATGAATCAACACAGGCTGCTCAGTGTTTCTTGAGAAGGTATTCTGTTAGCTGGTAGGTCACTACCTATTTAAATGTGCTCAATTTGGAGACAGATCTCCTAATTCCTAAATTCTGACTGGCCAAGTTCTTCTCTCAAGAGTAGGATGAGTAGGATATTCAAGCATATTACTTGAACCTAAATCTGATCAATTTTTAAAAATTCTATGTGACATGTACCTTGAAACAGATGTTCAGACATGATCTCAAATTAGATAAGAAAAAGAAAGAATTTTATTTTCTCTTTGAAATTTTCATCACTGTTCAACTCTATCTTGTGGTGATATAAATATTTTATTAGGTGTGTTAGTCTGAATTATCAGCCATTCTAGAGGTTTAGCATTAGTTTTCGGAGATAGGAGGGTGCATCCTGCATTTAGTGATCACCTACTGTAACCCAGTATGTATGAAAATCACATAATACTATAATAATAATAAAATACCTAGGGTCATTCTTGGTTATTCATGCTTCTTTCAACTGGGAAATCTATTGTCAGTTCAAATTTAATTCTGTATACATTTGTTTCTGGGAAAAGGAAAGAATAACATAACATCACAACCAGGAAACAGTGCAAATAGAACTAAGGGTGCTGCTCACCAGGCTGTGAACCCTAGTACCTATGCCAAGCCAAGATGCCTCTCCTAACTCACCCAATGATTGAATGGGCTAGTGGAGCCCCCAACTATACTTCTCCCACAGAGGAGGTAATGTATACAGTAAGAGAACAAGGAGCTCCTCAAAAAATAGATTATTTAATTTAAAATATGAATTTTAAACAAAGAACTGATCATTTTCAGTAGATTATACCAAGAGACTATGTAAAAGGTAGTGGCTTGCAGGAGACATCAATGGGGCATACAACTATGAGACAGAAAAAAGAAGTAGATCAAAGAAAGTGTATGACCTCCATAGAGGAATCTTCCCTTTGCAGGTGGACTCTCTTCTTTATACCAATGAAGCTCTTTAGATATTTAATGCTCCTCAATCTGTAGCAGTTACTGTGCCTACACGTGGCACAGTAGGGTAGAAGGCAGGAAGGAGGTACAAAGACTCTGAAGCAGGCCAGGCTTCAGAAACAGCAGTAAGGTTGAGGATCAATCAGTCATGAGAATAAAAGCAGATAATTCAATATGGGTTATTTATTTTAACCCCTTCTTCCTGCACAGAAGCACAGACAGCCAAGCATCCACTCCCCCTATTGAAAATCAAACAAACAGAAACTGGAGAATCTTTTTAAGCAAACTGGGTGGCTTAAAAAAACGTGCCTTGGAACAATTATGCTTACAGATGAAATGTAAATATCACTGGCTATGAGAATCTTAAAGTAAAAGGGGTAGAGATTGAGGGGAAAAGGAAAGAAAGGGAGCTAGAGGGAAAGATGAGGTCCCAAGTAACTTCATCTTCTGTATGTGAAATCCATATTTATGGAACAAGAGGTAAAGCTGCAGGTAAATTTACATCAGTTTAAAAGAAACAGTGAAGGGTGGTGAAGCATATCTACTGGACATGGATGGGAGAACAAAGCAATGTGACGAGCTCTAAGTGAACCTCTCATTCACCACAGCAAAGATAGCCCTCCACATTAATGAAATCCATGATGCATGATAATAATATTACTAATAGAGAAAGAAAAGAAAAATTTGATAGATGGTTGCTCTTGGGTGCGTGATCTTAGAAGTGAAAATTTAGGTCAGGGGATTGTTGATTGAAATCATCAGTATCTCTTTGTAATATGTAAGAAACAAAAACATGCATACACCATGAATTCAAAAATGAAAGAAAGAAATTTAGGGACTTGTTGGTATAAAGGATGAAAATCCAGACCCATTGTAGACCCATCTTTCTTAATTTTTTTTTCCCTTAGGGTCCATCTTGCAGAATTAATTTCCTAACCATTCTTAATTTCATTTATGTTAAAACATTTATCTAGGAAATAATTTAAGCATACTGATAAGAACAGACATTAATGCAGACACTTGTATTCTTTTATCTTCTAAATCTGATAAATATCAACTTTCTCCTGTATTTGTGCAGATCTTCAAAATGTGCATGTTTGGATTAAAACTGATAGTAATTTAACATCCTACATCTTTATTTAAATGACTGGCCCACAGTTTTTCTTTTCAATACAGTTCCCTAAGGAATTTTGCCATCAAGATCACATACCAGCTTCATAAAACAAGCTGGGGAACATTTCCTTCTTTTCTGTTCTTTGGAATGTTTTGCATAATGGGTCCTTAGCATTTTGGTAGGCTTTGTGGTTTTGTTGTAGATAAATTATTAACTACTGATTTGATTCATTTAATGGTTATAATTCTACTCAGGTTTACTACTTTGTTTTGAGTCAATTTTAATCTAGATTTATTGTCCACTTTATCTAAGTATGCAAATCCATTTGAATAAAATTGTTCACGTACTCTGATAATTCATATTTTTAAAAAATCTACACTATATCTACAGGAATGGTCCCCTTTTCATTCCTGTTTGTATGTATCAGCTATCTTTGCCTTACTGTTTTTGTCTTCTCTGTTTAGTTGCCTGTTTATTCTAAGAATCGGGTTTCTGTTTTGTCAACTCTAATGCTTTTTTCTACGCCATTAATTCCAGCTTTTATTTGTATTCATTCTACCATACTTTTTAAATTTACTTTTAAAATTTATCCCCCTCCTCCTCCTCCTTCTTTTTTGGTACTGGGCAATTGAACCCAGAGGCACTTTACCACTAAGCCATATCCCCAGACCTTTTTAGATTTATTTTGAGTCAGGATCTCACTAAGTTGTTTAGAGTCTTGTTTTGATGTAGAGACTGGCCTCAAACTTGTGATCCTCCTGCCTCAGCCTCCTGAGTTACTGGGATTATAGGACTACAACACCATGTCTGGCTTAAAACTTCTGGAACAGAAACTTAGTAACTAGTTTCAGTTCTTATCCTGTACGAATATCCGCATTTTAAACTCTACATTTTCCTGGAGGTACCATTTTATTTGCAACCCATACATTTGTAGAATTATATTTATATTCTGTTATTAAATATTCTGTAATTTAAAATTAGTTTCCATTCACTGAGTCCTGAATTAAGTTTAAGTGTGTTTTTATTTTAAAACTTATTTTTGGCCATAATTTTACATCAGTTTCTAATTCTACTGCACTGTGATCACAGACTGTAGTCTAGGTGCAGTTGGATCATTAGCATATGCTGATCCTTTGTGTTTCAGTTCATGGTCCTTTGGCATTGTTTTGTTTTTAAAGTTTTAGGAGAAGTGTATCTATTGGGGCATGTAGAATTAGTTATCTAATTGTTATAGAATTCTGCAAGGCCATTAAATCATCTGGTTTGTGGTATTCTTTGGATCTATATCTTTTTATGTCTTTTCTTTACCTCTCAATTTATAAGAGATATAGGAAAATCTCTCACTAGAGACACATCAATTTTCTCATTCTGATGTGTTAGTTTTGTTTATTGTTATGCTTTGTTGTTATGACCTTTTAGTTTTACAAATTTAAAATCTTTCTGATATCTAGTTCTTTGTCTTATATCATGATGACTCTCTTTATCCCTAATAACTCCTTTTGAAAGATATAAAGCCTATTTGACTGTTATTTATAGAGGTGTACCAGCTTTCTTATTAGTTTCCCTGACATATTTTTTCTCATCCCTTCATTTACCACCCTTCTGTACCTTCATGGCTCAGCAGAGTTTTGACCACCTTTGTCAAATGTTTTATAATCCAATATAAAAATTGTGGTGACCCAATTGGTAATTTTAGTCTGTTTGCATTTTATCATGAAGACAAACAGAAGCAGAGACAGTTGGCGCTCATCAAATATGCCTTCTAGTACTCCCAGTCTCCTTTCCAGTTATTTTGGGGCATGTGGCTTATTTTGGTCAATGGACTAGGCCAAGCCACATAAGCCAACATGCTGAGAGCTGGCACGTCTCTTTCTTCTTTCCCTTTCTCTGCCAGGACAATCTTGTAGGCTACACAGTGTGGTGTAGTTGACTACAAGAGGGACAAGAGTTGTTGGACACACTTTGGGTTGTGATGTGAGACTCAAACTTATATTGTGTCCAGCCTCTGAAATTTCAGGAGTTATTTCTTGTGGTAACTAATGATAATTATTCTGACTTCTATATTTGGATAATTCTATCGTATTTTATATTTACCATGATCTGTTTGTTTTTCTATTTTTCACTTTTCATGGAATTGATTGATAATGTTCCTTCTCTTCAGACATTATTTTTCTTTCTGCTTATATGAAATGTGTAGCTATTTGTGATAGTTAATTATACGTGTCAGCTTGGCTAGACTATAGTACCCAGTTTGTGGTCAAACATTACTAATATAGATGCTGCTAGGAATGGATTTTTCAGATTTGATTAACTCATGAAGTCCCAAGTTTTCAATTCTGCAAATATTTCAATAAAATTGACACAGGTGCATCAAAATAGGTTGGGAATCATAATCTAGAGCTTATGTATATTATATATATATTGTATTATAATACATTCCTTTATTATTATATAAGTTCATGTTATATAATTTTATTATATATCATATAAGTTTTTCCAGATGCTCTGTATCTGGGATAATGGGACAAAATGGGTTCAACACTTACATGAGTAAATTTTGAGTAAAGCAGTTTACTCTCCATAGTGTGGGTAATCGTAAGAGAAAACACTGAGGAAGAATAAATTCTACATGCAGACTGCCTTTGGACTCAAGATTAAAACATTAACTCTTTTCTAGGTCTCTAGCCTATTAGCCTGGCCTAAGGAGACTTGTTACATACTATAATTACGTGAGTCAATGCTTTTTAATATATATATATATATATATATATATATATATATATATATATATACACACACACACACACACACACACACACACACACACACACACACATATAGTCATGTGCCACACAGTGATGCTTTGGTCAAGGATGACTTTCATTACAATGGTGGTCCCTTAAGGTTATATCAGCAGGTGATGTCATAGCTATCTTTAACCAGGTTAGTGCACTTCATGCTGTTGCAAAACAAAGAAATCACCTAACACCACACTTTCTAGAATGCTAAATGATGTGTGGCTGTGTACAACAGTTCTGTTTCCTTAGAGAAATTTAATACAATTATTTTCATTCTCTTATAGCAATCCTCAATATCTAACACACAAAATTTGATATATATGAAAGGTATCAGCTTTTACTCTCCTTCCTCAAACTGAAGGACCTTAAAACTTTTAACTGACCACATGACACATTTTCCATGTAATTAGTCTCTTGAATTTAATTTTTCGCTTTTAATTATATGTATTATTATCATCACCATGATCTTAACAATTCTGACCTAAACTTTTACACATGTACTATTTTTGGTTCATGTTTTTCTCTTTAATCCCCATGTTCTTTGATTTTGTTCACATTTCTTTTGAAGTATATTTTGTAGTATTTCAGTGAATGAAATGTGTTTTGTGGCAGTGTAGTGAATAAAGTGTATTTTGTAGTAGTTAAGTGCTTCCTATCAGTAGTTTTTCCTTCACTGATATGCCACATAAGAGTAAATTTTCAAAAATTCACTTTATTCTTTAGACACTTGATCCTGAAGCAAACAAACAAACAAACACAAAAACTCCTTTTGTGGTTTCTATGGATTTTTACTCATATTAGAAAATGAACCCCAAAAGTTACCTACAAGACCAGTTCAGACATTTATGAGGATACAAGTGTCAACACTTTAAGCTTACTTAAATTTTAGGTATATTCTCCTCCTGTATAATATTTTTTTTCTAGGTTTTCCCCTCCCTTATTCAATCTGTATAAAGCTTACATCTTGTTTATACTGTACTATACTCACTATTTCTGTGTCTAAGACAACACATATTACTTTCACATTGCCCTCATTTTCTTTTGTATTTTATATTATTATTCTTCAAAATGCCTGGGAAATACATTGCCTAAGATTTTTTAGAATCATGTCTCCCAAGAAATATGAGTTATTATGGCAAGAGAGAAAATCTGAATTTGGAGAATACATAGGAAGATTAAATTCTGCACAGGGCTTGCGGTCAATATTATGGTTAATTTCAGTGAGTGTCCAGATCAAACCCTAGTACTGGGAGTGTCTAGGAAGGTGTTTCTGGATGACAGTAAAACAAATGGCCCTTTCTGCTGGGGTTGTATACCATGCAGCCACTGAAACCTTTAATGGGACAAAAACTGGAGGAAGGAGGAATCTAGTCCCTTCTTTCTTGCATAATAGACTGAGCTGTAACATCTCATCTCATCTTCTCCAACCTTCAGACTGGGATTTACACCATTGGCTCCTTTGATTCTGAAGATTTTTAATTAGAACTGAATTATACTCCTGGCTTTGCTAGATTTCCAGCTGGACAAATCTGGGGCTTTTCCACATCCAGAATCATGTGAGATAATTCTCTATCTATCTATCTATCTATCTATCTATCTATCCATCCATCCATCTATCTATCATCACCATCATCATCTCCTACTAGGTATGTTTCTCTGCAGGACTCTGACTGACATAGGTAGTATAAGTTCTCACTCTCTCATAGTTGTCACCAGTAAAGATCTTGTTAAGCACGGAAACAAATTGAAAAATGTAATTCAGGACTAGAGGGTATTAAGAAACACTGTGGATAGGTGTGTAAGAAAGACAGAGCCAGACAAAGGTAGAGACAGGAAGTTTCAGACAACAATAGTGGCCAGGAGATGAAGAAGAAAGAGACAGTTGTGGTGGTGTGTGTCTGTAATTCCAGCAACTCTGCAGCTTAACACAGGAGGACCATGAGGTCGAGGTCAGCCTCAGCAACTTAACAAGGTCCTACGCAACTTAGTGATATCTTGCCACAAAATAAAAATTAAAGGGCTAGGGATGTAACTCAGTGACAAAGTACCTATGAGTTTAACCCCAAGCTTCTTCGCCCTCCAAAAAATGAAGGAACAAAGGAAAAGAAATCATCAGTTGACATGGGTGTCACTATTATGAATAAGAAACTAATAGGATATGTGAAATTAGTTCAGCTTATTTCATAGAAAAGAAAAGAATGTTAGTAATTGTTGATAGAATATCATGTTTTCATTATGGTCACAGGATAACATCTCTAAGATTCTGGTAATTATCTCTAATATCTCAGAGATTTGAGAAAATATTTTTTGCTCAATGCAAAATCAAATATTGATCCATTTCTTATAATACCAGGCAATTTCATAACACCATATTTCATTCATAATCAAGTATCCAATCAGCCCCTCATCCAGCAAATTTCTTATATGTTTGGAAATTTTGTATGAATGATAGTTTTGAACAATTTTAGCTAACAGCATGCTTCCTAAGTAGTGTCTTTTTTATTTAAAATATCATCACCAAGTTTTATTATGCAAGTTATTTAGAAAATGTGGTTCTACATATAAAGGATAAAGATTTGTTTATATTGAAGATGCTCAAATAATGTGATATAATTGGAACCTCAAAACTCTAAAATATTAGGTATAAATGTATTTTGATCAATGGCTGCAGCCAAACCTTAAAGACTTTTTAGTTTATAAAAATTTTATAAACACATTAAAAAGATCTGATCCAATGTGCTTTATAAAAAGTGCACTTGATGTTCAGACTTCACATACAACTGTATTGTTTGTGATTATAAGCAATGATATTTATTTTCAAGGCACTTTTTTTAGTGAAAATATTTGGAATAATGGTGAGAGATTTCTACGTCTAGAGTGTTCTATTAGCTTGTTTTTGTTTTGTGAGCTGGTGGCACAAATCTGCTTGGCATTTGTGATAATTTCAAGGCCCTAACAGTGATAAGTAGTGGGTGACTGAGAAAAGATTTCTGCACACAGAGAATTTATTTTGAAGAAAACTTAAAGGAAGCCTACAAAAAAATAATTCAAGACAGGAATCAAATTTACTAGGGTTTTTAGAGACAGTTAAATTTTAAAAAATAAAGTAACTATTCAAAAAGGCTAATGGTCCTGTTTGTTTCTTACCAGTCTTATAGCTTCTTGTGCAAGACCTTTGGCTTCTTTGGCAACTTTCTCAGCTTCATCAATATAGTCTTTAATATTGCTGTAAGCATTGAAGGCTGCAGTGGCATTGAAGGAGATGTTTTTAGCCTCATCAAGGATTCTGTTGGAATAACCCCCCCCCAAAAAAAATAACATCAGAGTTGTGAGTAAGCAAATAAAGGAACATCCTGGTTATAACAATCATGGCTTCAAAATAATGATAGTAATTGTGAATCATAGTGACATACCTACTTACAGTGTTGTAGTTTTCAATTTAAATTCATATTCTTAAACAATTCAGCTATGAAATACCTCCAACATTCTTAAACATCTGCAGCATCATCCAAAGCCTCTGCAACCATATGCACCAGGCGTGTGTGTATAGTGAGACAATCCTTCATGTTATTTATAAAGCAAACTAGAGGTTTCAGAGAACTTGCACCCATTGCTGGAATGAACTTCAAAAAGTCTACAAATCCTGAATGTCTTCTCTGATATAAACGGGGGTGACTCAACATGGGGAAGAGAGGAAGAGCATGGGAAGAAGATTACTTCTATATAGGGGAGAGGGGTGGGAGGGAAAGGGAGGGAGAAATAGAATCGCATGTTTGGTGGAAGGAGACCCTCATTGTTATACAAAATACATGTATGAAGATGTGAGAAAAAAAAACGAATAGCTTTACCCTAGATTAAGTAGAGAGAAGTGGTGGGAGGGGAGGGGCTGGGGAGATAGGAAGGATAGTAGAACGAAACAGACATTATTATTACTGTGTTTATATATGTGACTGCATGGCCAATGTGATTCTGCAACCTGTACACTCAGAAAAATGAGAAATTACATCCCATCTGATTCAAATGTATGATATGTCAAGATCATTGTACTGTCATGTGTAACTAAGTAAAACAAATAATAAAAAAGAACACATAAATAGATTATAATTTTAAAAGAAAGAGGGAACAAAGAAAAGGGAGTGGGGAGGGAAATAGGAAGGACAGTAGAATTAATCAGACATAACTTTCCTATACTTGTATTTAAATATAAGACCAGGTTAACTCTACAACATGTATGACCACAAAAATATGACCCTAATTAAAATAAATTATACTCCATGTATGTATAATATACCAAAATACATTATACTATATATCTAAAAAGAACAAACAAAAAACACAGAAATAACTAACAAAAATGAAAGAAAATATTGATATATTTTCTAAAAAAAAAAAAATCTTTCTGGGGTAGGTGCATTTCCAGGGGAGAATGAAAAAAATCTCAGAAGTTTAAATGGCTTGCTTCAAGTCACATGACAGACATATCCCTAATGAGGAATCTGGACTTGAAACTTGGGTTGGCTGACTCTTGGCTCACTTTTCTATCTATAACCCTTTACCGTGAATTGGCAAAAAAAAAGTTATATATATTTTTTAAAAATTACAGTGCCTAGCATTTTCAAACAATAGTATTTTCCTTTGTAACAATAAGTTCTAAGTATGGAAACATATCCCTGTGTATGGTGTACATTAAATATAGATTTATTTGGAAAAAATATTTGGGGGGCCAATAGCTCTTGTATTTATTTTGTCAATCCTAAAGTGTTGGTGAAGTATGTTAGTTACACCTGGAAGGCTGTTTGCAACTTAAAAACACCCTTTTCTTCTGCTCTTCTCTCCCTGAATCATGCAACAATCCCCCTTATAGCAAGCTGTTATTTCGCAGGGTATGTAGGATCTTCCTGGAATTCGTATGAGCAAGGAAGAGGCTATGTATAGGGTTACATTTCAAAAGGCACCTTTTAACAATAAATTTTTTTGATTCCATTATGAATATAAAACTAAATTTTGAAGCAGAAAATGTTAATATACTATTATTATTTAAAATGCTAATAAGGCAACTGCTGTGCTTTCTAATAAAGAACAAAAAATAATATTCTAAGTGTAGCCTCAGGCCATGTTCACTTCCTAATAAGTCAGGCATGAATCCACTTTTAATTTGGACTTTTGATGCTTTTCCAGTAGAGCTTTGCGTACACCCTTCTAATTAGGATGTTCCATAGAAAGGCCATGTAGCTCTTTTGTTCATAATTGTAGAAATCGAGATTTGAAAATGATTCTCTATCATTTCTGCTTGTCAAAACTTTTGGATAAGTGTCACAGTACATTGGCATTTCTAACAACAAATGACATACCCATCAAGTACAGCAGATGAGTCATTCAGTTGAGCTGCGTGGCTTTCAGCCTGGGACACTTTCTCAGCAAGCTTCCTGTCCTTTATTTCTTGGGAGAGGTCATCTATTTTATCTTTAAGTTCCTCAGACATTGGTGGCAATTTAGTCTGAATGTCTTCAACATACTAATATGCAGAGAGGAGAGAAGGCATTTTAATCAAGTGAATCCAAGCCTCCTTGAATTTACTAATTTTTCCAAG
The DNA here is from genome assembly GCF_964194105.1 of Spermophilus citellus. Lineage (NCBI taxonomy): Eukaryota > Metazoa > Chordata > Mammalia > Rodentia > Sciuridae > Spermophilus > Spermophilus citellus. The sequence continues at coordinate 136,571,810 of NC_138186.1, read as the reverse complement.
AGACATAATTATACACATTTAATTTTTTTATGAAACTTTAAAATATACTAGCTTAGTCAAAAGAGGAAAAAAGCTATTATTTAATAAAAATATTAGAAACTTTATGATGCCAATTTACACCAAGAAGAATACACCTTTTAAAAAATGTTTTTCATTGGAATAAATGCATAAATGACAGTTATTAGGATCTTTTAGACCATTTTGCATTTTTATTACTATATATTACTAGGTAATGCATTAGACAGTATGTTAAAAGTCTGTTTGTAGATTTACTTTGCTCTTTTAACTAGTGCTATATAATACTGAAGCAGATTTTAAAGGCTGCCCTAGGAACAAGGAATGGCCCACATTTCACTGTGGGAAAAAAAAATAGAAACACAAGTTGTGTGATGGCATAAGCATCCATATCTATTAGGAGATAAAGCTCTAATTGTTATCAATAGGTGGTATGATCATAGTAGAACAATACAAAAATAATTTTCCCTCCTTGAGAAAATAAATGTCAGTATCTGCTTATATTACTAAGATATCTCCTTGTTTCCCATTTATGAGAGGCTGCACCATAATCATCTCTCTTTTAACTTTGGATTTTATCAAATACTCACTTCTATGACTGAGCCGATTTCATCTGCAAGTTGTTTGGCTTCATCAAGTATGTCATTGCCTTCTTTTAAAGTGTTCTCAATTTGCCGTTTGCCACTTTGAACTGCCTCCTTCTTTTCCTACAGTATGGGAAGAACAAGACATCAAAATACCATTTGGTTAAAACCCTATCCATCTCTGCACCCCTGTCTCTCCTGAGTTGTCTGAACAAAAGCTTCACGAACAAAGTACATCGTGTTGACAACGTGGCTAGATGAGAATGATACAAGCCACCTAGCTAGTCCTCTGAAAGTCTTTCTATTTAGAGCCTGAGTAGGTAATTTCTCCTTCCCATTTGAGGAAGGCATCCAAGCAAAGAAAAGAAATGAGATAGTAGTGGCTGAGGAATTAAAATTATTTTAAAAGCAAGATGAAACATCCATATTTAACATATTTAATATGAACAACTGAACATGTGATAGTACACCAAATCACAGTGGAATGGCACATTGAATTCCAGAGCTATGTACACATGAGTTCTTTGTAAGCATAAGCATAAGCAGGTTTATTCTATGGGAATTCTGTAAAATTCAAAGAAGGGAGCTTTAAAAGAGATCTTAGGGGCAATGTTTTTCAAGAAGAGAAACTATCACCTGGAAGGATAAACCTAATGGACTGTTTTTTGGGAACTTACAGCTTGTCTGAAAACTACATGAAACTCATTCCTGGTTTAGAAGAGGAAAATCAATGAGAGAAAAATACTGCCATTTCTCCAGCTGGAGCATATCTTTGCTTACCATTTTTAAAAACATACTTCTGACTCATTCATTTTCTTCCAATCACCATTTTACATTTAAGTTTAGCTGCATCAATTAAAATTGTAAGCCTGGCCATTTATGTTTTTATATAAATAATACTAGTAGTTTATATGTATTGAAATATCAATATGTGTCAGGCAGTTTACAAGGCTTTCCCATTGAATTTCAACTCTCTGTGTCCTGTGCTTATCTTTTAAATGAGTGGAAAATTGAACAAGTTAGGTGCTATTGTCTGAATATTTTTGTTCCCCGTAAGTCTGTAAGTGATAATCTTAATCTCCAAGGTGTTTGTATCAGGAGGTTGGGCCTTTGGGAGGAGATTAGGTCATAAGGCAGAAAACATAAAGATGGGATAAATGCTCTTACAGATGAGACCCAAGGGAGGCTGTTAACCCTTCTATCTGTGAAAGTACAGTGGAAATACCGTTTGTGAGCTAGAAAGTAAGATCTCTCCAGACACTAATCTATCAGCACCTCAATCTTTGATTTCCAGAAATCCAGAAAAATGGACTATGAGGAATAAATATGAGAACTATGAGGAATACATCTCTTTTGTTTATAAACCACTTGGATTTTGGTGTTTTGTTATAGCATCCCAAGTGGACTAAGACATTAAGTGATTTACTTAAGGGTCATGCAGTTCAGTTAGTATAGCATAAATAAATTTGAATACTGATCTATTGAATGATAGATAGATCCTGGGCCATGGGTAATGAAAGAACTCTCTCTCATTACAGAAATCACATTTCTTATTTGCACTGGGTTAGTGCTGACTTCATACCTTCCTTTCCTAGTGTCTTCCCAACACTTCAATATGGTGCCCAGTACATATATCTAGCTGCCTCTGAGCCTTTGCTTTTGCACTTCTCTCTCCTGTATATTATTATCAAGTTCTCTGGCATGCTTCTTCCCTCAATTTTCTGCTTATGGTCACCTACCAACCACCTATCTAAAATAGCATGCATCTTCCTTCCAATAATTATATACAGATTAGGGCACAGTGATTAAAAGAGGAATTCAAGGGACAGGCTGCTGGAATGGAATTCTAGTTCTGAATGCTATGAAATCTTAAGCCTCATGTAAAATATTTAGTCCTTTGCTACACATTTACTAGTAGCCTGGGCATCACCAGGAAGCTTGTTAGAAATGCATAATCTCAATAACTTCTGGGGAACTACTGACTTTTACTACCTGCATTTTAAAGAGAACCCCAAGTGATTGACATACCTAGTAAAATCTGGGAAGACTTGGCTTAAAACACTGCTTAGCACAGAGTGACACTATGTAATTGTTAACCATTGTAGTAATTATTTTATTTCATTATTCTTCCTAGCACTCACTAAGCTGAATCATATACAATAGGGTGGCCACAAACCATAGAAACGTAGATGATTATTTTAGTTTTTATGTAGAACAAAACTAGCTTGATTTCTTCTTCTGGGGTTTCTAAAAGCATAGGTTATTTAATGAACATCAGAGATAGAAATGTATCATAGATACTTATGCTGGGACTGATGAGAAGGCACAGCCTCCTGAGCTGCATATTGCAGATGAAGGATGACACATTGGAAGTGTCATGCAATATCACAGATCATATATATCCAGAAACCCATGTACTACACATCATCCCACATTTCAAAACTCTATGGCCATATCACATGCTTGTTTATTGGTTTAGTGACTATCTCCCTCACTATTACAAGTCCTATAAACAAAGTCTTATTATCACAATCTCTAGTAGTTAGATGAACTTCCTTAATAAATGGTTTCAGTTAAATAAATGAAAATGAGACTTGAAACTTTTCCAGTGACATTTGCTTTTTCAACTACTCTCATCTCTGGCTAATTCAGGGTAAGTTTGGATTTTTCACCCCCTCTTCATAGACAACAAATGCAGGGGCAGTCCTTATATCCCTGATTTCCACTTATCTTTTCTTCTGAAAATCTGACATTTGCTATATAACTATCAATTTAGTCTTCAGTTTTTAACTTATCTAAAGTTCTACTGTGTGCAGAAAGTCAAGAATCTGTTTTTTTGGTCACAACAGTGCTTGTTTGTATTAGCGAGTCAAGGTAATTTAAAGTGCTGTACCGATGTAGGGAGAAGAATATTTTCACATGTGGTTTAAATGAAGAGCTGCACCCATTTTGGCTTTAGTAAATTATGAGTTTCTTTTGTAAAACTCCAGTTGAGCAACTTTAAAGAGCCCATTGTCCTGTGAAGATCAAAATATGTTCTTTGTCATACTAAGGCAGAAATAATCCTGTAAAGGTTAAAGAGATTTTAGATGTGGCTAATTTTCAAATTAGACATTGATGGAATCTAGCTTTGAAACAAAGAAAGAGATCTGGAGCTCCCACATATTGATAAAATTATAGAGATCTCAACATTTATTTTTCTTTGCTTTATGAAATTTCATTCACTGGAAAAAAAATGTCTGTTTTGCTTTAGTGCCAAGAGCTGCTTTAGACTCTGATGATAGAGTCAGAAAGAAGACATGTTCTTCGTGGCTTATCTGGAGGTGTGGTACAGTTTGAACCTAAATGCTATCAAAGACCATGTGTTGAAGGCTTTTTCATCAGCCAATGGCAAGCTTTGGAACCATTGGAGGTGAAGCCTGAGAAAGGGAGTATGATCACTGCAAGCATGACTTTGTAGAGGATATTGGGATCCTAGTTCCTGTCTCTCTCTCTCTCTTTCTGCTTCCTGGTTGCCATGAAGAATAACTTCTCCATTATACACTCTCTGCCATAATATTTTGCCCCCTCAAAAACCTAAAAACAACTGAGCCCACCAATCAGGGATTGAAACCTCTGAAACTTAGAGCCAAGAAAAACTTAGAAGTTGATTAATTCAGGTATTTTGTCACAGCAGTAGAAAGCTAACTAACACAGGAAGGAGAAAATGAATGAGTGAATTCATGTATCCTTTTAAGTAATGAAAAAATGAATGCCAAAAAAATAAACAAAAAGAATAAATGGACAGAGAATGATGTAGGATGTAAAATACTTAAGATAAGAAATGGAGTATTTGAGGAACAAAAAGGAATACCCATGTATTGAGAGAATTATTCTTCAGTATGCCATGAACATAATTATTAAATCATTGTTTGAATGTCAAGGTTGATTATATTCTTATTTTTAACTTCTTATACTAATTAGATCTTAATTCCTTCCAGAGTTTTGCAAGTTGGACACTAACTCCCTGTCTTCCGTTGTTGTAGGGGGTAGATTTTTCAGGAACCAACAAATGCTACCTTCCTGTCTTACCTTTTAGGTAGCAACTTACTCTTTTCTTTCTTTGCAATCTCTTCTTCAGCAAGGTTCTGACAGATGGTTCAATACACATTCTTTGCTTCACTCTTCTGCTCACCTCATCTCTTTCTGCCCATCAGTCCCTGCAGTTTTCTCTCCATCACCAGAAATGCCCTTCTAACCCTGCCACTTCTAGTAGTCTGCATTCAAAGTTTTCTATGTTTAGGCTCCAAATGCCATTTCCAGACCCATCTTCTGTTGCAGACTTTTATGTGGCTTATGAATGAGCTGCACTGCTGCATTTGACATTTCTCAGATCACCCTACACTTTCAGAGCTCCAAGCTTGTGCTCATGCTGTTTTCTCCTTTCTTTCTTTTCTTTTTTTTTTTTTTTTGTATGGTGCCATAATTTTTGGAGCTCTTTTGCTGACTCAGTCAGTATTAATCACAATATTACACATAGTGAGAGAATAAAATGTATAAAGTTTTCAGGAGCTTCTAAGTTCCAGGAGGCCAGGAACTGTTCCTATTCAACCTCAAATACCCTGGTTACCAACAGCAGCTTGATGGGGCAGACATTTAAGTATTACCTAGCCCACTTTCATAGGCTAAACTCGCACTGTTCCAATACAAAGCCAATTTTCCAGTTTATGTCAACCCTTCACAAATTTCCCCAATGTGATTTTAAGCCATGACTCCATATTTCGGTTTTCAGAATAAAAATCCCATCTCTCTGGCTTAGTCTCGCAATGCAATCTCCTGCACCTCCAGCTCTGGTGGCTGCCTATCTTGGAAGGCTGTCTACACATTTACTCCCATTCAGGTTTCATTCCAATTCTATCAAACCACCGAATTTTTTCTCAAATGTCCAACCTTTCTTTTTTCATGCCTGAGCTCATGCTTTTTCCTATTTCTGTAATGCTTTTCTCTTTTTATTTCTACTAAGTAGCACCCTTTAGGCACAAGTATCAGAGCCTCTCTGAAGCCCCTTGAGAACCTGGGGACATCTGAGGCTCCCTTTGCTCACCTCCATGATCTCTGCTCTAGTGTATAAGTGGTTTGCTTGTGTGTATCTCCCACTAGACAGTTATCAGCAATGGTGTTTTATTCCTTATATCTGGGTTCTCAAACTTAAGGCTGCATCTGATTCACTGGAGGGATTTTTTAAAACAGGTTGCTAGACCTCCCACCCCATTCCTCAAAATTTCTGAGTTGATAGCACAAGTTAATAGTGGCATGAGAAATCACATATTTGACCCATTTCTAGCTGATGTTGATACTGTTACTCTGAGGACCACATCATGGTGACTGAGAGCTGTTACAATAAATTTTGTGGTCAGCGTATTTCCTGACTATAGTAAGGGGCTTGATAAAAGTTTATTTTTATTGGTACATAATATTTATACATCATAGTAGGTTCATTGTGGCATATTTGTACATGCACATAACAATGAATTTCAATTAATAAAAGTTTTTAATAATAAAAAATGCATGCCTACCACTTTAAAATAAATATAAACCATCCAAGTTGGCTTTTAATTATATCATCTTCATTGAAGACACTAACACAATGGAGGTTTATTTTAAAAATAGCTCATTATTTAATCCAATGAGTACAGTGCATCCACTGTTCCCAAGCCTGGATGAGCATCAAATAAACCCAGTGAATTTTAGGATATGGACATTGGGCCACACACAAGAGCAGACTAACCAGATTCCCAATTGGAGTGTATGGACTTTCCAGGTGATGTTTTTAGGTAGCTTGGCAAAACCCTTGGTAGACACAGCAACCTTAAAAATTTGTACTTTATTCATGTTAATTTATTAAACATCTATTTTATCTGATAAATATTTAAACAAGCCTTTAGTTAATAGTGGCACATAAAACAAAAGACAGAAAGGATGACATAGAATTTCAGTACTGACTATATAAGCTACAGGAGTCTCTTGGGGTACCCAAGAATGATGGCTCTTAGTTTTAAACATCACTAAAAGCCTCTGCAAAGGGAGGAAGGAAAAGGGAGGAAGAGCTGAAAGCACCATTTATGTGCCACTATAACTCTTCTTGAAATACTTCTCTAATGCTTATCATGCTCTCCACACTGGTCATTTTAATTTCTTCAACTGTAGCCATAAAATGGAGAGGTGCCCCTCCGAATAAGTTGCACCACTGGTGTGTCACCAAGCAGAATGAGTCATGCTGGAGCCTCTGACAGGACGGCAGCCTGGGCTCCAGCCTCTCCAGATGGTGCTTTTTCTTGAATATTGCTAGCTTGTCAGTAGACTACAAATTGGTTAAGATTAGACACATCAGTTATAAAAAAAAGTGAGCCTTCTCAGTCTTCTACAAGAATGACAAAGCTATACCTTAGAGGAGGGACCCATAAATTGCTTTTTTAAAAATTTAGTTCATCCTTTTACTTCTTAACACAAAGGAACATTAGTGGATTTTTTTTTAAAATCCAGGCTCATTAATTCAATCATCACTGGCATTCAACAAAAATTTTTTTGAGAGCATATGCTATGCCAGGGTGTTGTTTTATCCTCGAAAATGGAATTCTATGACAGTAGAGATGGAATGCAATGCTGCTGCTGTTCAGATCTATGGGGGTCAAATACTTCAAAATCAGCTAAGGTTGGTTTGTCTCTGTGAAGAAAGTTGTTTACCAAACACAGGATTGTGCCATCCTACGTACTGAATTTAGTTGTAGGGAAAGTGATTAATCATGTTAAGAGAAAGAAGAAATTTTTAAAAAGTTAAAAGAAAGAAAACAATGGAAGAATCTGTTTTAGTTCTAGAACAAGGCACATTTTGAGAAAGCCTCTGCAAAAGGGCTGCCTAGAATTTCTAGATCTCTTTGAGAGAAAGGTGGGGAAATAACCCAGAATTGATCTGTTCCTGTCAGTCCCTTTAAAAGTATCATTTGCATGGAACACAGTGCAAATAAAAAGAGAATCCAGGATTTTCTCCAGCTCTGGTTTCTCAGTGAGCTATTGCTCATGTGCACAGATTCCATTGAAAAATGTAGAGACTTCTATGATTTTTGGCAGCCAGATCTTTGAATCAAATTTGTGGGTTATGATGGTGAACTGCAAAATCATATGGCATTGGGATTTGAAAATACTCGAGGTATGCTCTAGTATAATGCACTCATGGAAGAGTCAGAGATCTGATACTCAGAGATATAAATTGACTGGTACAATCTTACAGTTAGTGGCACTCATTATTGAGATCCAAGTCCCCTAACTCCCAGGAAAGAGCTTCTTCACTGTATCATACTGTCTTTAAAAACATTCCATAGCCTAAGTTATCTGAATTTTAATTGATTCAATGGAAAATAGTCATTAAGGATGCTCACTCTCTTTTTCTCTCTAACACATACATACATACATACATACATACACACACACACACACACACACACACACAGAGAGAGAGAGAGAGAGAGAGAGAGAGAGAGAGAGAGAGAGAGATGATCATTTTCTGTTCTGCTTAGTAGTCTCTGTTCAGAGTTGTCATTCTTGATGGTTGTAAATGTGTATCAACTTGACTGTTCCACCCTACTCCCCATCCCCAAGAGTCTATTGAAAGCGCCTAACACTCACCTCTAAAGCAGTCATGATTTTTTGGTTGGCAGCAGATAAGCGATTCGCTTCTCTGGTTTTATTTGTGGCTTCTCTCAGCAGGTCCCAAGCATCATCAACTTTATTCTTGTGGTCAGCCAGTTTCTCCCTGAGATCTTTCTCCAATTGTTCATTTTTGCCTCTGGACTCTCCAAATAGCTTGTTTACTTTCTTCAAAAGGCCTTCTGCAGCTCTGTAACCACCCAGCCCAAGCACAGACAATAATGTCACTGCCTCAGGACTTATTGGTATTAAACTGTGCTATCAAGAGATGATAATATAAAAAAGCGTGAAACGTAAGCATGTGAGGCAGATTCAGTCTGTACTAAATCCAATTGAAATCTGGCCCCTGAAGGTGGCACATAGTTTATAATTTAAAACAGAAAGAAAAAAATCCCAACTTCGAAATTCATTAGTAAGATATCATTTTCATTTGGTGGGGTCTCATGTAATTCACAGAACATGACTGATGAAATGAGTTTTATGATTTACTTCACATAAGAACAACAAAAAACCCCACCCCTGTCACAAAATGGGACATTTTCTCCATAACGGGAATATACTGGATGAATATTGACATATTTGCTTAGAAACTATGAACAGAACTCTATTTTTGTTATGCCAATGTAATGTTATAATTTCAACCTACATTTCTTTTTCTTTCAACTGAGTGATCTGGGAATTGCTTGGGTTTGACTTACCTGAATTTCCTGAACTAATAATGTATTTGGATGGTCTGGCTAACACACAATTTTATTTATCCAAAAGTATTCTTATTAAAACAAAAAATTATTGATAGTTTAAAAGCTCCTAATACAGGCTATTAATAAAGAAAATCCATTAATCTAATTATAAAAAGGACAATACCAGGAAAAATCATTTATTTGATTATTTATAAAAATAGGAAAAAAATGCTTTTAATTCACTTTAGAGCAAAGTAAGTATAACCTTAGTAACTAAATGAAAAATAAATAAATAGCAAACATTTCCAGGTCAGAATAAAATTATCATCTGCTTAAATGTGTGATAGAAATTTAGAAATCTATACATAATTTTAAAAGCTCAATTTATCAAATGAAGAAATAGAGGATCTACTCACACCAACTCATCTTCTGCAACTTCCTTTTGTTTATCCAGATTTTTCCTCCTCAGCTCTTTCATCATCTGATCTATCTCTTTCTGAAGCTCTTGTAAATTTCTCTCAGGGGCCTTGTCTTGAGTTCCTAGAGTTTCATTTAGTTTTATGGCTTTTTCATTTACAGCTGCAGGGGGTAAAACAAATTTTGCAAATTAGTAAACAAAAGTGTCACAAGGGAAAGTGGCATTCAACATCTGCTCCTTACCACCACCTCCAAGTGGAATGTAATTTGCCAGAGATGTTCCTGCTGGGAAAGAGAGAGGCAGTTGTGTAACAATCACCAACAAAGAGGGAAATGTGACATAATTCTTCATGTTAGATTTCTTTTAGGGGACACAGGAATTAAAACACAGTTTCAAAACTCAAAAGGAAAGAATACTAACAAAGCAGTGGGTCAAATTCTCTTCCAAGAAAAAATAAAAAAAAAAAAAAGAGATGTGCAGTCTAGTTCTTGGAAGTGAAAACAAGAGATCTTCCTATTTCTGATAAAACTGTCATATTTAGTCTGTTTTAAAATACTGAATATAGAAATACTATCAGTGATGAGGTTTCTGAACATGAACTTGCCCTTGAGTTTCCACAAGTACTCTTGTATTCGTTGTTATAAAGGAGTGAGGGAAGGAGCACTGGTCCTGGGACAAGGGTATAGATTAGACCTTGAAGATGCCTTCCAGCAGTAACATCCATCCTAGCAGTCCATGTTTTTATGCATTAAATGGAGCTTCAAGCTGTATTTGTTGGAATATTAGGATTCTCCAGGTACTTCAGGTATTCTACAAATAATGTCTATTCTGCCAAGAATCTGTTTTATAAGTTGGTGTTCTGGGCAAAATTTCATTTGGAAAAAGAATTCTTTGTCAAATAAAAGTTTAAAGAATTGGTGAATTGAAACATTTTACAGAGTTCTAACCATTAATTTTAGACTAAAGTTGCTTGAAAAGTGTTCTATTGAACATTAATTTGGTGAGCTGAAGGGAGATATTTTCTGAACTCTTTGTCTGCTGAATAGTTTTTTCTACAATATCATATATGAAAAGCCATAGAATGGGGGTCTGGGCTGGCATATATATATATATATATATATATATATATATATATATATATATATATATATATTGTCAAGAGGGTATCTAAAGACTTCTGTAAACATAATAAATCCTGAACATTCATTTCTGGAGAGATTATTTTCTGATTTATACTGGTCAAAGCTCCTGAGCAGATGCACATAGTCAGGAATGTATATTAGCCAGAGTGGGTGGTGAAATGGTGGGTTAGTTAGTAGAGTGGATCTGAAATGTTGTTCCCCCATTAAGTAGCAGCAGCATCACCTTGGTACTTGTTAGACATGCATATTCTCAGGCCTTCCACGGACCTATTGAAATAGAAATTCTGGGAGTAGGGGACCAGTAATCTGGTGTTGTTATTTTAACAAGTCCTAACGGAGCTTCTGACACATGCTGGAGTGCAAGGAGTACTGGGTTAGTAGAAGAAATGGAGTTTCTTTTGTTTGTTTGCTTGTTTTGTTTTAATTAGTTTCAATCCCTTTCCCAAATGCACCTTTGTAATTTCCTTTTCATATAAATGTCTTTGGTAAGAAAATTGCTGCAGTCAACACCTTATTCCTATAGCCTTTGTTATAGACATAAGGTTTGTGTTGAAACCATTCCTGTTGTGATGGTAGATGAAGGTAAGACTCTTGAGAGTTGATTGGATCATGAGGGCAGGGAAGGGGTTGTGACCTTATACAATAGTTGCAGAGGACTCCCTTGACCCTGCCATCATGTGAGTTATAACAAGAAACTGCCCTTGGCACATAAAAAGGGGGCTCCTCCCCAGACACTAGCTACACCAGTGACTTAATTTTGGATGTATCAGCTTTATGAAAGATGAAAAAGATATTTAATTTGCTTTTAAGCCCACAGGTCTGTGATATATTTGTTCAAATGGTCAGAACATACTTAGATAGCAATAGATTAATTTGCAGAAAAATTTCAATCATGTGTTTTAAAGAATACTCCTAGGAACCACCCCTAGCCCTGTGGAAGAAATCATTGCTCAGGTGCTATATTCCTAGAAGTTAGTGAGGGTGAACATTTCTAATAGTCGTCCTGAGATAGGTCAAAGAACCTTCCCAAGATTCTATCACATGCTAATAAGATATCCAGCATCATGTGTCATGTCTATTATGGGGCCACTGTGACCATGAACTGATTAATTGAAAGCTCTCTGGTCCAGTAGACCATATGGGAGGCATACCAGAGGGTCAATGATTAAATGGGAGATATTTTATTCTTCTAAAATTTCAAAAAAGTAGAATCTGTCATAGATTTGGCTATACCTATGGGACAGCCTCATCCTTTAGTCTGAGCACATGCCTGTTGGCAAAGCTGATTTAAACCAATTGTGGCATATAAGGAACTACAGACATCATTTATATTCACTCTTTAAAATTGACAGTGATAAATCCCACTTCTTAATCTCCGAAAGCCATGTTTTTTCTTTATTAAATGAGTATATAAATGATAAAAATATTTCTTTGAAATTTGATCTAATTTAGGTCTGAGCACAAGCCATACTAGAGAAGGGAGAACATGGGATATAATTTCACTGTTTCTCTTGTGGTTTAGGCTCAAAGCTAAACTTATGCAGAAAAGAATGACATCAGAGAGAGAAAAGAAAAAGTTAAAAATGGCTGCATGTTTTGAAATGCAGATCATTTTATTTTTAATTAAAATATTATGTAAAGAACTAAAGAAATTAATAGGGTACACAAAAAATGGTTTTAGCAAAATGATGCTGTGTTAAGAAAGCAAGCCTTTTAATAGAAGAGGTTTACTTGGTCTACTGCTTATATATATGTGAGATTAAAACTTCTCTGAGCATTTTAATACTAAAGATGAATGTGTTATTTAACCTCTTACTCAGAGGTATATGTTGTCACTGCAATATATTTTCTTTTGCACAGTTATTGAAAATATTTGTGAAATAAATATAGCTTTTGAATTTACTCATTTATTTGGACCTTATTTCATATGAAAATTTAAAGGAATTAAAAATGTCTTTAAAACATGGTGACTCAATTCTCCTATAAGAAAAAATAGGAGTAAAGGGAAAAGATTAATGTGAATCAGGAAAAGTCTTACTATGCAAAAAGGTGTGTCATCATGTTCAAAACAATGGTCCCTAAATCTAGTTCCAAGCTGATAAAATGAAGAGAATCTCCGGAGTTATACAGTATCCCTAAAATAAAAATAAGCCACATCTTCAGGATATGCCAGGATGATTTTGTACATAAATCTGAAAGAAATCCTGTGATAAGTAAAGTAATCAAGAATGAACACTGCTACTCTGACCTGAGAAACAGCCTAGAAGGGTGTCTAACCTCAGGTGCTATTATGTGTCAGGGCATCGACACTAATGGGGTTCACCTATGTCCATTCATTCATTCTAATAATGCATGGTGTAAAATATTCATGACCTAATGGAGAGTCATATCAGAGAATATATTATAAAATTAGAGTGGGGTACAAGGTCTTGGATGAAGAGAAGCTGATCATCTATAATTAGGCCATGACTTAAAGTGGGGGAGAGGTGAGGCACTCATCTCTACCTAAACATAAAACCAAAGTGGACAAATGCCAGGCTGAAGCATTCACTTTTCCCATAGCAATTTATTGCCACTAATAAAATGCAAAATTACTCATGACTTTCCCTATTGTAGCTTTGGTGGGTGGGAGGGGGAGTCTGAGTATGTTGTATAACCTATTTACATCTTAGCAAAAATTTAGTACATCACTGGAATATTCTGGTTCGCTTTCAATTTTAACAGCTGCATCAATTCTGCCAAATAGTGTCTGCTGGCAGAAGTGAGCAGTGCCCTGTTTTCCTCAGGTACAAAAACCCCATGTCACTTCACATGAATTAGAAAAAGATGTCTCATCTAGATAGATCACCTGACCAATGCACAATTTGGGGAAAAAGACACATTTTTTTTTTCAGTGTAATAAGTCAGAGAATATGGTCATTGAACAAAACCCATATTAAACATCATCTCAAGTTTGCAAAACCCATGTTAAACATCATCTCCAATTTGTCTCCACTGGTGTCTGGTGTGGGGCACAAACTGTACAATGGCCTTGGCCATGCAGAAAAAAAAAGCCCACAAATACGTGTCTCTGTGTGATGGTGGGTGGAGGACTCAATGTAAAAGAGAAAGTGAGCAGTAATGACACGGAGGTCTATTAGTGCATGTGTTAGCACTTATTCTGATGTACCAATATTTCATTGAGATAATTTTTAAAATGAGTCTCTGGGATGAGCATATCATCTTGGTTCTGGGTGTTTGAAATTCCACACAGAAGGAAAGGAGAGATCTTAGAACATCAATTGGCATCTTCAGGGAGCCACATGGAGGGAAACTGCTATGCTTACCCTGGGATTTGTTGTTGTTGTTATGGTTGCTGTTTGGGGAAGGGGACTTTTAAGTTGCATTCATGGAAAATAATCCCAGGGAAAGCATACCAATCTCATCTGACAGAGGATAAAACACATAAATTCACTAAGATTGTTCTAGTGGAAGTAACTTCTGTTTTAGATTCTGACATGTTTAAAACTCTGTTCCTAATTGCCATGGGGAATCTTCCTGTATGTGATATCTAAGAATTACTAGTTAGAATCTGCCTTGAAGTTTAGATCTTTTCCTGATTTATTAAACTATATTACAAAGCAAATAATCTAATATGCATAATGTTATAGAGCAATAAAAAATATTTTATTTTTAGAGAGAAAAACCCTACTTTTTAAAAACTTTCTTAACATGCATACATACTTATATTAGTAGACATTTAAGAGCTAGTTTTATTTTAGTGTGGTGTGGGCATTATCTGTTTTCATCAATTGGGTCTCCGAAGAGCTTTTGCCCAAAGATGGTTTCTACTTTAACTCTCCATCATACTGGCAGTTGCCAACAACTAACTCCTGGGGAAATGTGGACAAAATGCAGGGGAGCTTCTGGTGAAGTAGCACATCCAAATCCCAAGCAACAGATGTTCATTAAAAATCTTGTACCAAGTATTTGAAAGGCCATTTTGAGAAATTAAAGTGCTGGTTTCAGGTACCAAATAGATTATCAAATAAGCCTTTTTAAAAATTAAAAATATTTAAATAGTTTTGAACACAAAAATAGCAAAACGTAGCTTTCCCATGAGTAATTTAATTGTAATAGTCATTCCTCAAGAATTTACCACTATTCTGTGCTTATCATCATTAATTCATTGGCTATTGTCATTCATTTACCACTGTAGGTCACAGGTTGTCAGTAGATAATGTTCTTGAATATTTTAACAAAATACTTTGAAAAACTCAACCCTTGAATTTAGAAATAGCATCTTTACAAGAGAATCTTATAATCTCTTTTCTCTATTTTCTGTTGAGACAAATAATGATTACAACATGGTTTCTCTAATACCTTCTGCATCATGGGCAAGCTTTTCAACAAATTCTCCAAGGGACTTTGCTCTTGTGTTGGTCCTCTCAGCATCCTGTCCCGTTTGCTCACCATCTGCTGTCACTTTGGTAGCCTAATGATCCAAATTTGGGAAAAGCATAATTAATAGAGATGATAAAGCTACAGTGAGATAAGCTCCCACTGGCTATATTTTCTTTCAAATTTTACTTTGAGCCAAAAGCAATCGATGAATTATTGATCAGAAGTACTGGAAATGACACCCCATGTTCAAGTATACAATTAAACTTTATTACTTCTTCCATTAAATGAAAATCAGAGAGCTGTATTTAGTCTTTTAAAAAGACTCATTATATGTGATGGCACAGAAGAAGTGATAAAGCACAACTATTTTTGAAATATCTGTAAGGTACTATTGCCAAAGTCTTTATGAAATCTTTGGGTTCCATGTGTTGCAGGTTTGTCTGCCTTTTATTTGAAAACATGAGGAGACCAGCAACCATCTCTTGGGGGAAGAATAGGCAGTCTGTCTCAATAAGCTTGATCCTATAGATTCAGTGTAGATCAATAAGTTAATTAAAGAAACAAAGGATAGAAGTGCTTAGTTATCCAGTAGTAAATGCTTGTTGTATAACACTTCAAAGATGCCAGTAATACATCAAGAGAGAATAAATACTAACTTTTCTATATGTCATTGGCAGAAATAGGGCACAGAACCATATACCATATGCAAAATAAAAAAGAACTCTCAAACAGCTCTACCTCCCAAGGAGGACCTTATACATATTTACCTCTGTTTACATTGAAGATGCCATTTGATACAATGGATTGTTCAGAGTTAAGACAGAGCATAGTCTAATACAAAAGATCTGTAAAATGTTAAATGTTTCTTTAAAAGGCACTACAAAGTTTAGAGCACCTTGACACAGGTTTACTCCTCACTTTTCTATGTGTACACATATATGAATGAAAAGGACTTCTCTTTTACTAAAAGGATGTAATCTAACAACAGATATGAATCAGAGAATCACAAACTGCCTCAATATTGCTGTGAATGCAGTCCAAGTTGGCAGAGTATTAATGCTGTACAGTCTTGATTGACCAGGGTCCTTACATTCTAAGCATGGCCAAAGGATTCATCTTTTTCTATTTTAAATATTTTAAGTAGAACTAAATGTCTGGCCTGTACAGAAATGGCAAGAGATGCCACAGGAATTGCTCTGCATTTTGTGTTTTCCCAGGGGCAGTAAGAAGTTTAATTTATGAAAGGTTTCAAGGTTTTGCATAAAAGATAGAATAAAAATCCAACTATTATCATCCAATTTCTCAATTTGCTAGTGTTAACAATACAAAATGATGAAAAGGAAATAATCCATTGGAAAAATTTAAAATCTTCTCTTTGTAGTTTGCTATACATATACACTGAGACTTGTAGAATATTAATCAATATATTTAATGTTCTAGATTTATTCTTCTAATGTATTAATAATGGGGTTACTTTCACTTTTGGATTTAAAAAAATTCTTTTTGGTAGTAAACTGTGCATAAAATCCCTAGGTATTACAAATATGTCCTAGTAATTTCTTTCATATGTTTGCATTCAAGAATCAGATGCTCAAATCACTTTTACACATACACACACACACACACACACACTATACACACAAACACTTTACACATGTAGTTATTTAAGAGTTAGTTTTGAATCACTAAAGTCAACTGCTTCAGATGTCACAGGATTAGACAAGGGGGAGTAAAGGGAAGGGAGGGGTGATAGGAATAGGAAAGACAGCAGAATGAACAGGACATAGCCTTCCTGTGTTCATACATGAATTCACGATCAGTGTAATTCCACATCATGAACAACCATAAAATGGGAAGTTATGTTCCATGTATGTATGATATGTCAAAACACATTCTAATATCATGTATAACTAAAATGAACAAATTAAAAAAAAATTATAAAGCATGCTACAGAAATTTGTCTTTTTCTCTTGTGGCTTGTTTACTTTTGTTTAATGAGTTTAATATTAAGAGTATTAGATGATATTTGAGAAAGGCATAAAACAGCTAATATCACCAAAACTAGAGTTCTCTAGTCTAACCCTATCTGTACTCTGATATCACTTCCATTTTCACCTATATGGAAAACCATGATAAGGGACTCAATCTGCAATATGGTCATCGTCCAATATATTATCTTAAGAATTAATGGATCACCAGCACTGTTATCTCTTAATATGCAAAATATGTACATTATAACTTAAGCTAAAGTATTACAAGTATTCACACCATCAAACTAACCAATTCTTATGAATAACTCAAGCATCAAACTTTTTAAAAAATGATGTACATAAGCACACCACTTCCCACATTCCACATGACCAAGATCACATTCATTGTCTTCACTTCTCCTATTGGCCTGCTGTAGTAGGTGTAATGTGAAAAGTCATTGACAACAAACATTGAACTCTCAGTACCAATTGTATGAGTACTCCAATATTGAGATATCAAGAATCTTGTATGGGGCTGGGGATGTGGCTCAAGCGGTAGTGTGCTCGCCTGGCATGCGTGCGGCCCGGGTTCGATCCTCAGCACCACATACCAACAAAGATGTTGTGTCTGCCGAAAACTAAAAAATAAATATTAAAAATTCTCTCTCTCTCTCTCTCTCTCTCTCTCTCTTTAAAAAAAAAAGAATCTTGCATGTCTTGTGATAAAAACATACTTACAAAGGAATCACTAAGGCCCTTTTCAATCAACCTCCCTGGCTTCCTTTTAGTATATTAAATATGCCAAGCTTTTCCCTTTTTAGGGACTTTTTGTGTATCCTGTTGTTTTTGCCTGTAATATGCTTCTTTTTGACTCTTTCAGTGATGGGACCTTTATCATCCATCAGTTTTCAATTTAAGTGGCTCTTCTTAGCCATTCCCAAGTGCCTTTTCAGGTCTCCACATTTCTCCTGCATCAGGATACTTCCTTCATCGCATCGTTCAGTTTAGAATTACTTATTTCATTTTAATAAATAAGTAATTGATTTACTATTACTGACTTGATATTTTTCAACTACCTCCCAACTAAAAGGTAAGCTCTAAGAGGGCAAGTAGTTGGTCTATTTTGCTAATCACTTTATATCCATCATCTAGTATAATGGCTACTTTACAGCTAATATTCTCTGAGTGTGGTTAAATAGATGACTGAAAAACAATTTTTTTATTGAATCTTGTCACTCTCATTACCACATTACTATTCTTACTTATTTTCTTTTTTGGAAAAAAAGATTTTGTTTATATTATTGATTCTTAACTTCTTTCCACTTACTCCAAATATATCCAAATTTTGCAATTCAGTTCCAGTCTCATATTCTCTGGAAAGGCATCCCTGCTTATTCTAGTGCATGCTCTCCTTAGATTTTCAACCTTCATTAGTACCATTCATAACTGCAATGGTAGTTACTTTGCTAGGTGCTTTGCCATATCTATCTCATCTTCATCTGTGGAGCCTAAAACTCATAGACTTTCTTCTTTTGATTCCTTAGAGGGCAAGGCACAGTGCCTGGTAAATTGTGGAGGGTCAAAAATGTTGAGTGACTGGCTGATACAATGATAATCAAACCACCTAACCCTTTCAAGTTCTAAAGCCTGTTGGAGGATTCCCAAGGCCATTCAAACTGACCATATGCCTGGAGCTATGCTTGCCAGCAAATGCAGACATCTGAGCAGTTTTCTGGGAATCTCTTAGAGCTCGTCAGAAGCTGTGGCTCAAGGGCTGCAGCTGAGTGCTTGGGAACACAGCCAGGCATGAGGACCTCCAGTTGTAACCACACTGTATTCTAGCCACTGTCCTCATGGTAATTCAAAACTGAGCCTGTGATTATGCACTAAGCTCCATGCTGGTGAGGGTTGAGTAGAGGGAGGGGTGGATAAAAGTTTTCAGAACCACCATAGGGCTTACTAAGAAAGACACCCTTTCTTTTCATGTACTAGAACTTCCCCTGTTGGCTACAATCCAAAAGAGGAGGAGATGAGAGTTTCCTGGCACCCACAGCATTGACTTATGTGGATTAGCACTTTGCAAGATGGTTTATAGAGTCAGACTCAGCTGTGCCCAGACTGATATGTGTGTTTGGAAAGGTTTATATCACTCTTGTAGGTTTCATTCACCCTAACTGATTTTAGAGATATGTGGGGGCACGATTGTTACTTTCACACAGGTGAAAGTGAAGGTACAGAAAGATTTAGTGGCGACGTAAATTCATACATCAGAAATTTGGGACAAAAAGACAAATTTGTACAATATTTGTCTGTACCAAATACTATTTTATATTTGGCTAACATCCAGAAGGACTGGAACAAATATAAAAAAAGCTTAGCATTCCAAGGGAGGAGAAAATTGCTACAGCTTGTGTAGTACATTACTTGTCATTACTTGTACATGTAAGTTTTGGCCTTTCATCAATTAACATGAGGTCTATAACAGAACAACAACATCTAGATATATTTTTTAAAAGCATGTCTCATTATATTGTAGTGAAGTTGAAGAGTCACTCTGGTCAAAATAAATGAAAGATACCATAAAGGAGGACCACGACAAATGTTCTACTACCTATAGATAGTAGTGATTGCTAGTGTATCATTGTGAAAGTAAAATTCACAAAACTCAGGTTTCCCTAGGACAGGCTAATATAATGCTTCATATATATGAATGCTCAATAATACATGATAGGGGCTATCTGTTGGACCCAGCTTGGTCTTCCTGTGTTTCATTAAATTACCATCCTCATCCCTTAGTCATCTTTCTCTCGTTCACTATTATCTTGTTCTTTTGGTATTTGACAATTATCTTATTTACTGTAATATGATGTACAGGTTTCCCTTCATTCTCTAGCTTAGATTTTCTTATTTCAGCATCCCCGTGCCTCTGTACTGCCATCATTCCAATGTTCGTCTGTAAAGATGCTTTACACAGTATCTCACGTGCATCTTTCCTACCTTTGATTACCTTTATTTTTTTAACATTCAAGTTCACTCAGGTCTCCCCCACTACCTTTTATTTTCCTTTTATTTTCTGGCTTTTGTTTTTAAAGTATTTGTATCCAGGCAGCATGCATCTCCATTAGATGCACATTAAATTACTTCTGAACAATATAGCTGTTACTCCCTTGCTTTAGTTCAAGCAGTTCTCACTGTGCCCCTTGAAATCTGTGCATAATTTTCTTGGTTGGATATTACTAGTGTCTTTTATTTTCTGGATTCTTTATGTTAAAACTAGAAGCTAATGGAGCAAATCTAACTGCTCAATAGAAAACAATGCTTAAATGTCATCCACCTATGCACTTATAGATTCCTATGGTTACCTGCTAAAATTAAATTTCAGGTCTACTCATTTATATGATATTCTCAAGGGCTCATCTTTAAACACTACCAATTTTGTATATCCAAGTGGCAGTGAAGCACTTCTCAGGCAAGGTGCTAGACCAACAACACACAAGGAAAGAGACGAAAAACAACCATTTAACCCTGTGGGATGATAAAAAGCCAGTTTCAAGTGGAATATCTACTTAAATATCTCAGGTGACAATTTTGAAAGTTCCAAATCAAATACATATGATTTATTATTACACCCTATCTCTCTCTTAAAATAAAAAAGCAGAAATAAAGAATATTGTTCGCTATTTCAACTTTTTTTTTTTAAGAGAGAGTGATAGAGGAGAGAGAGAGAGAGAGAGAGAGAGAGAGAGAGAGAGAGAGAGAGAATTTTTAATATTTATTTTTTATTTCTCGGCGGACACAACATCTTTGTTGGTATGTGGTGCTGAGGATCGAACCCGGGCCGCACACATGCCAGGCGAGCGCGCTACCGCTTGAGCCACATCCCCAGCCCTCAACTTTTGAAAATATAAATAAGCCATTGTATACATATAATATTGTTAGCACTTGAATAATTCAAAAGCCAGTTTCATTATTTTAAGAGTATTTTATCTTAATTAAATTTAATTTTCAATAGGCAGCAAAAATGTAAATAACACTAAACTCTAATATTTTATATAGTTCAAATTATTATGTAGCATTTTCTTCTCATAGAATATAAACATTTGAGAGTTATTTATCACAGAAGATACAAAATTTAAGAAAACTACAAATATATGTCTGATTTTAATATACTTTAGAGAAACTCAGAATGAGAGCTTACTTTGAATTCGTCTAGCTTTTGTTTTTGTTCAAATGCTGTTATTGAATTATTCACAATTAATTCATTAAACAAATATTAACTGAACACCTCATCACGTGTGTGTGTTGTGTGTGTGTGTGTGTTGTGTATGTTTGTGTGACCACCTTGCTCCCAAGCACCCAGGCCAGTTCGTGTATGTGTATGTGTGTGTGTGTGTGTGTGTGTGTGTGTGTGTGTGTATATATATATATATATATATATGTATATATATATGATGTTGAAGATACCACAATGAACACATACATACACACAAAAAAACAAAACAAAACAATGGGTATTTTGTGTTTTTTGGAAATTATAGTCTGATGGGGTAGAGTTATTTGTCAAATAATCATGCCAATAAATTTATAGAAATAAACTGGAGAACACAGTGGTATAATAAAAAAAACCACAGTGGTATAATACAACCATATGAGGAATGTCAGCACACGTGGACTGTCACAGAGGGCTTTCGTGAGTTGAGATTTGAAATGTGAACTGGAGTTAAGAGAAATTAATAAGATGTTTGGGGGCGGGGGATACCATCAAGGCAGCAGAAAAAAAAATGTGTGGTAAGGCTCCATGATGGGACAAAGTGACAAAGTGATGGAATGGCTGAAATGCTGGTGTCATTGCAGTGGCACAAGTGGTGGGAGAGGTGGCAAAGGTGGAATTCTGGCCCTTATCCTAATACCAAAGATGAGCCAGAAAAAGAGTTTACGCACTCTAGTGATATATTCATATTTGGAACAGCAAATGATCATTCAGCCTACATTGTAGAGAGCAGAGCCAGGAAAGAGCAAAACAAAAAACAGAGAGACTATGTAGAAAGTTGACATGGTAATCTCAAATTAGCATTATGAGATTAGAGGAGGTGGGGTAATGACAATAGAAGATCTACCCAGAAGTGGAGGTTTGGTAATGAGTTAGATAAGCAAGAGGGCAATAAGGTATTAAGAGGAATCAAGGAAGATTATAGGTTTCTGGCTTATACACTCAATACACAGAGGTCCAAATGGGCACACATTGTTGAGTGAAGAGAAGAGATTAAGCTAGGGAGGTCAGACTATGGTGGGAGAACATTGTATGTTATTCTGAACAAATTAGAAAGCCACTACATAATTTAAAGGAAAATTATGGGATTAGTTTGTTTTGTGATTTGGATCAGGAATGCCTCCCAAAGACTCTGTGTTGAAGGCTGTATCCCCAATGTAGCAGATGGGACTTTTGAGAAATGGATGCATTATGAGGGCTTTGACATCATCAGTGCATTACTTTATTAGCAAGAGAAAGGACGACTGGGAGTATAGTGTAGTATTATAGGAGGTAGGGCATAGCTGATGGAGGTATGTCACTGTGGGCATGTATTGAAAGGGTATTTCTTGTCTTTTCACCCTCCCCTCCTCTGATTCCCAGATGCCATGAATTGAGCAGTTTTTCCTCCACCAGGACCAAATATATAGAGCCAGAAGACCATAGAATTATGCCTCTTAAACCATTAATCAAACATATGTCTTTTATCCTTTGAGATATTCATCAGGTGTTTTGGTTATAGTGACAAAAAAAAATGACAAACACAGTTTGAGGTGTCCATCTGGCAGGTAGGTACACAGCGCTGAAGCATGTGAATGAAGTTTATCTTGAAAATATAGTTGGATGGATCATCAGCTTATATTTTGTAAGTAAAGCCCAGAGAAAGAGTTTATAGAGTGAGAAGAAATGTGGACTGAGGACTAGACTATATGAAAAAAACAAATTTAAAGGATAGGAAGAGGAAGAGGCTCCAAATGAAAGGCCAGAGAATTAAGAGGAAAACAAAGAGAAGAATATGTCAAGAAGGAAAGATAGATCAAAATTATTAATTGCTTCAGGGAGCTCAAGTAAATTAATAAAGTGTCCATTGGATTTGGTAACAACTCAATGGTTATCTTATAACAATAGTTTCAGTAGTTTCTAGTAGAAATTTAAATGGAAGGGGAGTGAGAAATAAGAGCAGATCTCTAAGACTTTCTTAAAAAAAATGTCTCTGAAAGCAGAAAAAATGCTAACAGTCGTAGCTCTAGAGATATATACAGTTGTCATAATAAATTATCTGAAGGGGAATTCAAGATGGTGGAGAGAAGGCAGGCTGCCTATCTTAGCTCTTTCATGTAGAGAGAAAACAGCTGATTAAAGATGTAGGTGGCAAAGGGAATGCACTGATTATCAATATTGGAAGATCAGAGACTTGAAGGACTTGGAAATTCTGGTTACTGCAACAAATAACAGAAAAGAATTAGTTAACCCAGAACCAGCATCTGGACAGGTCTGGAGGGAGGGGTCACAGGGAGAGAAAGTGGGAGAGGAAAAGCTGATAAGCTTACTTTAGAGACAGCTGAAGAAAAATTCAGACTAAGTTGGGAAGGGAGCTGAGAATTTAACCACTGAATAAGAAGTACTCCACTTGTTTTTTTTACTAGAGACTGTGGTGGGCAGCCATTTTTTGGAGATCACATCTGAGCTTATAGCTCAGGAAGCAATTCAATTTTTAAAGATTCATCCCACCTAGAGACACCTGCTAATATTATCATGGGGGGCACCTTTGAAGTGGGGCAGTACTATAATTCTGTGTAGTTACACGTTTTAGAACTAAAGGCGATTGAGTTGCCCCTCTTCCTTCTAGCTTCTGCAATAGGAGTGGGGCAGAGCAGAGAAGAGTGCATAATATTGTGGTAGAGTATAGCACCTACCTGCAGCAAACATATCCCTAAAATCAACCTTGGATTCTGCTAGAAAGTGTGGTATCTATGGAGCAACTCACATCTCTGCTACCAGCCACCGTCAAACCAGCTGCCAATCTGGACCTCAGCTTCCAGGTACCACCTTGCTCCTCAGCAACCAGGTCAGTTCATGCATCTGTCCTGTGCTACCAAGCTCCACAAGCCAAAAACTACAAAGATGAGCTCATACCTGTTTTTGTAAGTTCAAGAGTGCATAAAATAGGTATCTACATTTTAAATATTTCTGCAAGGCCAAAATGGAATTTTTTTATGACTGTTGTTATATTAACTGTTTTGTGTAAAGCCTAAGTATTTTGTTGTGTCTTTCCTCATCATTTGTTTTTTCATGATTCTAACTAATTTTATGTATTTTTTAGACTTATTTATTTATTTATTTATTTCTAATTTGTTATACATGATAGCATTCATAATACACAAGTGGAATACACAACTGGAACACAATTTTTCATTTCTTTGGTAGTACACAAAGTAGCATCACACCATTTGTGTCTTCATATATGTACCTAGGGTAATGATGTCCATCTCATTCCACACCTTTATTACCCCCATGCTCTCTCCTTTCCCCTCCCTTCCCTTTGCTCTATCCAAAGTTCCTCCATTCCTCCCATGATCCTCCCTTCACCCCCATTATGGATCAGCTTTCATATATCAGAGAAAATATTTGGCCTTTGGTTTTTTGGGATTGGCTTACTTCACTTAGCATGATATTCTCCAACTCCATCCATTTACTTGCAAATACCATGACATTATTCTCTTTTAATGCTGGGTAATATTCTATTGTGTATATGTATCACAGTTTCTTTATCCATTCATCTATTGAAGGTCATCTAGGTTGGTTGAATAATTTAGCTACTGTGCTGTAAACACTGATGTGGTTGTGTCACTGCAGTATGCTGATTTTAAGTCCTCTGGGTATAAACCAAGGAGTGGGATAGCTGGGTCAAATGGTGGTTCCATTCCAAGTTTTCTAAGGAATCTCCATACTGCTCTCCAGATTGGTTGCACCAATTTGCAGTCCCACCTGCAATGGGAGAGTGTGCCTTTCCCCCAATATCCTCGTCAACACTTTTTGTTGCTTATATTCTTAATAACTGCCATTCTGACTGGAGTGAGATAAAATCTTAGAGTAGTTTTGATTTGCATTTCTCTAATTGTTAGAGATGTGGAACATTTTTTTCATATATTTAATGATCAATTGAATATCTTTTTTCTGAGAAGTGTCTGTTCATTTCCTTAGTCCATTTATTTATTGGGTTATTTGTTGTTTTTTGTTTGTTTGTTTGTTTGTTTTTTGGTGTTAAGTTTTTTGAGTTATTTATAAATCCTGGAGATTAGTGCTCTGATGTATGTATGGTAAAATTTTCTTTCATTTTGTAGGCTCTCTCTTCACCTCACTGTTTCTTTTACTGAGAGGAAACTTTTCAGTTTAAATCCATCACATTTATTAATTCTTGATTTTGTTTCTTGTACTTTAGGAGTCTTGTTAAGGAAGTAGGGTCCTAATCCAACATGATGAAGATTGGGCCTACTTTTTCTTTTATTAGGTACAAGGTCTCTGGTCTAATTCCTGGGTCCTTAATACACTTTGAGTTGAGTTTTGTGCATGGTGAGAGATAGGAGTTTAATTTCATTTTGCTGCATACGGATTTCCAGTCTTCCCAGAACCATTTGTTGTATGTTTTTGGCACCTTTGTTTAGTATGAGATAACTATTTATTTGGGTTTGTCTCTGTGTCCTTTATTCTGTACCATTTGTCTACAAGTCTATTTTGGTGCCAATACCATGCCATTTTTGTTACTATTGCTCTGTAGTAGTGTTTTTTAAGGTCTAGTATACTGATGCCACCTGCCTTACACTTCTTGCTAAGGATTGCTTTGGCTATTTTGGGTCTCTTATTTTGCCAGATGTATTTCATTATTGCTTTTTCTATTTCTATGAGAAATTTAATTGGTAATTTATTGGAATTGCATTAAATCTGTATAGTGTTTGGGCTGGGGATGTGGCTCAAGAGGTAGCGCGCTTGCCTGGCATGTACGGGGTGCTGGGTTCGATCCTCAGCACAACATAAAAATAAAATAAAGATGTTGTGTCCACCGAAAACTAAAAAATAAATATTAAAAAATTCTCTCTCTCTCTCTCTCTCTCTCTCTCTCTCTCTCTCTCTCTCTCTCTCTCTCTCTCAAAAAATTTTTGTATAGTGCTTTTGGCAGTATGACCATTTTGACAATATTAATTCTGCCTATTCTAGAACAGGAAAGATCTTTCCATCTTTTAAGGTCTTCTTTAGTTCCTTTCTTTAGCATTCTGTAGTTTTCATTGTAGAGATCTTTCACCTCTTTTGATAAGTTGATTTCAAAATATTTTATTTTTTTAGGCTATTGTGAATGGGATAGTTTTTCTAATTTCTCTTTCAGAGGGTACGTCACTGAAGTACAGAAATGCATTTGATGTACAAGTGTTTATTTTATATCCTGCTACTTTTATGAATTCATTTATTAGTTCTAGAAGTTTTCTGCTGAAATTTTTCAGAACCTCTTAAGTATCGAATCATGTCGTTGGCAAATAGTCATAGTTTGAGTTCTTATTTTCCTATTCATATCCCTTTAGTTTCTTTTATCTGTATAATTGCTCTGGCTAGAATTTCAAGAACTATGTTAAATAGAAGTAGTTAGGGAATCTCTGTCTTGCTCTAGTTTTTAGAGGGATGCTTTCAATTATTCTCCATTTAGAATGATGTTGGCCTTGGGCATAGCATAGATATAGCTTTTACAATGTTCAGATATGTTCCTATTATCTCTAATTTTTCTGGTGTTTTGAACATAAAGAGGTGCTGTATTTTGTCAAATGCTTTTACTGCATCTGTTGAGGTGATCATATGATTCTTATTTTTAGTCTACTGATGTGATGAATTACATTTATAGATTTCTGTATGTTGAACCAACCTTGCATCCTTGTGATGAACTCCACTTGATCATGGTGCACTATCTTTTCAATGTTTTTGTATTCTATTTTCCATAATTTTATTGATAATTTTTGCATCTATATTTATTAGAGATATTGGTCTGAAGTTTTCTTTCCTTGATGTGTCTTTGTCTGGTTTTGGAAACAGGGTGATATTGGCCTCATAGAATGAGTTTGGAAGTGTTCCCTCTTTTTCTATTCCATAGAAAAATTTGAGGAATATTGGTATTAGTTCTTCTTTGAAGGTCTTGTAGAACTCAGCTGGGAATCCATCTGGTCCTGGACTTTTCTTGTTTGGTAGGCTTTTGATGCTGTCTTCTCTTTCATTGCTTGAAATTGATCTGCTTAACTTGTGCATATTGTCCTGATTCAGTTTGGGTAAGTCATATGTCTCTAGAAATTTGTTGAAGTCTTCAAGATTTTCTATTTTATTGGAGTACATATTTTCAAAATAGTTTCTAATTATCTTTTGTATTTCTGTCGTGTCCATTGTGATATTTACTTTTTCATCATGGATGTAATTAATTTGAGTTTTCTCTCTCCTTCTCTTCATTAGTGTGGCTAAAGGTTTATCAATTTTATTTGTTTTTCAAAGAATGAACTTTTTATTTTGTCAAATTTTTCAATTGTTTCTTTATTTCAATTTCATTGATTTTAGCTCTGATTTTAATTATTTTCTGTCTTCTACTACTTTTGGTGTTCATTTGTTCTTCTTTTGCTAGGGCTTTGAAATGTAATGTTAGGTCATTTATTTCTTGACTTTTTCTTCTTTTAAAAAATGAATTCCATGCAGTGAACTTTCCTCTTAATACTGCCTTCATAGTGTCCCTGAGATTTTGATATGTTGTATCAGTATTCTCATTTACCTCTAAGAATTTTTTAATATTAACAGATCCCAGTACAATATATAGCCTTAAATCAAATAGCTCCTATTAAGATATTTACAGTTTTATCACAAGAGACAGAAATGGTGAGTTCAGTTATTATCTACAATATAAACAGTAGGTTTGCAAAAGGGTCTAGAGTTTCTAATGGTGGACAAAGAGAGAATAAGGGGGCGGATGTTAAGGAGGTAGGGGGTGAGGATATAGACTTATTAGATCTTAGTGAGTGTGAAAGAGGAATCAAAGGAAGTTGGCTAGCAGCAGGAGAAAAGAGAGAAAGAGATTTTCGGAGAGAAGTAAATGGGAAGACAATAGAGAGAGTACAACAAACAAACATAAAAATTAAGAAAAAGAAAAAAAATGTAAGAATAAAAAAGAATATACAACAACTGTAATATAATATTCAGATATCCCAGTCCTCAGTAGTCTAATGCATGAAAAGTACTTGCTTACACAAATGTTGGGGCTGTAAGGGAAGTGAGAGAGAGAAAAAAAAAAATTCTTTAAGGAAAATGAAGGGATTGTTTCTGTTGGAGTTCAGTATCTTTCCTGATTTCTTTCTGATCCAATAGGTGCGGTTGTCTGTTTTTTGCTGGTATATCCACCCTCAGGATGATGAAGGTTATTAGGGTGGGAGGGTTGGTCTTGGAGGTGGAACTCCTAGAGGTGGGGTACAGCACTTGTTGGTCTCTGATGGGAGACTGCACCCCAATGATCTTCTTTGGGCCCGCTCCTGTGATGTGGGTACTTGGTATTATCTCCTCATATTGCCTATAGACCTCACAATTCCTGGTCTCTAATTTAGTCTCTAAACTGTATCTTACTTACCCCTTCCCTTTCTACTTCCCAGTCAGGAACCTCTCTACAGAGGTCTTGTAGGCTGTGCTCTATGTCCTGAGCACCTGCCGTGGAGAGCTGTTTTATATTGGGTGGTTAAGGACTAGGCTTTGTGAGATACCAACAGGCCTCATAGCTGCAAGCACTGTGCTGGGTTAGTGGCTATGGGCAAAATGGGGGAGTTGAGGACTATTGGTACCTTGATATTGCTTCTAGGCCTCAGCAGATGTCCCAAGCTGGGAGTTACCCCAAATAAAAATGTTGATGGTGGTAGAGAAGATAACCCAAGATGGCGACAAAGGTGTCCCAAGATGGAGGTGACTGCTTTGAGAGATGTGGCCTCCAGGTGGGCTGGGCGATGGCAATGCATGGCGTACTCAGAGATTCAGCTCAGCAGCATGCAGTGCTGTGGTGGGCAGCTGTCTTCAGACCATGTTCTATGTCCCCAGGTGCATACTGGCATGTAGAGGGGATTGTGACAGTGGTTGCAGTGTCCCAAGATGGGGATGACAAAGGGAGCCCCACGTTGGTAGATGGGGGTCCACACGGGAGTGGTGGCAGGGGGACCTGTGTGGGTGGGCAGCTGGGGGTTCTGCATGGGCACTAAAGGCAGGGGTCCTGTTCAGCCACTGAGGCTGGGGGACCTGCACAGGCATGGTGGCCAGGATTCCTGCATGGGATCAATGGTAGGGGGTCCTCTAATAACTTGCAGGAATACAGTACTCCCACTTCTTGAATCCCAGGTCAAGGAGCAACAAGGAATGCAACCTCCCCCTAGCCCGACATCTTGGATCCTAATTTTATGCATTCTTAACTGTTTTTTTCTTTATACCTCGTTTCCTCTTTATCATCTCCAATAATTTTCTTTCTATTTTCTCCCCTCGATTTTATTTTATCTATCTTTCCTACCTACCTATTTCTTCTTTTGTTTGTTTCCCTTCAAGTGTGATTTAGTATTTAGTATCATAAATGTTTAACTTTTCCATCTTTTCTGCATTATTTCTCACCCAATATACTCATTGGTTAGCTTAGGTGTAGAGAGCATTGTATTAAGTTTTTTAATACATGTTGATAAATAGTTTGCTCTTAATTGCTCTCTCATTTCAAAGCAGTGTTGGTGCTTATACTTAACACTTTGATACACTGATTGGATGTATGGATGCCAAGTTATATCCCAAGCTCAGGGCTTATTATAAGGAGATAACTGCTAACTAAAAATCTTTCACACAATGGGAGAAGAAATATAGGATATGAAAGAACATTAAAATAAAGAGTTAGTGATTCTGAAAATGAACCAAACAGAAATCTCAGAAATAAAAGACACAGAAAATAAATCACCCAAAAAACTTGGTTGAAAGTCTATCCAATGGATAAGATCAAGTTGAAAATATAATTTCAATTTCTGAGCTTGAAGATAAGGTATATACAACAGAACATTTTAGATAACATTAATGAGAAAAAAGAACAATAAAGTATATCAAGAATATTCATGAGTTGTGGAACAACATTAAGAAAACTAACTTAAGACTCAGCAGTATTGAACAAGGAGCAGAGATACAGGCTAATGGCATTGGTAACCTATTCATTGAAATATAGAAAAATTTCCAAACCTTGAAAATGAGATGGGTGCATTTAGAACCCCCAAATAAATAAGACCAGAAAAGAATCTCTCCGTAACACATTATAAACAAAATGCCCAAACTTTAGAACAAAGAAATAATTTTAAAAGCTGCCAAAGAGAAATGCCAGGTCACAGAAAAAAATCAGAATAAGAGCAGGTTTTTCAGCAGAAACCATAAAGTCCAGGAGGGCTTGGAATGACATATTTCAAGTACTGAAAGAAAATAACTACCAACCTAAATTGCTATATCCATCAGTTTCCTTCAGAATCATGGAAAATCCTTCCAAGAGCAGCACAAATTAAAGGTTCATGCCTACTAAGCCAGCATTGAAGAAGACACTTACAGGGACCTTACACAGAGTAGAAACATCAAAGAAAAGTGCAGGAAAAATAAATCTCATTAGAAGAATAGATGAGCAAATGAGAATTAGGATCAAATAAAACATTAGAAATAAAACAAAATTACAAGTGTTAATACATAACTCTATAATAACACTGAAATGCAAATGGTTTCAATTCTTCAATTTAAAAGACATAATCAGGCATTTTAGATTTAAAAATAAAACCCAATTATAGACTACCTGAATGAAGCACACTTTTTAGGAAAATATATCCACAGGCTGAAAGTGAAAGAATAGAAAATGATATTTCATGCCAATGGAAACTGAAAGTAAGCAGGAGTAGCTGCTTTTATATCGGAGAAAGTATATTTTAAGACAAAATTAGTCAGAAGAGACAAAGAATGTCACTATGTATTAGTAAAGACAATAATGCAACAAGAAGATATAACAACTTTTAATAGTTATGCCTCAAACATTGGTGTACCTAATTATATAAAACAAATTCTGCTCAACATTGAAAGGGACAAATAAATAAGAATGGTGGGAACATACATTTAAGAGAATAATTCTATCAAATGAACCCAGTGCACTGACTCCCTACATGGATTCTCTGCCAAAAAGCAATCTGCCCAAAGCCCTACCAGGCCTGAGGGGAAAGGAAATGTCACATTCCTCAATAAAATGAGTCAGGGAATAGAAGGCTTAGTAGATAATGAATGATGGGCATAAAGAGAGGGTTGACTGGTTTGCTATCACTGGGTTGTTAACAGATAACATAAAGGCTCAGATAGAACCTAATACAATTATACTGGGTGGTTTAAAAACCCCTGTATCCCTCATAAATAGGTTATTCAGACATCAAATCCAAAAAGTTACCACAGAAGTAGACTACAGATCAAACAGACTTAACAGACATCAACAGAGTATTTCAACCAACAACAACTAAATATACTTTCTTCTCAGCTGTTCATGAAACTTTCTCCAGAAAAAAAAAATCACATTTTAAACCAAAAGGTAAATCCTGAAAAATACAAAAGTAGCTGAAATAATTTCTTGCATCTTATTGGATTATAATAGAATCAAATTATAAATCAACAATAGCAACTAGAACTACAGAAAATATAAATACATGGAGATTGAACAATGCACTTTTGAGTGATTAAATGAGTCATAAAAGGAATCAGGGAGGAATTTCAAATGAGAACAGAGAGATAACATACAAGAATCTCTGGGACGTAGTAAAGGCAGTGCTAAGAGGAAAGTTTATGAACATTGACATTAAAAATATCAAAAAAGATCCTAAATAAATAACCTAATGATATATAATACATCAATATCTTAGAAAAATAATAATGAACTGCCTTAAAAACTGGTAGAAGAAAAGAAATAATAAGATCAGAACTGAAATAATGACACAGAATAAAAGAACAATGCAAGAAATCAATAAAACAAATATATGGTTCCTTAAAAGTATAAACAAGATTGCCAGACCTTAGACAAACTTACCAAAAGAGAGAAAGAAAACCCAAATTAATAAAAATAGCAATGAAAAAGGGGATGATATCACTATAGACATCTCTGAAAATCAGATGATCATTAGGGCTTATTTTGAAAACTTATATTCCAATTAATTTGAAAATCTAGAAGAAATGGATAAATTTCTAGACATACACAACCCACCAAAACTGACCCAAGAGAAAATTGAAACAGACCAGTAATAAGAAATGAGATGAAAACAGTAATAAAAAGCCTTCTACAAAGAAAAGCCAAGTACCAGATGGATTCACAGCTGAATTCTATCAGCCTTTAAAGCAAAAGGAATGCCATGCTCCTTAACTAATTTCATGAAACAGAAAGAGAACATTTTTAAATTCTTTCTATGAAGTCATTGTCACCCTAATACCAAAATCGGATAAGGATGTATCAAAAATAAATAGAAAAAAGAAAGAAAAGAAAAATACACACCAATATTCTTAATGAACATAGATGCAAAAATCCTTGATAAAATGTTAGCAAATTGAATTCAACAACACATTAAAAGATTATACCCATGATTAATTTTGTTTCATTCCAATGATGTAACAACGGTTCATCAAATATAATATATCATATTAATGGAATCAAGAAAAAAAATTCACAATTATGAAAGCCTTGGAAAAAATTCAGCACCTCTTCATGATTAAAACTCTGAAAAAAACTAGGGATAGAAGGAAACAGCTGAACATCACAAAGGACATATATAACAAATCCAAAGCTAGCATCGTCCTGAAGGGGGAAAACTGAAAGCATTTTCTCTAAATCAAGAAAAAGACAAGGATGTTTTCTCTCACCACTCCTATTCAATATAGAAATTGAAATTTTAGCCCAATTCAGCAAGATAAGAAAAAAAGGGGAATACAAATAGGGAAGGAAGTTGTCAAATTATCACGGTTTGCAAATGATGTGATCCTACACTTAGAAGATCCTTAAAAGTCCACCAGTACTTCTGGAGCTGATAAACAAATTCAGCAAAGAGCAGGATATAAAATCAACATACTAAAATCAATAGCTTTTCTACACATTCACTTAATTCATTTATTAAACAATGAATCTACTGAAAAAGAGAGAAAACAATTTTATTCAGCGTAACTTCAAAATATATAAATAAAATACTTAGTAATAAATCTAAATAAAAAAATGAAAAACCTAACTAATAAAAATTAAAGAACACTGAAAAAGTAATTGAAGAATACACCATAAGATGGAAGAACTCCTCATGTTTTTGGATAGGCAGAATTAAGATTGTTAAAATAGTCATATTTCCAAATGTGATACAGGTTCAATGCAATGTTTTAATAGAGACATCAAAATGCCTGTTTTTCCCAGAACTAGAAAAACAATTCTAAATTTCATATGGGAAAATAAAAGATTCAGAATAGACGAAACTATTCTACGCAAATAGAGTAAAGCTGTAGGCATAACCACACCTGACTTAAAACTATAATACAGAACTACTGTAATCAAAGCAGCATAGTACTGGTACAAAAATAGACACATAGACCAATGGAACACAACAGAAAACAGAGGCAAACTCACACAGATAGCCATCTGATTCTTAACAGAGTTACCAAATGTTTTCATTAGAGAAAAGACAGACCTTTAAACAAATAGTACTGTGAAAACTGAATATTCATATGTAAAAGATTGAAACTAGACCCACATGTCTCATTCTGCACTAAAGTCAACTCAAAAGGGATCAGCAACCTAAGAATAAGACCAGAAACTTTGTAACTCCTACAAGAAAATGTAGGGGAAATTTTAGCAGGTAAGCATAGGGAGCAACTTCTTCTATAGGACTCCTATAGCTCAGGAAATAACACCAACCATGAATAAATGAGAGCATCAAACTAAAAAATCTTCTATATAGCAACAAAACAACAGCATAAAGAGAGAATCTACAGAATTTTAGAAAATCTTTGCCAGCCGCTCTTCTGACAGAGGATTAATATCCAGAACACACAAAGAACTTAAAATGCTTAACATAAAAAATAAGAAAGAAAGAAAGAAAGAAAAAAGAAAAGAAAACCCAAATAACCACAATCAATAAAATCAATAAATAGACAAATGAATTAAACAGATACTTCTTAACAGAAATACAAATAGGCAGCAATTATATATATTTTAAAGCTTAACATCTTTTGCCATCAGAGAAGTGCAAATCAAAAGTATGATATTTTATCTTACTCCAGTTAGAATGACAATCATTAAGAGTGAAAATAATAATAAATGCTGTTGAGGATGAGCGGGGAAGGAAACCATAAACTTTTGGTGGGATTGTACATTAGTAGAGATAGCATGGAAATCAGGATGGAGGTTCCCGAAAGACTATGAATAAGAATCACCATATGATTCAGTTACACTACTTGTTACTATTTATCAAAAAGAATTAAAGTCAGCATACTACAAAGACACATGGCTAGCCAAATCAGGGGTGGGGTAGGGGAAAGAGCATCATAAAATTTGCAGAACCAATCAAAAGCACTTTCCAGAGAAGGGGAGTCTCAGCCACTGGGTCAATGACTAGGATAACAGTAGTTATGGCTGACATCAGAATCATCTGCAGAGAGATCTTGACAATTCTAGTTTTGGACTGTACCTCTGACATAAAAAAGAATGTTATTCCTGTATATTGGCAATGCCAAAGGTACAATCATGAAAGAAATAATTGACAAGCTGGACATGATTAAAATTGAAAAGTTCTGCTCTGTGAAATATATTCTTACAAGAATGAGAAGGCAACCTAGAGTTGGAAAAGATACTTGCAAACAACATATGTGATAAACAACTGTTATATAAAATATAAGAAAAAACACTTGTAATTTGACAGTAAGAAAAAAAAAACAATTAAAAATAGGAATAAGATTCCTTCTCAGAGAAGATACATAGATAGCAAATAAGTAGATGAATATGTCCAACATCATATGTCATTAGAGGATTGCAAGTGAAACAAAAATGAGATACCATAAACACCTTTTAGAATGACTCAAATCCAGATCACTGATATCATCAAATTCTGGTGAGGATGTGGAGCCACAGAACTCTCATTCATTGCTGGTTAGAATACAAAATGGCACAGCCAAAAGGGAAGACATTTTCTCAATTTCTTATAGCACTAAACACAGTCTTACCAAAAAATTCAGCAATCAAACTAGTTTTTTTTTACCCAAATGACTCAAACATATTTCACACAAAAATTTGAATACAGATATTCACAGGCACTTTATTCATATTGCCAAGCTTGGAAGCAACTAGTGTCCTTCAGTAAGTGCCTGGATAAACTGATACATCTAGACAATGTAATATTCTTCAGCAGTAAAAGGAAGCAAGCTATTAAGCCATGAAATGATATAAACTTTAGGTGCATATTACTAAGAGAAAGAAGCCAATCTATAAAAGCTATATCCTATGTGATTCCAATTACAGGACATTTGGACAAAGACTATAGACACAGTGAAAAGATGAGCAGTTGCTATGGGTTAGAGAGGGAGGATAATGTGGAGGTGGAGCACAAATGATTTATAGAGCAGTGGTACTCTTTGGTAGCATACTGTAATGATGAGTACACATCAAGATGTGTTTGTATGGAATATATAATTCCAAGAATAATCACTAAGGTAAACTTCAGATGTTGGTTGATAAAAATATAGCACTAAAGGTGCATTGATCCTAACAAAAGCACCATTCTGATGGGGGAGGTGAACAGTAAGGGTAGCTGTGGGTATAGGAGGGCCATATAATATTAGTCAACTATACACAGATATATGGACATATATATATATATATATATATATATATATATATATATATATCTGTGTATAGTTGACAAATACTATCTCCATTCACCTAAATGTCACACACACGTACAAGCTTGCACATAAACACATAAATAAACACACACACACACACACACACACACACACACACACACACATGACTAAGAGGTCCTTGAAGATAGATTGAGCCTCACTAATATTTTTCATTTGACAACCCTTGGGGCTTTGTATGTAGTGAACATATAAATTGAATTGAATTGAGTTTACTCTGCTATGATTCATTTAAAATATATTATTTAGTAATAGTCATATAACAGATAAATTATTAAATATAAAATTAATATGAGATTCATATACTCATTAATTAATTTAATGTCTATGTACATTTGGCAATAAACTATGTACATTCTATATTGCTGGTTTGAGATTTAGAGAAAGTTGTTTAGTATGCTACTTGTAACATCAGGGCCATTGTTTAGCATTATGTGCTCAGAAGCCATTTGATTTCCCTGTGGAAATTTTCCTAATCCAGCTGCAGTTTATGTGAAAAAAGTACTGAGCCAATGGGAATCTGGAGCTTGTTCCAGGTTAGGTCCTTGAGTAGTGAATTGATAGCCATTGTTGATTCATTTCACTATCATGGCCTGAGGCAGCTCTTCTTTAAAATACAAAATGGAGTAGATAGTCTCTAAAACCTTCTAAATCTAGTATCCTTTGTATTTTAAAGCTTAAATTTGGATAATCAACTCAATTCCTACAGAGCAGGCTGGATTCTTGTTCATGCATTTTTCTGACCACAAGATGGCGGGCTTTATGTTATTTTCCTCAACAAAAAAGAATCTTAGCACTCTTGCATTTTGAAAATTTAAAACTACCAGTTCCTGAAAAAGTCTGATAAATGCGACATAGACTTTGTATGCTGACTCTCAAGGGTGTCTTGAATGTTTGGGATTTTCACAATAAATAATATTACTCTTTTTTTGAGTAAGAATACTGATCTGATGGAGACTGTCTTTATACAAATGAAAAATCCCAGGAGGAAATCAAAGAGACTACAAGTATTTTCATTTGTTTTTCCTTCTACAAATCAAGGACAATGCTTTTGAAATTTAAAATTGATAAAAACTTTAGCATAAATGTTACTGAATACAGTTTTCAAAATACATGGTAATTCTCATATTTTGGGTCTTTTTCCTTGATATTTCCTAAGTATCACAATCATTTCTTGTTGTTGTTGGGAAGGGGGATGTCTGCTACTGGCTTTTAAGATTTGATTTGAAGCAGAAGTAGCAAGTCCTGATGTGCATCAAACTGGGAAGAACAAGATTAGGGACTCTTTTAGTTCCTATGGAAATTAATTTCTTATATCTATCTACTTAGGAAGACTTTGCCAACTTACCCTGGTCAGAAGCTCATTCATTTCCATCACAAGTGTATTCAGATTGCCTTCTGCCAACTGAATAAGCCTCTCAGGGGCCCGCTGGGGTGAGAGCAGGTGCTGAAAAACATTTCATCCCATACATACTTCAGTAAGTGGTTTTGCAGTAATCATTGGGTTGAATGGCACACAGTTTTCCTACATATACAAAAAATTTGGTTTATCACTTTGAATAAAAAATAACAACCCTACACACTGAGCATTATGTCAAATACTCAGGCAAATAGCAAAAAAAAAAAAAAAAAGTAGTAATTTATTGAGAATTTACAGTGTAAACTGTTTTTGTTTTTTTGTGTAGTTGCTATTTCACTTAATTCTTATAAGAGTCCTATCTAGTCAATGTTATTCCATTTTGTGGATGTGGCTTACAGAGAGTTAAAAATCTGTGCAAGATCACACAGCTAATAGCAAGTAGAATTAAGATGAACCTCCACAACGCTCCTGGTTCCAATCAGCAGAGACACAGTTTACAGGCACAAAAGAGCTAACAGTAGCACTTGGCATAGAGATCCTGGCACTAACTGGCCTGGACTCAGAATAGGTAAGAGCTGGCCTGGCATTCACAGGCTGCTTTCTTCTCCCGTTGAATATACAATTTCACAAGATTAGATAGGGTCACTCTGTGATAGTGGTGAATAAAAAGGAAAAGTGAGACTGTTCTATAATCTTATCTAAGCACAGACAATACCATTTCCCTGGGCTTAGATAATACATAAAATCCTATTTGCTGGCTAATATGAAGGACCAGTTTCTTCACTCATAGTTTGTTTCCCTCTGTGCTTCCTAAATAGTCATTAGACTATTGAATTATATAATTATTCCCTCTTGCTAACAGCACCCAATTGAGTACTAACCCCTGCTTCCTGGAACCTGCCCTAAGACCACCCAGCTCTAGCCCAATGTACTATATACCTTCTTCCTAACACCCTCTTATGGAGACAGCCCACCGTTCTCCCTGGTGTTCCATGTCCTAGCTGGAGTGAGCTAATAAACCCAGCTGTATTCTACCATTTGTGTGCTCTTGGTGGTCTTTAGATTGGACCTAGGGACCACTGCCACAGTGAAGAACTGAAGAAAGAGATTAAAGAATTTGCTTAAGGGTTTAAAACATCAAAATGGGATCCAACTACTTAATGAATTATGTAATAAGAATACACAGAATCAGGAGAGTTTGAGATTCAAAGAAAGCCAAGCTCATTTTGATTAATACCTAGATGTAAGAGGGTAGGCAACTGAAGTCCTCAGCTTGGTGACAGTTGGGACCTTTTCCCCGGTGCCCTTCAGCACTTCATTGTTCATGACTTAAGTACGATTTTTTAAAAATACTTACATCCAACTGAAATGTTTGCTTTTCTAATTTAATTTCTTTTCTTTGTATTCCCTTCATGCACATGGAAAATAACTGGTCGGCATTCTCTTTGTGGAAACTCATTATATCCCTGAATATTAGGACAATGAAGTTAAACTCAGAATCCTCTGCCTGCTTTCAAGGTTGTCCTTCATATCACCTTGCCCTACTCCAGTCCTCAGCTTTATCTGTCACTAGCAGACCTGACTTTTAATGTCTGCTAGATATGCCTCATTCATACCTCTCCCTCTGCTCACATGGCATGACTCCATGGCAAGAGCAAGCAGGGGCTGTGCATTAGGGAGATCTCACCACTGGTTCACTGGGTCCTCCCTGGCAAGTTACTTTCTCTGAGTTTTATAGACATTCTTGGTTTTTCTTTTTTGTTTGTTTGTTTGTTTGTTTTTGTTTTTTTGGTGCTGGGGATCTAATCCAGGGCCTTGTGCATGCGAGGCAAGCACTCTACCAACTGAGCTATATCCCCAGCCCAAGACAGTCATTCTTATAGGTCTTAAAGTTATACTCCCTCTTTTTAAATTCTAGCTCTAAGGGCTGGGGATGTGGCTCAGCGGTCAAGTGTCCCTGAGTTCAATCCCTGGTACCAAAAAAAAAAAAAAGTCAAATGTTAAATTCTAGCTCTACACTCAATAGCTATAAAACTTTGTGCCTTATGCAAAAACTTCTTGGTGCCTCAGTTTCCCTACTTGAAAAACAAAGATAATATAGTACTTCCATCTTAGATGAGACTGGTATAAAAAAGAAATACTACAGACAGGTGGTGGGGGGGAGAGAATGTACTTCTTGTTTATATGAGTCTACTAATACATCATGAGGTCTTTACCTTCATGACCTAATCTGTTTACCTCCCTAAGACCCTGTCTCCAAATACCGTGACATTTCTTATTATTGTTAGAGATTGTTTGTCTCTCTCCAAAATTTTACCCTCTGAGGTGATGGTATTTGGAACTAGGGCCTTTGGGAAGTGATAAGGTCATAAGGGTACAGACCTCAAGATTAGGATTAGTGCCCTTGTGAAAGAGATCTAACAAAACTAGCTGTTCTCTCCTACCATATGAGAACACACATCTATGAGGAAGGGGCCCTCATCAGATATACAATCTACGTTTATCATGGACCTCACAATCTCTAGAACTGTGAATAAGTCCCTGTGGTTTACAATCTCCACAGTTTATAGCATTTTGTTATAGCAGCCTAAAACAGTCTAAGACAAGCCTTCAACTTGGTGGGGAGCACAAATGAACTTGGTGGGGAGCACAAATATTTAATCCATGAAAACTTCTTTCTTACTTCTTGGAGTTTCTATATGAGTTATGTATGGTTATTCACGTAAGTTAATTGCTTAGTTTTCCATAAATTTTAGTTATTCTTGCTATCATTATCAGTGGTTTTTCAGTAAAATAGGCATAATAAGGTGGCTATAATCAGGATTAAAAAT
This sequence comes from Spermophilus citellus, assembly GCF_964194105.1. Classification (NCBI taxonomy): domain Eukaryota; kingdom Metazoa; phylum Chordata; class Mammalia; order Rodentia; family Sciuridae; genus Spermophilus; species Spermophilus citellus. The sequence continues at coordinate 136,531,741 of NC_138186.1, read as the reverse complement.
ATATTTCTCAGATAAGTATATGGGGCGAGTGAATCAAGTTTGGATTTCTTCCTCGTCCTCACCAATACTTCTCTGCCAATTAAAATGGTATATAAGCCAGGCACAGTGGCTCACACCTATAATCCCAGCAGCTTGGGAGGCTGAGGCAGGAGAATCAGGAGTTCAGTCCCAGCCTCAGCAAAAAGTGAGCGAGGCCCTAAGCAACTCAGTGAGACCCTGTCTCTAAATAAAATTAAAATATGGCTGGGGATATGGCTCAGTGGCCAAGTACCCCTGAGTTCAATCCCCAGTACCCTCTAAAAAAAAAAAAAAAACCTAGCTAACTAAATAAAATGGTATTTACCCTTTGATTTTCAACAAAATTAACTCTCATTAAGGGTGCATTCTCTAGTTATCCAGAATCTTACTGATTTCTTCAATCTTTGTACTCTATTGTACCTCAAATCTTGATAAAGCACATAGTATGATTTTTGCTATTGAATTACTGCTTAATGATTTTTAAAAGCTACATAGAATCTAGGATTCCTGAGGTTTAGTGACAATATTATAAAAGTCAAAAGATACCCTAGGGAACAAAGTACAACCCTGGGCATTCTATAATTTCTTATAAATACTTGGTAACTGACTGATCGCATATAATTATATGCTTTTCATCTTTTTACAATGAATCTGATTTCCTTAACATTTCTTCTTATCCCTTCAATGACCAAAAGCTTTAACAATGTTTCAGAACAGTGTTTTTCAAACTGGAACTTGTAGAGGTACTTTCAAAGGTCTACTAGTTCTCTAGAACAAAGATTTATTCTTGGGTTTTAATGTAAGCTCTTCTGGACCCCAAGTTAGGTACTCAAGATACACATGACTCTTGATATCAGAGACTACATCTGCTTACGTGTTTGATCATAGGGAAAATTTGAGCTTTTGAGTCACAAGTACTTGTCAAATGATGCCAAAAGTCATTCAGGATCCCTTGCAAGGGGCTCACTAGTTCAACTGTGGAATAGTAAGACAACCAAGCTATCACATATTGCCTGCTGGTGAAAGAACCCATGCGGAGGTAGTCAGAATCATATTCTTGTTGCAAGTAGCAATTTACTTTTAGCCAAAATCATATTACTTTAGATTAATGTTTTTAATTTGAATTTTATTGGTTTTGTAGACTTCTGTAAGAATTAATTTGTTTTGATTTTATGGAGCTATAAGTATAAGGAGTACATACCTGATTTTATGTTCACACATATTTAAGTCACATAATAAAACTGATTTAGGAAAAACAGTGGGGGTGGGTGGGTGTATATGAGACTCTTTTTCCTTTAATGGCACTCTGCATATTTCAGTTTTCCAGTTTGAAAAAGATGGCTTTAGAAAATCTGAATTTCCCGAACAGCTGCTCCCCTTGATTTGGGGCAGTGGAAAGAGCATTTACCAATTATGGCCAATGTCACTTGGGATTCTTCTGTCACCTTGGCCCTGGTTCTTGCTGCTACTGTACCAACCTACCTTTAATTCCTGAGTTGTATTTTCAATGCCATAGAGAATTTTATACGGAGCAGGCAGTGGGCCCGTGAGGTTGATGCTCATGGCCATTTGCTCCAGGCGAGCCAGGTCATCGAGAAGCAGGCCTGTGCATTCATCTCCACAAACTGGAAGGGAAACAACAGAGAATATTTACTTCTGCTAAACATGCCATCCAGATGTTCAAAGATTTCAGCAATGAAATAGTTTATGGTCCAAGCATAATTCCGTGAAACACAGTGGTACTCATCTCAGATAATTAATGCTATTGAATGGATGGCAGTTGAGAAAAGATGAGAATAATGACAACAGAGTTGATATGCCTGCCACCCAGAACTTGAAATAGAAGAAGATGAACTACATAGAGGTTCTAAAAAGAGGACCAAATAGAGTTTTAGGGAAAGAAAGCATATTGCAATAGCAGTAAAGGAGAGGTGAGACACAGAATATAAAACACTCCAAAATCCCCACAGGAGCAATCTGTAGCTTAGAAATAAAACATACTGCAGTGTATTCAAATTGTTCTATGTATACAAATGTACAGTGCTACACCAAAGCAGGTTGTCCTGTGCATGCTTCATGTATGACAGGTCGAAAATTATGAAAATTATCACCGATAACATACTAAAGAGTATTATTTTTCAAGACAAAACAAATTTTCTTTTTATAATTATTGTTTTTACCTTGTCTTGATATTTATTTATTTACTTATTTGTTTGCCAACTCCTCCTCTGTAGTGAACCTTAATACCTTTTTACCCATGGTTAGGTACATCCCACAAATCCCCACCTTGATGATTAATTAACCTTATCTAATCTTTAGATGAATAATGGCTATGGATCAGGAAAGTTTTATCTCTTAAGTAGCCAAGAGTACTAATATTGTACTTATAATCTTTTCAGTGATTAGGAAGAAGAACTCCTCAAATTTGGTTGTAGAGTTGGTAGAGAGAAAATTGGATTTTTGTCTCTTCATGATTGAATTAATCTCACAAATAGTACAATTTCTAAAATTAACATGTTTTAATATTTGGGGAGCACTTTAAGTTATATGTATTTCCCTTTCTAGTTTTACTTTGCAGAGTAATGAGTTGTCTCTTCATAAAAAAGGAGCAGGTACTACCATGCTGATAAAATAGATACATTCATGTATACAGTTACAATCTCTAACATCTATTCTGCGGATGGAGATACCAAGACTATGCACATTAGAGGAAAGGAAAATACTGAGATATGGAGCAGCACTGGATCATGTCCCAAACTGGCAAGAATTCAATTAGTTCTCTAAATAGCACTCCCCTGAGCAGCTTAATGGAGAGAAAACCATTAACAGAAGCTTGTAAACAAAGAGAAGTAGTATAGAGGGTGATTTTTTGATAGGACAGCAGTTAGAGGTGAGTTACAACATTTCTTCACAGGGACTAAACTGCCCCAGCAGGAGGTTTGATAAATCAGCTCCTTTCGGGTGACACCTGGAACCATGGAGTGTCATCTGCAGGGGCTCTGCAAGCTCCAATACTTGAGAAGCTGAGTGAACAAGAGCTTTGGAGGCAGCAACAGAAGGCTGGAAATGGAGCTGTGTCTCTTCTAATTTTTTTTTTAGGTGAACTATAAGTATACATAATAGTGGGATTCATTGTTAACATATTTGTATACATGTACACAATATAACAACATAATTTGGTCAATTTCATTCCCAGTACCTATGTCTGACTCATCCTCCTAACCAGAATGAAGGAATTTGTGCATTGTGGAAACTAAATAAAAGGAAGAGAACATTATGGCTTCACCCTCTTGGTCAGTGTAAGCTTCAACAGAGTTACCTACAAGACATGATTATAGAAACACAACACAGGATATAATTAAGTGCCAAATTGATCATGCTTAAACACCTAGATCCATGTTCTGGTTCTCCAGAACTTCAGTAGGCCTTAGTTACCCAAAGGATTTTCTGAAATTCCAGGAGACTTAGTCATGCCCCAGGTTTCTGATTCAGGAGGTGATAGTATTCCCTGGTATCTGATTCTTAGGCTGAGCATGTATATCCTAACAAGTTCTTGTACATCTATACAGCTGGTCTGTGCACCATGCTGTGAGGAGCTAACAGACAAGCAGTTTTGGTACTGCCTGAGAGCTCATTAGAAATGCACTGTCTTGGGCTCTACCCCAGATCTTGCAAACCACAGGCTGCATTTGAGAAAGATTCCATGTGATAGGAAAGTCTTAAAAGCTCTGCTGGAAATCAGTGGTTCTCAGCTTTGCCTGCACATTAGCATCACATGGGGATTTATAAAAACATAGATCCTGGGTTCTTCCCCTGCCTGCCAGATGGTAAGTGGTAAGAATGCTCAGTGCTAAAGTGGGTAAGGATATGGTTGAGGTCATTTTACTTGTGTTATCCTTTACCTAGGATACTTCATCTTCATCCACTTGGCTTTTGGGTGTGCAGGTCAAATATTCGGGTGTTACTTGCACAAAGGGGAAGGTCCTGATGACTTTAAAGTTACCTTTACTTCAATTGCTCACCTGTCACCCCTGAATTCCCTGTTTTATTATCTTAGACCTTCTGCTTGCACTGGCTGTTTTAGTATGTTGTTTGCATATGTATATATTGTTTCTCTCTTACTTAAGGATAGACCTTAAACACCTTGTTCACTGTGCCTAGAAAGTGTCTTCAACAAAGTAAATTCTATAAATACTTGTATATTAATAATATCTTTGTGAATGAAGATCAAGAAAATATTTTGGTCTAAGAATGGCTAAGGATGGCATGTAAACAAGTTCCTGAGAAGGCGAGACTGGGGACAGAATGCTCAAGTGAGAGAGGGGAAGGATACTGGTCACTTCTGAATGTGAGGGTGACATGTTTGATAGGAAATGGTGAACCACACAGATTGCAAAGAACAGAGGAACAGGATAAAAAGAATAATCACAGAAAAAAAACTGTGCTATGATTTGAGGACAGAGACCACCTGAAATCAGGGATGACTGTTGTGATAGCTGTACCGGGGCTCCATCATGCAATAATGACCCAGTGAAGAGACACTTACTTAGAGCAACAGAAGAGAAGAAAATAGGTCTAAAGTACCACCAGGCAAGAAAGACCACATCTAGGTTACTGACAAGATCAAGGTGATTCTGATATCTGTAGTAGGTTATAAATGATTACATCTTTGCTGCAGCTTCTGTTAAAAGGTAAGTTTACTTCTCTTCCTTCCAATCTTCTTTGGCTTTGCCACATACTCTGATCCACAGAATAGACAGAGGAATACATGTACCTTCTAAGCCTCAGTCTCAAGGTGTTAGTGATTTTTGTTTTCATATTCTTGGAACCTGGTTACTTTGAGGACAACCCTGGGCAAGAGCAAGGATATAACATGAGACAGAGAGGGGCATGCCCAACTTGCCACCAGCTGAGTCCCCACCCTGTGGTTGGGGTCATTCCAGATACCTCCAGGCATGGCAACAAAAGTCCTGTCTTACTGACCCCAGCCCAAATTGCCAACCTATAGAATCTTGAGGCTACGCTGTATATAGTTGGCATTGTACATTTCAGATTGGCAGCAATAACTAATATACATTCCTAAGTTTTGCTGCTATAATTCAGAGTATGGATTCAAATGAAAGACTTTGACTTTGCAATTCACAAGTTAAAAGCAAGCATTTGTAGCAATTCTTAATATTATTAAGAATTATGAAAAACATGAAGTTTCCCTTTCCATGGAGCCCAAACAAATTCTACTTATTTCTAGTGAGGCTGTATTTTTGGAAGATAATCCCAGGATTGAAGCAAGTAATTTGCTCTTTTCGGCTTCAAGATCCCGAAGGGTATTTGATAATATGATATCTCACCATGCTTTTTAGGGTAGAATGTTCTTCAGGAATCCTGTGGTAGTCCGTTCTGTAATTTATTTATAATGTATTACTCATCTATTTCCAAAAAGGAATTGAGTTGGCTTGTTGATAATAATATAGCTAGAGGCTACTTATTGTATGATTCTAGAAATTGCCAGGGAAAGTACCCACAGTTTGCTTAGTTTTTAGTTTTTATTTCACATAAGAATAAACCAGGAGCTGGAATGGAAAACTAGATCTGATTTACTGTGATCTACTACAGAGTAAATTGCTGAGCTAGAATGCCAAGAGGCATGATGAATACTGATTTTTCTCTCATTTATTCTACCCCCTGCCCATCTGCTTTAGTTCCTCATCTTCAGTTGCTAAAATGAAAATGTATTTAATTGCTCTTTCAAGGACTCATACATTCCATTTTATGTTTCTGTGTACAAAGGTCTATTATTATCCCATGTCTTATGGTCTTTGTGTTTGCTTTTGGGAGAACAAAGTTACAAGCACATTTCCATAAGTGAAAGGTAAGTTTTATAGTATGCTCCAAGTAATATACTAACATCTGTCTCAATGGGTCAGAAAGACTTATGAAAATTATAGCCATGGAGATTTTTTCAAAGCTTCTGTACAAGTCTAGTACACTCAGTTATAAGGTAAACACACCAGGAATTGTGCCCTTTGCGTAATGGTTTGCTGTCTTTTTTTCTGACACAAAATATTTCACTTATACCACAAGCTACTTTTCTTTGCCCTCAAAAGTCTGAAGTGTCTGCCAATAGACACTGGAAATGGGATGCAATTTAAAAATGAATTTAACTCACTATGATGGAAAGATCTGAAGAGTGTACAGAGATGAGGAATATTCACATTCTGTAAACAATCGCTCTTTGATAAGGGTGCAGTGTAGATTAACACCTGTCTCATAATCAGGACCCCAAATAACCTCACCAAACAATTTTCCTAATTCAGCAATACAGATAAGATTATAAAGTGAGATCCTACCTAAAATGCATGAGAGCAAAAGCAAATATTTCAAGACTATCATTATATTTTACATGACTAAATGTTTCCAAGGCTTTGCCTATAAAAGTGTCAGAATAAATTTGTGTCTAATATTAACAAATGCAGTATTAAATTCAGATCGTTATAGCTGGGCACATGTAAGGGGCAAATCATGCAGCCAATATTACAGATCTTTCTGTTAGCAATTAGTACAAAATATTGCATTTCTACCAGAGTCCCCCATGCATAATAATGACTGGCTTACTGTCACAAAAATTCACAAACTGCATTCATGCCAAAGAAGCTGAGGCTGAAATGAGTACACTGAGCATTTTAGAAAAGGCTAAACCCCTTTGCCAATTTTAGATAAAGATATATAAATTATATGTTCTATTCAACTAAGAATAATGGAGTAAATATACATTTTGACAAAAGATAAAATTTATGTGTTAATGTGCATATTTTAAATTAATCCTTCTAGAAGAATAGCATTGATAGTTCCCCTTTGTCTGGATTTTATATTTCTCTCTTTCCCTTGACCTCTTCAAGAATAAAATTTTAGATTAACATAAATTTAGGGCTTATTAAAATGGATCCAGTTATTTTATATTATTTATAAATAAATGTATAAAAAATTGGTCCAGACTCATTAAGAAGGCATTTTATCTGTTAGGTTTGACAAGAGGAAAAGGTAATCTGTAGGTTTTAGCTGAGACTGATAAATCTGTGTGCCAAGTAGTAAAATATACATATATATAATACATAAACTAAATCAGAGTCTATAAGAAAAACAATGGTTCAGAGATGGTTCAGAGATGGTATAACTTTGCAAAAACCAAATGAAAACTTTGAAAATTTGAAAGTACTATAAATAATAATGAGATTATAGCTTTTATCTACACAATATTCACTATATGACAGGCAATGCATCATGTTTGCTATCATCTCATCTAATTCTCACAGTAGTTCTATTAGGTAAGTACTATTAATATACTTTTTTATAGATAAGAAAAATAGTCACAATTAGGCTGTTTATGAATCTATAAATAATGCATGTGTAGAACTTAAAGAAAAGAAAAATGTAAACTGGTCATAAAAGTGATTTTCTGTGACTTGAAGAATCTATAATTAGTGATAATTATATAAAACTGGAATTCAGCCTAAATGAAGGAAAATATTGTATTAGAAACAGAGGAGTTGCATCAAACATCATGTCTTTGAAAAAAAATGGCCACTGAATAACAATGATAGTAATAATTGTTAGGATTTATAAACCATCTAGTATGCTTAGACATTTCATATGCCTATATATAGTATTTTATTTCTATTTTACAGATGTTAAAATAAGGTTTTGAACAATTAGCTAATTTGATGTCACATATCTTTTATGAGATGGACTAGAAATCAAACCTTCTACGCCATTTTATTTTATTCTTTTTGATACCAAGAATTGAACTCAGGGGCACTTGACCAGTGAGCCAGATTCCCTGCCCTATTTTGTATTTTATTTAGAGACAGGGTCTCACCTAGTTGCTTAGCACCTCGCCTTTGCTGAGGTTGGCTTTGAACTTGTGATCCTCCTGTTTCAGCCTCTGGAGCTGCTGGCATTATAGGTATTCACCACCGTGCCCAGCTCTAAGCCATTTTATAAAAGCAAAATTCTGTGCAATAGAGAATTGTCTGTTTGGGGGATGCCACAAAAAGGAGAAATATTAGACTATCTTTTAATATATCTAATTTTAAAATCATGTGCTTGTAATATTCTTTGAAGTCAATAAAGCTTTAGTGCCAAGCCAGAATAGAAATCAATGAAGAATTCACTTTATTTTTAAAAGCTTCACTGAAAAAAAAAAGGAATAGTGATCATGCTTTTCCAAATGTCAATTCAACACGCAACTCCTTAATCTGTTAACAGAACAGTTTGCACAATGTGGTGTGCAAATCACTGAGACTCTCCCTCAATGACTAGAAAACTTATCCAGAATCAAAGTGAGAGTTACTGTTCCACACACTGGTCCCCTGGATCTGTGCTAAGAAGGTTGGTGACAAGAAATTCAAGCATCTTTTACTAATGAAACAGATGAATAGATGGTACAAAACAAGGGAAACAGAAGTGGTTTTAACGGATTGCCAACACCTGGATTTGAACAGCATGCCATGGTTCAGAGTTCCAAAAGGCTCTAGTGGACACATTGGCCTTGGAAAAGGAACTTGGACACTAAAGTGGGGGTAGAGATAGGGTGATCTTCAGGTTGCTGCGATGGAGGGCAATGACATACAAAATCATAGATTTTAAAATTGCCTTTGGAGATCAGTTGATGTTTTTTCACATTTTAAAACAGAAAATCCTGTTTTCTTTACAGTGATAACAATATTCTACTATTTTGAGCCTAATTCTTTGCACAGAAAACAATCACTGTCAATGTTAATCAAGTTTAATTATATTGGATAAACAATGCTCTAGTGATAATAAGAGCCTTTGTATTATTATGGTAAGATCCTTGGTGGTAACTGGCTGTTAAAAATAATAATCTTGATAGTATCTCTGTGGATCAGTATCAAGGACACTTCATGATAGATTTTTTACATTAACTAGCAAAGCTTTATTTTATATTCTATATTTTAAATAAACTGTGACTATAAATAATAAAAAACTGATACACTCCAAATACTTTATATGCAGTGATTAAAAATAGTAAGTATCAACTTGATATTTATTAAATGCTATTTCAAGCACATTTTGTGGCATAACATCTTGCCAATAGCTACTTATTTTATCTTTTGTTTTTCTGGGAGATTTATCTATTTTACTATGCCATTCACAATCTATTTTAAACATCACATGAGTTACTCTGTTAACTATGCATCTGAGGAAAATAGGACATGAACAAGTCCAAGTTTTTCACAATATAAAACCTTACTACTGAATAAATAATGACTTTCTTGCTCATTCTCAAATTTCAGAAGGGCAGGTAATTGTAAAATGAAATGTCAATTATGAATGAGGGTTGAAAGACAGGATGGATTTTTGTAACTTACTAAGGAGAAAGCCAACTTTGGGAAATCCAATCAATTATCTATTCAGATCTCACTACCATATGTAAGTGAAGAACTCCTTGTAATAATAAAGAACTCCCCGAAATAATTCCTACAAAAAGAAAAAAGGCTCTGAAGTTAGTCTGGGTACATGGCTAGTGTGCCTTTTTTCCTACAGAGGGGACAGTCTACTTGACAATCTCTGATGAATAAGCATCTATAGTAAATATTTTATAAGTCTTTTATAACTTAGTGAAGAGATACACGATGTTTAACAGAAAAAAAATATGACCTTATTGGCCTTGGATAAATTTAAAAGTTTTTTTTTTAATGTATCTGTAGTCCATTTTATTTTTATTTTTTATTCAGGTAAAATGGATTATTAGATGAGAAGAAATAAATGAATAAAAGACTGACTTCATTAATGCTGAATATATCAGGTAAACCATGTTAGTTTTCTGCATTTTGCATCAGGAGCCAGCAGAGAGATTAAGAAAATAAGATTTACAAACCACCTATGTTCAAACAGTAGCTCTGTCAAAAAGTAACAGTGAACCTTCAGAAAGTGATTTGTGTTGGTCAGCTTCCCATCATTATAATGAAATATCTGAGACAATTAACAAATAAAGAGAAAAGGTTTATCTATGCTCACATTTTTGGTGCTTCCAGTACAAAATTAGCATATTCATTGCTTTGGGCCTCTGGTAGACATTTCTGGTGGCAAAGTCTGAGAGTGGTTGGTGGAGCAAACAGCTCACCCACGGTAGAGAGTAAAAAAGAGAAGAAGGGACTAGGGTCCCACAGTCTCCTTTGAGGGCAGACCCCCAGTTATCAAAGGACTTCTCATAAGGCCCTACCTTCTTAATTTCACCACTTCTCAATAGAGCCACCTTGGGGACCAAGTCTTCAACACATTCACCTTTAGGGGGCACGTATCCAAATCATAATATGGCTTAAACTGCCTAAATTTAACTTTCTTATCCCACAATGGTGATGATAATGTCTAGGGATATGGCAAGAATTAAAAGAGCTGCATATGAAGCAATTAACATGGTGCCTGGCAAAAGATCAGCTCTCAAAGTGAGCCTTTAAAAATTATGATGATGATGATCTTGTTTTTGGTAGAGGGGATTCTTAGGAGACTGCCTAGTGCCTGCAGGTGAATATTGCTTATTTAAGGCCAGGTGCTACTCTGCTTGGTGGAGCTGATCACCTTGGTGTGGCTGGATTTGACTCACTAATTGTGTGACACTGAGGTGTAAATACTTCCTACGATGGACATGGACTATTTGTTTAAATTCGTCAGAATATTGGAAATCTCACATATAAAAAACCTATGTCCCACAGGAAATTCCATGTTGAATTCAGTAAAATTCTAGCTTACTCACTCTCAACTGGCCTTGGTGGTGATAAGTCTCTCTGGCAAAGCTGGGTGGTCAAAGGAAACTCTTCTATGACTTTTGTATTTGTTCTGTACTGTCCAGTCTTTTAGCAGAATTTTATACCTTTTATTATATAAGACTTTTAGGGGCTGGGGATGTGGCTCAAGCGGTAGCGCGCTCGCCTGGCATGCGTGCGGCTCGGGTTCGATCCTCAGCACCACATACAAAGATGTGGATAACTAAAAAATAAATATTAAAATTCTCTCTCTCTCTCTCTCTCTCTCTCTCTCTCTCTCTCTCTCTCTCTCTCCCTCCCTCCCTCCCTCCCTCTCCCTCTCTCTCTTAAAAAAAAAAAAAAAGACTTTTATTTTATGGTGCATATGCAGATTCTTTCCACCAACAGGTAGCTTGCCTGAGATAATATAATGAACATGCCTAGGTCATTTATTGTGCATTTTAAAAAAATACAAACTCTTTTTATGGGACAATTTAAAGTGTGTTTCCTAGAGAATCAACTATAGAGAACAAATTTAACTCTTCTACAATATATGCTACCACCCTATATGAGTGCTTGTTTTTGTAACAGGAGAAGCTTTCTACAGTCAGCACCACATTAAGAACCAGCACCACAATCACTTCTCTTGCTACACATCTCTACTTTTGCCCTCACCAGGCTCCCTCCCCAAGCTTACACCCCTGGGCCTTATGTAATCCCAGGATGATCACATGTGATAAAACAGGCCCTGCAAATCCAACAAGCCAGCAGAATCTATGCTTTGGCCCCTTGATCTAATTTAGCTTGAGGATATAAAAATGTCTTACAAAGAGAATTGAGAATAAGTCAGAGTTTTGTCCTCACTTGTACCTTGTTTTGTTAAGTCATTTAAAAAGTAAGTGTAGAAACTGAGTCCTGGGGAAGACTAATGTGATAGAACCATGGCACATTTTTCTAAAATTGAAGAAAATTCTAAAAGACAGGAAGGAAAGTCTAAAGATATTCTGTGTGGCAACTCTTAAGAGTTCACCTAATGAAGGGCGAAGAGGAAATGTTCTACAAGTCAGCAGACATCACCAAAGCTTAAGGAAGGCAGTGTAAGGAACACCTATACATCATAATTACAAACTTCAGTAAAGATTTAATATAAAAATCAACCCTGTAATTTAGCATTTTTATAGAAGAAAATTCATGAGTTAATCAAGAAGAATGAATATTCCAGAAGAATATTTAAATTTACAGGACATAGCAACTGAAGTGAATACGATGTATATATAGCAGGTGTGAATGCATTTCCCATGTGGGATAAAAATAACAAAGAAAAGCATTGTAAGGCTGTGTAACTTTGTAAGTGGAAGATTGACTCTTTTGTTAACCTCCAATGGGACACCTGGAGATTAAAAATCCACACGTGATAGGAATAAGATTTTTTTTAGGATTATTTTACTAAAAGTGTAAATAAGGTACCTGTCATTAATAGAAACAGAACTTAAAGTCATTGCTGATGAATAGAATGCTATTACACTTTCAAATAAATGTTCAGAAAAATAATTCATTATTTTATCTTTCCTAGATTTTAATGTCATATTTGCATTAGAAATATCTACATATGGGCTGGGGATGTGGCTCAAGCGGTAGCGCGCTCGCCTGGCATGCGTGCGGCCTGGGTTCGATCCTCAGCACCACATACCAACAAAGATGTTGTGTCCGCCGAGAACTAAAAAATAAATATTAAAAAAAATTCTCTCTCTCTCTCTCCTCTCTCATTCTCTCTTTAAAAAAAAAATCTACATATTACCTAGTTGATTATATTCATACTAATAATTCAACCTGAAAACAGTATAGAATATTTAGTAGTACACTCTTTAATTATCATTAGAATATATCTTTATACTTGGAAAGAGTGACTATGTATATACCAATAACTGGATACAATAATATTGATGTATATGATTATACTACAATTTATCTCTTCTCTCCTGTCCACTTTCACATTTATTTTTACTTGAAAAAAAATATTTTTCATTAAATATAGTTGAAATACAAAGAAAATATTTAAAAGCTTATCTACCCAAACACAGGCAGTCTTAAGTTTTGGCATATTTTTAAATCCAGCCTTAGCTTTTGAGGTAACTTATAAAACCAGTGTACAAACAAAAATTTTTCTAATTAAAATGCTATTAATACAAAGACACATGTAAGATGTTAAAAACAAAAAACACTGGCATGCAAAAATGCATTTAAAAAGGTAAATGTTGAAGTAAAAGGTGTTAAAACAAATTTCCTTAAGGAAAAGTATATCACTGTACAACATTCCCTTCTTAAATTTTTAAATAACCTATTTTAGATTAGAATTTTCAGAAAATCCAAGAACTATATTTAACTACTCATTTCAATGTATTTTCAATATGGCACTATTGAATTCAGAATCAGTTAAAGGAAGGAAAGAGAGAGACAGCAAACTGCTCTCCATTTAGTATATGTGTGAGTAAAAATATTTAAATACTTGAGTTCATGCTCCCAGGTTTTGTAGTTCAAGAGAAAGTTACAAAGCAATATGCCTATAGATTTCCATAAAATCTGGAAAAATAAAAATCAGTTATAATTCAAGGCTTAAAGTACCTGCCTAGTTGATTACAAATTCAGAAGGATTCCAAAAAATTTAATATACTCAGATCTTTAATCTGTCACAAAGGCAATGCCAACTTTAGGAAAAAAAAACTATAAACCCTGAGATGAACAAAATTAATAAATAAAATTTGTCTCCAGGAACTTTGTTGTGGGTCTTCAATGAGAGGACCAAAGCATGCTGGGGATTTTCTTAGCTATTCATGGCTCAGCAGGATGGAGTCAAAACCAGCAGGCCAAAAGCAGGAGGTGAATAGATAGTGTCAGAACCAATGGAGAGGAGCCCTTGGTATTGCAAACAAGAAAAAAGTCCATCTTTCTCATTGGAAATGAGACAGAAGGGGAAGCCTGGGTCCTATTGCTAAACACTTAGTATACGTACAAACACACTCCGAGCCCTCGCGTGCATGCCAGTGCTTGCAGCCATCACACTTCCTTCCCGTGGCTCCAGGGCGGCATGTGCAGAGCCCTGTGACTGGGTCACAGGGGACAGGCAGTGAGCCATAGGGGTCACACTCACATTCTTGGCAGGAGCCTCCAGGGCTGCTTGGACTGCCAGTGTAGCCAGGGGCACACCTGGATTTAAACAGTGACAAAGCAAAGGTTAGGTAAGTCACATCTCTAAATTATTTGTTTGAGTGTGTGTGTGTGTGTGTGTGTGTGTCTATTTGTTTCATTTTTAAATGAAGCAAAATTGGTATCAAGAGTCAAAATTGGTATCAAGATCAGGAGTCAGCAATCCTTTCCTATAAAGGGCCAGATAGAACATTTTGTGCTTTATAAGCCAAAGACAAAGTCAAGTTTATGCACTGAGAAAGAAAATTTCAAAGTTTCTTCAAGTTGGTAGAATTCAAACCATAGTAATATCAACAACAATAGAGTATAAATTATTTCATAATACAAATCTACTAAAGAGAATAGCTAGAAGTCTTTGACATATTAAATTTAAGTAAATGGAGTTCAGATTTAGTGCTTTCAAATCATCACATGATTGTAAATGTTTACCTGAGGCAATATGGTTCTTGGATTAAATGGCAAAGAGAATCAGGCAAGGACTGAATTTGGCCCATGGGCTGTAGTTTGCCTACTGCAGCTCTAGTTCATAAACTTTTCTTAAAAGTTTCTTTTAAAGTTTCTTGGCAATAAGCAAATTGGATTTTCTATTGAATTCTATTGGTGTTTCTTTTTTTACCACACCTTTTCCAAGATGATATTCATTAGGTATCTGGGAAAATGGGTTCATGTTGAGCAAATAAAACACATAGCATTGACTTAAGAAATTAAAAATGAAATCAGATTGCGTGAACCCCAAATGCCATCCACTCATCAACTTTCCCCCTAATCCATGAATCTATTCATCTGAGTATATACCAACATGCACTATGATACTGCAGCTTTACAAGATGCTAGCAAAGTCATATGTTTCTGCTGTGCTCAGGACAATCTCAGATTACCTGTTGTCCTGGCTAAATTATTAAAAAATACTTCCTTTTCCTCTTTAGAGTACAATATATTATATATATGATCAGTGTAAATATAACCAACAGTCAGGTTTTTTTTTTTTTTTTTTGTACTGGAGATTGAACCCAGAGGCACTTAACCATTGAGCAACATTCCCAGCCATTTTTATTTTTTATTTTGAGAAAGTCTCACTCAAAAGTCAGGATTTTTGTTCAACATGTAAGTAAGAGAAGGTCAGAGATAGTAGGCGGTTGGAGCCAAAGGTATAAATACTAATTGGATAATTCTAGACCATTTTTAGTAGCTTGGGACTATGAAAACTTGCACAGCTGATTCTTTTTAAAAAATATTTATTTTTTAGAAGTAGTTGGAAACAATATCTTTATATTGTTTGTTTATTTTTATATGGTGCTGAGGATCCAACCCAGGGCCTTGCACGTGCTAGACGAGCAATCTACCACTGAGCCACAACCCCAGCCCTGCATAGCTAATTCTAAAAGTTCATTCATCCTGTGCTAGTTAGAAAAGGTGAAGCATAAACTATTTGTAACATTAGGCTTTCAGACATTTATGCTTTTGATTGTCATTTTCTTTCCAATATAAGATAACAAATGCTTAGTAAAAATATTATTTAAATAAGTCCACTTAAATTGTTTCTTAACATTTGCAGGTAAAATAATTGTATTCTAAGCAGGTTCAGACTGTGTAAATCTTCAAAGAATTTATGACAAGAGTAATGAGGATAAAGTTTGGGAAGGGTTTCTACATTACAGGGACACTCAAGAAATTTAGATACTTTAAGAGTTGAGTTAAGTTTGAGCAGGTCTTAAGGTGATTTAAATGATTTAAGATGCTCTCAGAAGTGGGATGAGTTTATTTGGAAGGTTACAATAAAAATTTAACCAAGACCTTTGGTTTAATTTAGCTGAATAGAAGCAATTTTTCAGGGAAATATAACTGATCATTTATATGTTATAGATGATAAATGCAAAGCTTTAACAACATTCAAGAATTGCAAAAACAATTCATACCATTCACATTTGATAGTATATGATCCTGCTCATCTTATATGCTGTATGAACTGTCAACTCTTATTCATTAAACATTAATGGATTTTAGAAATGGATTTCTGTAATCACTCTGCTTTAAGATAATACTTGTCATCATGGTATACCTTTCCAGTCTTTTCTATCTATACACATGCTTTTGTCTGTAGTGGTGATTCCAATTTATGAATGCAGCTTATTATTGCAGATAATTGTGTTGGTGTGAAAGAATGCTCTCATTTACCACCCTGCTGGTGATTACAAGGGCATGAACTGAATATCGCCTAAGCATCAAAACTAAAGCACCCTGGTGGAGAGAGAAAATATATACCTTTATAATCTATAATCTACATACAAATAATGTATGTATTTTCAAAACAAATGAAAATAGTTTTGGATTTTATATTACAAGTTGTTTAATTGCTACTAATTTTGGTTGATGGAAATTGTGAATGCACTGTTATACATATGCAAGTACAGAATATTGTAATTAGAGTAACCACATACAGATTTGTATTTCGAACTCTACCTTATGAACTTATACAAACTGCACTGGAATTTACAAAATTTAAGTCTAATTATTTAATTACCTTCCTGTTGTCATTATTAATATAGACATTTCTGATTCTATATAAGAAGATTTTCTAAGTGAGTGATGATAAATATTATTTAATATTAGCTTATCTTTTTAAATTTTGATTTCAAAAGCTCCTAGGAGAATCCAGCAAAAAAAAAAAAAAAAAACAATGAGTAAAGCAGGACATGGAAAAGAAAGACTCCAAACTATGATGTGATTGCAATAAATCTCCAGTGTTAGAGTGATTCCATAGAGCGTTCTGGATTATCAATAGCATCTTAAAATCTGTTCTGCTTTGAGACAAAGGAAAGGGACTCTTGTACTACTTCACTAGGTAGTTATTGACTTTGAGGCACAAGATGAAGATGGGATAAATTTCCAAGACTTTTTGTGACTCTGCTGGAGAGGAGGTTTTCATCTGGGTGCCTAGGCAAGGTGTCACACACATCACTGTCATACTGGCAGTGTTAAGTAGATAGAACATCAGCTATTCTTCTAAGACAGATGAGGAAATATTGGATCCATCTAGGTTGGTGGAACTAAGCTAAGTTCATGAAGCTCTAGAAAACTTTTTATGCTGTCAATTCTGCTATAACCACTATGAGTTTTAATGGTCAATATTATTACTTTCTGTTATGTTAAAGATGCTAAAAGTGGTGGTGACAAGTTTGAATAGCTAGGATGTTAATATTATAGAAAATACGTATTGGGAAGATGTTAGTTACAATCTTACTTTATGGTCTGGAATTGTATTGCTTATTTTAACATTTGTTATATATTTAGAATTCAATTTAATATCTACACATTTGCCTTAGTAGATCCTATAAATTACTACTGTAAGAAGCAGCATGTAAATAACATTTTTACTATTGAATACGGGGAATGAACAGCATCTCATTGTTTGAATAGTATACTAATTAAAAATGCTGACACCATTTACATTCTGAGTTAGCCATATACTTGCCAATGAAGGGTCACTGGGCTAAGAACAAATGATGTGTGTGCAGTTATCGTTATAGTATTTTGAAGACAACATTTTCCAGTGAACTAAAATGAGAAATACGTAGCCAGGTTTTTATTATTGGACACTACTGATAAGCTTTTGAAAACCAATTTATTTGTTAGTATAAAAGTTATAAAATAAATTTATAAAATTTGTGCCTATTTATACATTTATATCTCTATATATTTACTAAAACCTAAATTAGTTGTGAAATGATTTGGAGCTTTAAGGAAATCTAAAGTTAGATAGAAGTAAATTTTCTCCAGAAAAAGTCTAAAGATATAAAAATAGTTTTGTAAGCATCTAATTTAAACAACTAGAAAAAATGAAAATAATGAAATTATTGAAATATGGGCTTCTCTGTGGTGACCCTTAGCATGTAACCTCCATGTGTCGTGACTGCTAGTACCTTTCACAGTATTGGCCTTCATATCCCCGTGGACAAGCTGTGCAGCGGTAATCATCAATGCCTTGGATGACACAAGAAGGGCTGAAACTGAATCAGAAAAAGAAATATTATGAAAATATTTTTTTTACTCATTTATTTCAAGGTGAATATGAACCAATGTTCATATTTCTAAGGTAATGACAAAGGTCATATTTTAATCATTGGTAAAGTTCCTATTTAAGGGTAGGGTGTCACAAATGTTACTAATAATAGTAAATAAATCTTGGTTGGTGTTTGATGAATTACACTAAACATGTCAATATTTTGGAATTTCAATGATTACATAATAGCCAGGAAAATATTAGGCACCTAGCAAAAGAGTCCCCTTGCTCACTAATCAAAAGATAAATTGGACTAGAATTTATGCATATCTCTCTGATAGAATAGGCATTGCTGAATGTCTCTTAGGTTAAAGGAAAGAGGAGGGCATAAAAGCTATGTATACATATCGTGTGTGTGTATGTATGTGTGTGTGTGTGTGTGTGTGTGTATTTTTCTGAAAGCTCAGTTCAAATTACCCCTGGTACTTCAACACATGAAGTATGAATAAACATTTCAGTTGTAATAAGTGCACTTTTTCTAATTGACATCCAGATTTCAAACTACATATTACATTAAACACTAAGTAATGTGATTAGTATGAGCACAAGAAGAAAAGAAAGCCTTCTGTAAGAAAATGAATACAATTTACTCATCATTTTACAGAATTTTCTAATTATTAGGTCTTCTATAACTTTTTTTCACTACAATGCTGGTAGGCCACAGCCTGTCTGCCTTACTCCAGGATTTCTGATTATCTTACTGTATAATAGAAAGACTTGAAGAGACTTGAAAACCAAACTGTATTATCATGTAGCTTTGAGTTGTTATAAACTTCTATCAAACAGGAAAGTGCTACATTTCAATTGAATAAAACTATTTGATTCATTAGAAACTTAGGAACTAAGAAAACTTATTTGTTGCAAAACATCAATGCTGGAAACACCGTTTTTCATTTTGGTTGATCTGCAAAACCACTTGATGCTAAAAAGGCAGTAATGACAGAGACAAAGGCCATGCTCTTTGGGTCGGGTGCCAATAGGACCCTATTTTAACTATCTTTTAATGCATTAAATCAATAGTATAAGAATGAATGATAAACTCTAACTTTTGCAAACTATGTAAACGAATGAATTTAGTACTAGCAAACTAATTATTCAAGACTATTTTTTGTTTTCATGAAAAATAGAACCACAAACTCATAATTGACACAGTCTGTCAAGTGTTTAGCTCTTTAAGACTTGATGCCAAATGCATCTGTTTGTACATACACACACAAACTCATATACATATATAGGCCCAAGGAAATAGATTTTGGACATTTTAAGTGCAAACCTAGATTACATTCATTTACAGTAATATAATATTACCAAAAATAAAGTACTCAGAAAGTAAATAACTAGTGTGCTATAGAGGAATGAATGAAGCACCACATAGGAGTGTAGTAAATCTCCTTGGAGAGTGGATACCATTTTGGAATTACAGTACTCTGATGGATCATGCTTTCTCCTTAAATCACATAAAAGGCTTCTGAAGAAGGAAGTAGGAATCATAATTTGCCTGAGGTTAGAGTTGATTCTTTTTGTTCATACCTCCCTTGTCTGCTCTCAATTCTCATTTCATTGACAGAACCACTTAACAAGCCTTGTGTTTTTTCTTGGTGACCACCCTTTACCTTTCCCTGTGGTAATTCCAAACTCCCTTCAACAGAATTTTTGACATTTACAGAGTCTCTTCCTGTGTCACTCTGTGTGGACTCTACAGAGAGGAACTGGCTCCCTAGAAACAACCTCCTTAGTCTTGTTCCCAGTTCACTTGTTTCTCCTTTTAATTTCCTTTGCTGGATCTACATCATGTCCTTGATCTCCCAATGTGCTTCCAAGTTCTGTTTTCAGATTTCTCCTCCTCTCTCCTTTCTTCTCTGACAATTTCATCCATTCTCAATGTCTTTACATATTGAATTTACATTGACAGATCTAAAACTGAGCCCCCTGTCCTCTAAAAAAAATATACCTGATTTTTCTATAATTATCTCCATCTTAGTCAAAGGTCATTCTGTGCTTCTATTTGCTATGCCAAAAATCATGGGGTCAACTTTGTCTTCTTATTTCTCTCACATGCCACATAAATTTTATATGTAAATGTCACTGGTGCTACAATCAGAAATATCATCACTGCATTGTCCTGGACCAGCCCACCCCTTGCCATTGGAAGACAGTTTGCCTTCTGTGTGTTTAATTTTTATTTTTTAGTTTTACATAACACAATACCTTTATTTGTTTATTTACTTATTTATTTATGTGGCGCTGAGGATCAAACCCAGTGCCTCACACATGCACAGTAGCCTCTCTACCACTGAGCCACAACCCCAGACCGATTTCTGTATCTTTAGTTACCCATTGGAGCTTG
Source organism: Spermophilus citellus (assembly GCF_964194105.1). NCBI lineage: Eukaryota > Metazoa > Chordata > Mammalia > Rodentia > Sciuridae > Spermophilus > Spermophilus citellus. Next base: position 136,511,352 of record NC_138186.1, on the reverse strand, counting down.
CTGATTTCATCATTGCCAACTCTCTTACTCATTTTCTCTACTCCTTTCCTGCTGACCTCTGCTGTCTGCTGTGCATGGGTCAGAAGGATCTGTCTCTAGGCCTGGGCATTTGCTTTACCTCTGGCTGGATGCTCTTCTTGCAAATATTAAAATGGTTTGCTCCATTGTTTCATTTGAGTCTCTATATAAACCCCATCTTTCTGTAGAGGTCACTGACCACCCTATGTAAAATTGTACTCCAGTCACTTTATATTCACTGAGGCTGCTTTATTTTTCATGGCAGTATTTGTCACCACCTGACATTACATTATCTATCTATTTATTTATTGTCTTACTTATGAAAAATGTAAGATCAGAGAGAGTAGGAAACTTGGATTATTCTGTTCACCTATCAATTCCCAGCATGAAGAACCATGTCTGGCATTGAGTTGTACCATCATTAAATATTTGGGAAGGTAGAAACACAATAGTATCTTTACCTTCGGTAAAGTTACAAGTGTATATCAGATGGACATATACAAATACAAGACAGGACATATGTATCTCTCTTATTCAGGATGTCAAGATGCAGTACTTACTACTTAGTGTTTAATTTCTGAAAGCCCTTTTGAATGAAGCAAAGATATGAGATAAAATGCATTAGTAGTAAATGAAAGTACAAAGAACATGCTCTGCTGTTCTGTGGGGGAGGTGGCACTTGAACTGGGCCTTGAAGAATGGATTAGATTCCACAGGAATCATCTCAGGGAACAGCAAGGACAAAGACTGTTGAGCATGTTCAGAAAAGAGCAGGAATCTCCAGACTTGGCATCATGAGAAAAGGAACAGAGGGCACTGAGCCTGGAATGGTGAGTCAGTGACCAATCTCCATGCCTTCCTAGCCTTTGTTTCACTCAGCTATACAAATCGAAGGCACTAAAATGAGAAATCGCAACCCACCCCACGTGTACCTGGAATCTTTTTTTATATATTGGGAAGACGTGCCTCTCTTCTTTGCCCTGGCTGATTTCTGTCTTTTGCCTTTTAATCCTTCTTTTTTCACCATATGTAGATATTTGAATTAGACTAGACATTCCAGGCTTTAGGTGATGGGTATTAGTGGGTCATGAAATCAGCTTAGTGGCTTTTGACTAAAACTTTTCCAAAAATGTGAGATAATAAAATGAAATAAATGGTTGGGCATATAATATATATTTTTGAGTATCTGCACACATGTCTTTGAATGCTAGGCTATAATATAAGAAAAAAGTATTTCTCACAGTGATTTGATCAAGAAAGTTTGAAAGGCACTGGAATAAGCCACTTTCACTTGGTATTATGATTCTTTTAGGGTCCTTTGAATAGAGATTATACTTAAGTTACATAAATAATATAACCTAAAAATAAAACAAATGAAAATGTACCATTGAATTGATTGTTCTAACCAACCAAAGTAATATTTTCCTTGTTATTATGAAGTTCGACATTTCTTAAAACCTCAAATTCAAGCTCTTGTGTTTTAATGACTGCTTCTATTCTTGCTGCTAGTTCATCTGCCACCACACCGAAGCTGTCTCATATGAGGGAGCAGCACTGGGTGTTTGTTGATTGATATTCCTCATTCCCTTGCTGTCTGCGACAACTGCCTGGATTCTTGTCTCCCTGCCTGTTCCTGCCTTGCCTCCCCATTTTCTTTAGTGATTCCCCACAAAGGAAGTCCTGTCTTTGCTTCTCTCCATGTGTTCTCCAGGGCAACCTTATCTCACAAACTCATTTATTAACATATTTCTTCCTTCATCTGCTCCTGCAATTTTCAGATTCCTATTTCTTAAAGATATTTGCATATTTCCATTCACACAGACCCTTAACATCAATTTAAACCTATTTAAACTATAAATGGCCTTTCTTCTGTAGCACCTCTCTCCTAATTTTCCTATTTCAATTCATAGTTCCACCATTTGGGGGTCAACCTGGCTAAAGTCTTCAGCCTTCAACTCCTTTCTAGACCTCATCCCTCACATGGAGTTATCAATTCTGCAGACCTATGTTTAACAATTTTCTCATATTCATCCCTTGTCTCTATTCTTGTTACTGTTCTAATTATTTTTTGTCCAGGTAACTGCATTAGCCCTTTAATTGGTCTCCCCGCTTTTCTTTTTTGCCTGTTTCAATTCATTATGCTCAATTGTCTCATAATAGTCTTCCTCAAATGTGGCTCTGATCATATTAACCTTTTCTTAAAAATAAAAAAAAACTTACAGTTTTTCATAATATATAATATTAAAATTAATTTCTATAGTGGTATTTGAGAATTTCTATAATATGGCCTCCATTTTCTTATTCATTTTCATCTGTAATTAAGAAATTTTATCCAAATTTCATGCTCCAAACTCTATTACTTACTAGCTTTTCAATATGCCTTGCACACTGTGTTTTCTAGGCTTCTGCTCATATAATTTCTTACCATTCCCAACAGTAGAAACCCTTCAGTCTACTATTGATGATCCCTTACACAATGACTACTTCTTTTAATGTGTTCTTGAAACTCCCCCAAATAATTACAGTGTTTTAAGCTCTTAAATTCTCTTAACATTTAAGTTGATGTCTCTTAAGACACATGTTTAATAAGGAGCAACCCCAAGAGATGGTAGCTTCTCCTTTATAGTCTCTGTAGCTTTTCTTATAGTGTATCCAAACAGAGAAAAATTAATTAACTATCGATTATTTTTTCTAATTCAAATGGTTCACATTTTAAGAAACAAGGGAATAAATAGCATCCCCTTATTTAAATATGAGTATCAGAGGGAGATTAGGAAAAGGGAAAGCAGAATAATATTATGTTTCATATACCTATCAGTTCCTGCTTGCATGAAAATAAGATTATGCATATTATCCTCATCAGTAGCCAATGTATCCCAAAGTTTATATTTAATACCCTAAAAAGGCCTGAAATTATGGTCAACAAGGAAGAGAAGTTTTCAGAAGAAAAGGAAACAAACTATACAAAAATGTTTTCAGAATATGCCTAAAGCTGAAATGTAGAGGCAAAGCAAACAGGCCCAGGTGGCATGGCAGCCACTAGGAATCGCTCTGTATCTGTTTTATGCTAGAGGCCAAGTGTCCAGAATTCTAATTCTGAATGAACTGATATACCTTTCTTTTTTTACCAACCAAATTCTTAAAGAAAAACTATGAAGTGAATACTGAAGTCTATAAATCACTTATAGTATAGATTGTCTTAGCAAAAGGATAAATTAAAACACCCAGGGTTTTCATCAATCTATAAACCAAAGCAGCATGTTCAGACAGCATCGAAATAAGATATTCCAGCATTTTTTCCCCCTTAGCTATGTTTCCATGGTACCAAGCTCAGACCGTCTTAACAGAAGGAGTGCTGTGATTCTGGCAGACATGGACTTTTTTGGGGGGGAGGAGCATATCAATAAGTTGCCCTGCTTTCATTGTGCAATTTTTCAATTGTTTCCTTGATAATTAATTTCCAGCCTTAAATTTATCACAAAAAGAATGGAAATAGACACAAAAGTGATATAGTATGCAGTCAAGCTATCCTTCATAGCTGAGTTGATGGCAGAACTATATGCAAACACTAGAACTGTATATTTATACAACTATGCATACTTGTATATATGCCATTTATTTTATAATCAGAAATCATATTAATATTGGTACTTACATTTTAATTAATTATTAAACTCTGGGACAGTGTTTTAAAGGACAAATGAGCCATAGAGTGTATATACCAACATTTTTCATGATTTTATGATTAGGAATATTTGTCTTGAGATTTTTATCTACATGGAAAAACAGTCGAATCTTAGACAGCCCATGTGCTAGACAGATGGCATTACTGATTGGGAAATATGGCTGTATTTCTTAATCTTACTTGTTGCTGGGAGAAATCAGAGGGCAAGCACATTGCTGACAGTCATTTGGCAATCCCTTGACAATGCCATAGTATCCAAGAGCACACCGTTCACAGAAATCACCAGTAGTGTGATGCTGACAATTCTGCAATAAAGGGAAAGGGATAAAACATTTATTTTTAATTAAATGAGAGTTAGAATGTAACTTATTGTACAGTTCCACCCCTATGAGTGTGTGTGTCTATGAACACACAAACACACACACACACACACACACACACAGAGTCTATCATTAATAGGAAACTCAGTTTTTGATATATTTTAAAGAAACTTTTATTTGAGAAACTAATACTATGCAATTTTAGCTAAACTAGTGATAAGTATTTTTTTTCCTACATCAATTTCTGTGTACATTTTTCTTTCACTCTAAATTGAGGTATGGAATCACAAAAATCTCTAGAATTTATTTTATCACCTAGTCATTTAAATTTCTTAGTTTTTAGCTCTACAAGGTCCTGAAAAAATTTATTAAAAATAATAGGACCTTGGCACATGCCCATCATTGGAATTTTGAAGCCAAAACAAGATAGAAAACCTAAATGTTTTAAGAGAGAACAAGGAAAAAAAAAGATCAGATTTGTAACTGCATTTAAGAATGCTGTGACTAGAAAAAAAATCTTTACCACATGCACCTCAGATAGAGCACAAGTCTCTAGAATATATAAATAACTCATAAAATTCAACAGCAAAAAAACCAAAAAAACTCAATCAATAAATGGTCTAAGGAAATGAACAGATACTTCACAGAAGAAATAAAATCAATCAACCAATATATTAAAAAAATTTCCACAACTCTAGCAATTAGAGAAATGCAAATCAAAACTAAGATTTTATTTCACTCCAGTCAGAATGTCAATTATCAAGAATACAAACAACAATAAGTGTTGGTGAGGATGTGGGGGAAAAGGTATAATCATACATTGCTGGTGGGACTGCAAATTGGTGCAGCCAATCTGGAAAGCAGTATGGAGATTCCTTGGAAAACTGGGAATGGAACCACCATTTGACCCAGATAATACAGTGATAATCTACATCAATATTTATAGCAGCTCAATTCACAATAACTAAACTTTGGAACCAACCCAGATGCCCTTCAGTAGACAAATGGATAAAGACATTGTGATATATATATATATATATATATATATATATATATATATATATATATGCAACGAAATATGACTCACCCATAAAAAATAAAATTATGGCATTTGCTGGTAAATGGATGGAACTGGAGACTATCATGGTTAGTAAAATAAGCCAATCCCAAAACCAAAGGCCAAATGTTTTCTCTGATATGTGGATGCTAACACAAAATAAAGGGTGTGGGAGAACTGAATTAGACAAAGGGGAATGAAGGAAAGAGAAGGGGGATGGGAATAGAAAAGACAGTAGAATAAATCAGACATAACTTTCCTAAGTTCATAAATGAATGCACAACCAGTGAAACTTCATATCATGTATAACCACAAGAATGGGATCCTAAAAAAGAACAACAACAAAAAAAAGAATGCTGCACTGGGCACAGTGGCACACTCCTATATTTCCAGTGACTTGGGAGGTTGAGGCAGAAGGATTGCAAGTCCAAGGCCAGCCTCAGAAACTTAGCCAGGCCCTAAACAACTTAGTGAGACTCTGCCTCAAAGTAAAAAAAAAAAAAAAATTAAAAAGGGGAAAAGGCTTCAGATGTAGCTCAGAGATTAACTGCTTCGTATTAAATCTCCAATACTAAAAATAAATAAATAAATAAAAATAAAAAAAGCTATTTGTCTGTTACTCAGCAAACATGGTGGTTCTTTATAATAGAAATGATTCAATTTGAAACCAAGTACTTTAAGTCAATATTTTCTTTTTTTGTGTTTGCATAATAAAGGAATTGGGATGATATGCTTGCTCTAAGACACCTCTATAAGGAAAAGACAAGTTTCAGACTAGTGTGTAAATAGCTTTGAAATTAAAATTTTCCTAAAACAGAATTATATTTAACACAGAACAATCATTCCTGCAACAAGTGCTTCAAGGTACTAAACTAGGCATTGGAAGAATCAAGTGAGGGAAAAAAGAGAAAAGAACATTTTTCTCACTTTAGGAAAAGAGTTTAAAAAGAATGGCAAATAATACACATGGAAACAAAAATGTAAAATGGAATGTTGTTGTTAACTCTGATTTGGAGTTAAGAAAAATAAGAAATAAAGGGAATTCGAAGTTGGATTTCAGCTTTATTTTTTAAGAGGATTTGAAGTGGTTGGAAGTGATTTATTTCTTACAAACATTATAAAAAGAAAAGTTGAGAAGCAACAAAGTCAGCAACCAAATAGATGTACATGGTCTCCTGATCAACTCAGCTGGAGCCACAGAGCTGTCTGCAGGCTGTATATTGAACTTGGATGACATCCGTCTGCTGGGCTCTTTGTTTCAATCAATCATGAAGAATGTATTTATTTTTTCATCTGTCTTCTAATGACAAACAATGTTTGGTACATGATGTGTAGCCTTTCATGACAAACACTAACTGAAGTCACTTCCACCAAAAACACTGCTGTGGAATTTTATTATTATTATTTTTTTTAATTTTAGAGCTTTTAATACTAATTTTGAGAGATTTTGCAGTAAAAGCATGACATTGCCACCATTAATTTTAGACCACGACTAGCCTTTTACATTTTTCGTGTGATACCTGAAAATATATTGTGTCACTTGAAGATAAATTTTACAACTAATGTAAAATGGACCCAGTTGCACAATATGACAGGAAGAAATCTCAGTTCTGTTTCCACTTTACCCTTAGGAGATGATAGCCTCCTATTTTCAGAGAAAAGAAAGTCCTCAATTTGGTGCTCCCTCAGTGTCCTTCCAAACTATTCACTATTTTGCCTGAATGTTTTTCCATCCCTTTGACATTGATTCTGTCTGCAGGGAAGTGGTGTTTTGTTCTTTGCTTAAATCTACTTTCCTTCTAAACTTGTTTCCTTGCTCTGCCTCTGAATTTTCTCCAGTGTCTTCATTTTCTCCTTAGTTGGCTTTTACCCATTAATATTTGAAGTTGGTCATGACTTTCCTATCTTAAATAAATAAAATCTGTAGGGTCCCAAATCCCTTAATAACTTCCGTTGTATCTTTGATAAGCTTTTAAAGCACATTGTTTACACTCCTCATTTTTATTTCTTCATCTTGCTCCCATGTACCCATTAAATAGCCTTTTCATCTCACCACTGAAATAATTTCAGGCTCACGTAAAGATCTTAGTTCCTAAACTGAAATTGACTGACACTAACTAGTGTTAGTATACGAATTCTACAGCGTCTGATGTCTCTGGCCACTCTGCCTTGGAAAGTTTCTCTTCTATAATCTCTCTTTAAAGAGTATAGTGTTGTTTTTTTCCTCCTACTTCTATGGCTACTCTTTCTTATTCTCCTTCATGGACTCTTCCCTTTCTATTGTGAAAGGCCAACTTCTTTGACTCTAGCTTTGGCTCTCATCTGTTTTATTCCTATATATTCAACCTTGGTGGTTTCATTCATTACCATGACTTTAGTTATCTATGTGCCCCAAACTATATTTTATACATTCATTATGTATATCTCCAATGAGTGCTAGACTTATATATTTAATTGCTTCTTGGATAAATATCAATGCACAACACAAAAGCACCTGGAATTTGAAACATCAATAATCATGTTTCTCTCTCTTTCAGCCTACTATGAACTTGTGATTCATAGTTAATTTGGGGTCACTGTCATCCACTCATTTGCCCAGGTCCACAATTTAGAGTCTTCTCTTTTCCCAGATACTTATTTGTTTACTGTTTCATAATTGTATTTTTCTGTTTCTTATCTCCTTGTTGCTACTGCTTTTGTCTGGCCACTGTCATCTTTTACCTGTATTATTAGAATAAACTCTTTGCTAGAGGTCCTATTTCTCCTCCAGAGATTTTCCCACACTACAATCAGAGTGATTATTCCATACAACATATCAAACCATGCCCATCCCATGCTTGAAAGCCTATGCTAGGTACTCACTATTGTCAAAATGAATTGTAAATACCTACACATGGCAAGGAAGACTTTCATAATCTGGTCTTCTTTGTCCTCCAGTCTTACCTCTAGCCATTATTCCCTTTGCATACTCTACTATTCATATGAGACCATCTGAAACTCTCAATTATGTGCTGCTCTCTCTTGCACCACTAGGACTTCTCATTTACAAATCCTTTATTATGGAATGTTTTTTTTTTTTTTTTTGTCTGCTCACCAGACGAGCATTTACTCATTTCTGTTTTCACTACAAATATAATTTTCTCTGATAAACATTCATTGATGTCATAAATCTGGTTTAACTGCTCATTCTAGTTTAACATAGTGAATAAAACAGCATAGGCATTCAATGGTTATTTTGACTTACTGAATTAATCAATCATGTTCTAGTTAGTATAGAAGCAACTGTTTGTTTGTTTGTTTGTACTGGGGATTGAACTCGGTGGCACTTGACCATTACACCACATCCTCAGCCCTATTATGTATTTTATTTAGAGACAGGGTCTCAATGAGTTGCTTAGTGTCTCACGTTTGCTGAGGCTGGCTTTGAATTCTCGATCCTCCTGCCTCAGCCTCCTGAGCCATTGGGATTACAGTTGTGTGCCACTGTACCCAGAAGGAAAAAACAAGTTTTAATTTTAGTATCTGTAGAAAAACTGGTTAGAAAGGTGAAATGATCTGTTATATTTTAAAATTAATTTTAGGCCATAATCTTCTTTTCAACCACCCAAAGGAACCACCATATTTTAGCAATAAAATAGCCATTTCACATTTAATTGTAGCATTGTGAGAGATAATGGCTCCTAGATAAAATAATTATATAAATTTCAGTCTCAAATCATTCAGCAAGGGGACAAATGATGAATAAGTGTTAACTATGGAGTGTTTTAAGAACATATTTTATAGTTATAAGAATTAATGTGTGCCAAAAATACATGAAATCTCTAACAATAATTTTCAGTATTTTACATTTTTAATGAAATCATTGCATAATAAATCATTTTATGTAACCTAAATATAACATTAATAACTAAATCAAAATACTTAAAATAGAATTATCATTACTAAAAATGGAGAGATTCAAAATATGTCATTGTTTTACTTATGCCTGTAACTTTATACAATTTCTTTACAGAGTAAGCCAGTATTTAAATCTCTGGACAGTCAATCTTTTTTTTTTTTTTTTTTTTTTTAGGTTTAGATGCCAGTTGCTTGCGGGTAGAAAGTTATGGGCACAAGCTTATAATAATAATCAGGCTGCTCATACTCATGACCTTGGTTTTGCTTATTTTTGAAGAAACTTTCTAACAATAAATCCTTTTGATGTTTATAAGAGACCTGCTGAGCTTATTGGGGGTCTTTACCTCCCTTCCAAGGAGTAGTCAAGCACTGAGACTCAGTTTTTTTTCTTTATTTGTGTGTCTTTTTGTCTTTTCTTCATTCCCTCATTGCCTGGTCCAGGAACCTGAATTAACGGCCATGCGGGTCGCAGCATTGACCGAAATAAGTGTAGTGGAATTTATGATATGTTGTTTAAATTTTGAAACATAACTAGTGTGCAACTCACATGATCCATTTGACATGTGGTGGTATCATTTAAAGGGATTATTTGGAACTTTCTCAAAGGTCAGATTCTTCACATGGACCTTGACAGGTACAAGTCAGACTCAGTATACTCCTGTATATTCAAAAGAAATGGTCTTGACTAGGTTGGCTCCTGGAATGTTTATTGAACCTCTAGTGCTTGGACAGTCAATCTTACACAGGGTTGCTGACATACTACATCTGGTTAAGTGAATCAAATGTCCCGGATAGATCCACCAACATAGCACATAAATCATGATGCTATTTTTGAAACTTTTTGACATAGTGCTTTCATATTACTTTCCTATATGCTTTGAAATAGAGCTTGTAATATTTTCTCTTATATAGAAATTAGCCTTTTAGGAAGCATTTATATGCTGTGGACATCTAATGAGAAATTTAATTATATTCTCAAGAGTGATATATATATATATATATATATATATATATATATATATATATATATATATATTAGAATCTTTTCAAGATAGATTAGAATATATGAAATTTTGAAGTTTTTTTGCATCATGGAAAACTGGTGTTATATATTTCTTCCACTACTTCAAATGAATATAACATTAATATAGCATTTTAGACCTAGGGTAAGAAGTTACTTAATCTTCTTTCTTATAGGAATACCTTCTACACTTTCCTTGAGATATTACTAAATGCATGAATTCTTATAAGGCTGTCCCTTTTATCTTGCAAAACCATAAGCTATGAAGTTTTACTTTATGCCATCTGAAAATTTGTTTCACTCTAATTTTCAGGCAGTGATCCAAATTCTGCCTCTATAGCTATGCAGATTACGTCTAATTCCCATTTCCCAGGAAAAGTACTCAGATATCTAAGAATACTATTACTTCTTAAATCTTTTTTTTTCAAGTTAAATATTTAACTATCCAAGCTACTTCGAGTTTCTTTTAAAAGATAGTAGATTATAAGTCTCTAGCTGTGATTTAGAAACATATTGAGTGTTATTCCTTCCTTGATTTGGATCTTGTACAAATAGTAATGCTTCATATGAATCGCAATCTAATAAGAATCCCTACATCACATGCATTGATATTATATGCTATTTCCTTGATTGGTTTTTAAAACACTAGAAAATACATTCCTGGAAGGCAAGGCTTATGCAGTGCATATCTTTATATCCCAGCCAGCCATAAGGTGGGCATATTGGAAATAATTATTCACACAGGCCATAAGAATGAAAGGACAAATGAACTCAATACAAAACCTTTTGTATTAATTTCATGGTGTCAGTTATGAGTCATAGTTCCACCTGTCAGGATCTTATTCTACCACCCAATGGATTAGATAACACTTCCAGCTCTATGTCATTTGAATATTTCACAGATCTTATCCAATTCATTAATAAATATTTTGAACACAACACAATTAAATACAAACCCCATGCCTTATTGTTGGAGAAATCTCTAGAACTTACTTTGGGTCACATTTTTTAGCAACCCATTAGCTGGTTGACATCCAGTCCATGTTTTCAGTCTTATTAATGAGGATACCAGGAAACATTCCATCAAAGGCCCAAACTAGTGTTTGAATCATAGATTTCATCCTTATTATTTTTAACTTAAGCCAATTATTTAACTTCTCTCATCAATTCATCAACTATAAAGTAAGAAATGATCCTGTTTATATTATAAGAATAAATGAGAAAATCTGTGATAGTGGGGTGGACACATAGTTGATATTAATGCTTTTCTGAATTTGAGAAATGTTACATCATGTTGTCAGAGAAATTTAGTATTGTATAGAGATTCAGGAGACCATGGTCTCAGGTATTTTTTATATATTGTAACCCTAGCAATTAGTTTGAAGTATGTTATTTTTAATGAATTTATTCTGATTCCTCTTTAGTCTGCTCTATTTTTCCTAAAATTAATATATACTAGTTTAATACATCATGTATTTACTTGTTTCATTGTAGATCAAAGTAAATCTGTTTCCTACATTTTTCATTCCCTTATACAACTAAAACAATATTTCACTGCTTTATCTTGTGATATATTTCATATACTTATGATTTCTCAAATTTTTTCATGTATAGCCCTTGATTACTTTTACATAGTCTAAGATATAATTCACCTGGGTATTTTAAACCAAACTCATTTAATTAACTAAGTGTACATTTTCTCTTTCTCAGTTTGGATTTGAAACCTGATTCCAATACTTCTTGGTCAAGGCTAATAGATTGCTTGAATTTCCTTAGCCTTAATTTTTAGAACTGAAACAAGATTCTAATAATATCTATTTTGGCAAAGTTGTTACACAGATTAAAAAAGGTTTGCAATGCACCTTAAACACAGTGGATTCCAGTTAAAAATATATTTACTAAAGAGAGAGCTAATATTTTATCCACAGATATCAATGGTATTTCAGGCAATAGAGCAGTTCAATGATGAAGATTTTATTCTTTTCTTTTTAAAATAAGAATTTTTTATTGATTGTTCAAAACATTACAAAGCTCTTGAAATATGATATGTCAAGAGCTTTGTAATGTTTTGAACAACCAATAAAAAAAATAAAAAAATTTAAAAAAAGCATTAGGTAAAGTGAAAATTAAATTGCCACAAGCAATTATACCTTTACAATGTTATTTGAGCTAGCTGAAGCTTCAATATTCTCATGTGAAAAACAGAATTAATCAAGACCACTGGGTTTAGTGATGGCTAATAAATAAGAATATCCATCCATCTATCCATCCATCCATGTGACTCCATGTATGTGTGTGTGTGTGTGTGTGTGTGTGTGCGATCGCGCGCATGCACGCGCGCACATGCCAATTAGTGTTAATTCACTTGTCTCTTCCTCTTCCCTTCCCTTTGTTTGGGATTCAACAACACATTGGTTTTACTCTTCCATTTAAAAAAAAAAAATTTCTGGGCAACAGTAACTGTGGTATTAATGATATGGAATAATGTTGAAGGTATAGGATTTTTTAAAGCCTAGGGTGAGCAACCATACTTCTTGCAAGTGTCACTAGGCATTATGAAAAACATAGTTACACAGGGAAATATTTAACCTATATAATTCTCAATAGCTATATTTCTTTTCCACTGTTTTTGAAGAAGGAAACAAAACACAAAAAGATAAGTGAGTATTCCATCTCCAAATATCATCACATGGAAGATTGAAGATTGATATTATCTGAATGTTTTTGTGTCCTTTCCAAATTCCTACATTGAAATCCTAACCCTGAATGTGATAGTACTAGAAAATGGAACCTTGAGAGGTGATTAGGTCATTAGGGTGAAACCGTCAGGCTGGGATTAGTGCCCTTACAAAGAGACTCCAGAGAATGAACTAGCTCCTTCCACCATTTAGTACAAAGAAAGCCAGCATCACATGTGACCAGGAAATGGGTCTTTACAAGAAATCAAATCTTCTGGTACTTCCATCTTGAACTTCCAAGTCTCTAGAACTATGAAAAACAAACATATGCCTAACTTATGCTATTTTGTTGGCCCAAACAACTGAGACAGTGAGAAAAAATCCAACATAAAAATGTTTTTTTTAAATAGTTTTTGATTATCAACTGATTGGTTCTGAAATTGTAAATGGTGACAATGTGGTCACCATCATTATCATCACTATTGTTTTTATGGTGCTTACCATGTGCTGAGTAATAGTCTAAGAACTTTATTGAGTATTTCATAGCCTTTACAAAAACTATATAAGTAAGTACTATTATTTTTTTTTTATAAATCAGGAAACTCAGGCCCTACTTAGGTTGAAGAAATTAACTTTAGGCTCACATTGCCTTTGAGGGGTGAAGCTAGGATTCAGTCAAAGCAGTTTGACTTCAGAGTCCACTTTGCCACTCTGCCAAAGCAGAGGGTACATTATGTAATGGACATGATACTAAACTGCAATCCATATTCCACACAAAAGAGAAATCAGCATGCTTCAGTATCCTCAGTTACAACATGGGAGTTATAATAGCCATTTCCTATTTGCCTCACGGGTCTGTTTCAAAGATAAATAAAGTTGTCTAAATTCAAAAGTTGTAAGTTCCCTGAAGGAAAATATAAAAATTCAGAGCAGAACAATTTATACTAGCTGTGTATGTTTGATGGAAGTATTTATTTATTTTTTACTTCACCTAGGGATTTCTCAAAAAATAGAACTTCATTGAGGATTCCTAAGGAACAAATATAGCAATGATAGCCAAGTGGCCAAAAGGACTGCATAAAGACAGTAACTTTTATTCTAACAGAAATAAAATTAAGGTATATTCTTTATGAATTTTTCTAAATTAATCATATGAAGCTAACTTAACCCTGCTAAAAATGTCAGTAAAAATTGCATGACAATTATGCATTTAATTTTCACTTATGAAGGTATAAGTTAATCTATTTCTCCCATATTATCTATTGAATCTTAAAGACAAGTAGTAGGGAAAGAATATTACACCAAAGACAAATAGTAATTATTTCAGGAATTCAAGGATAGTTAATTAGTTATTCAGTATATCAACCATCTGCTTACTGTGAAAAAACTACCTATTTCTCTGCACTCCCTCACCTTCTCCCCAAGTAAGTTTGTATTAAATTTCAATATCTTACACCGATTGATAGAAAAAAAACTAAAGAAGCCATGTTGAAAAGATATTCTCTTTACATGACAAGGAATATTTTTCTTAAATGAACCACTGGCATAATATGGTACAAGATGTGAGACATTCATATGTGATGTGAGATAAGGAATAAAATAGGGAGTTGATTATTTTTCTATTTAACGTTTTCTGGAAGAATTTGACAATGAAAAATATAAAATTATTATAACATATACTTTTTGGTAAGAAAAAATAATTATAATTATTGAAAAATAATATAAGTATAAAATTAGTAAAATGACCAAGTGAAAGATTATAGAACTAAAATAAAAGTGGGTGAACATCAAACACATGTTAAAAAACATTTTATCAATAATGACCAGTTAATAAATGTACTACACTGAAACAAAAAACCTAATGTTTAGTATTGAAATAAAAGTGTAAAACATATACAAATAATTTTAATATATAAAATGTATAATTTACATAGACAATATTAAAAGTTCACTATGAGACATAAAATGTTTGAATTGAGTATTATATCACTGGGTTGAGGGAGAATAAATAATATAATAATCTTTACAAATTGGTTAATTGCAATTACAATCAAAATTCTAGTAACATTTTTTAGAGCATGGATTGAAACAATGAAGAAAAATGTAGTTGAAAAAATATATGAGTATTTATTTAATAAACGTGGAAGAAAGGACAATGATAAAGGGCCTTGAGAGGCCCTACAGATAGATGCCTGTTAGCTGGAACTCGGAAGAGACTCAGCCAGTGAAGTGAGATAACGGCAGAGATGAGGTATCCTCCATGGGGGCCTCATAACCCAATTCAAAAACAAGAGCCTTGATTGCTTGTATATTATAAGTTACTCTGCGATGTTGTTAATCAGAAAATTATATATATAAAAGTAAGTACAACAAAATTGATAATCCTTAAATATATTTTAACATGGGAGAAATAGGTTTTATGTACTCAGATACCATGAAATATGAAGGAGAAAAGAAAGCACTAATAAATAAAATTTCTTTACATTAACATATACTTGAAGATTCCTTCCCTATACCACAATAAATTTCTGAAGTGTTAAACAGTGGATCTCATATAATAAATAAACTGTATTAAATTATAGAAATCCTGGTAAACAGTGTGTGCTCCTAAGTACATACTGAACGCCACAGCACTGAGTGAGATCACCCTGAAGATGAGTGTAATACAGGCCAATTGCCCAAGGACTGAGTTACACAGAGAGGGAAGCACAGGGGGGCTGAGAAGTAGCCTCCTGGAGTTTGACAATCCTCAAAACATTATGGCAGAGAAGCTAACCAAACAAAGAACTTCAAGAAGGGGGTGACTGCCAGTGGCAAACAAGGCTAACAGATCACGTAGATGAGACCACCATGGCTGAGCATTAGTTAGGCACTATGGTATAGTGGTGGAGATGAAAGCCAGGTTTTAGTAATTAAGAGAGAATGAACAGAGAGAAACTGTAGGCAGAGATGACTCTTCACAGATGGAAGGGAAGAAGGAAGTTATAGCTAGAAAGAAAGCAGAGTCAAAAGAGTTTGTATTGCATTTTGGGTGACAATATAAGAGGAAAAAGAGATTAGCAGGAGTGATGTCCTTGAGTGGGAGACATGTGAGATATTGAATGTATGTGGAAGACTCAATTTTTTCCCTAGAAAGAACAACTGATCCAAAGTATGGAAAAGAGTCTGAATAATAGAGCACAGATGCAAAGATGTTGGTGCCTGAGGTGGTAGGAGCACATGTTCCTTCCATTCTGATTGCTTCTAATTTCTCAAATAAGAAGCAGCACTGATAACAGAGAATTAAGAGGTGGGAGAAGAGGTTTGGACTTGAATAGGGAAGAGATGATATGAACTTGTCTTTTAGGAATGTCCATTAGAGAAAAGTGCCTGGACTACAGGGTAGCACAGAGGGTCCATTTGAAGAGAGTGATCATGAGCTTAAACTGAGAATAAAGGGCAGTTGTCTGTTTTTCTACAGCCACACTTGGCTTTGAAGGTGCAGGTGTAGTAGATAGAGAGTAGGATTCAACCAATGAGAGAGCAGCAAACAATGAATGTTGTAAGCAGTAATGCTAATATTATACTGGTTAAAAACATGGAAGCACGAGAGATAGGGTATAAGTATCAATGATGAGCTTTGAAATGTTGAAGTATTAAGAAGTGAACTGGAGAGAAAACTGATGGCTAAGAAATAGTAGGGTCCTTAAAATGGAGACTTCAGAGGTACATGGAACCAACAGTTAAGGATATAGAAGAAAAAAATAACCAAGAATTATGATAGGATAGTGCTAAAGATAATGAAAATGATATAGAGGAAAAATCTTCAGGGAACAGCGTAGCTTATCCCAGGATTAGAAGGCAACTTTAATAAGCAAGTGTAATTTGCAAGAGATGGGGACATGAGATTCACAGCAAGTTGGTCATGTGGAAGAGAAAAGGAGCAGGATATAAGACCATCAGTGAGGGCCACAGACCCCTTTCTTACCTTCAGACTCAGGAATGAAAAGAGAGAAAACAATGGCTCCTACTTAAGAGGGATAGCAGCAGCTAGCAAGGGGACAGCCAGGATTCAATGAGAGCAAGACTAAGAGAACAAGAAGAAAAGAGGAGAAGTACATAGAGGATTTTGCTGACATCTAACCATGAGTTCTGCCGAGACTCAGTGGAAGGACTTCAGCAGATGAGAAGAGGTGGCACATGGGGTCAGCAGAGACATACAGAATTGTGTGGTAATTCATTAAGGGAAGGGGTGGTAACATAGGAAACCTGAATTTCTCATAGCAACTGAAATGCAAAGGGTGAAACACATGAGGATTGTAACTGTTCCAAGGTAGAGCAGACTTTTAATGTGCTGCTATTCTTCTATTTCATGACACAAACTGGTTTTTCCAGTTATCATTTTTCATTCCTTTTTGAAAATGTAGAATATGTTGGATGTTGTTTTTCTCCTACATGTTTTATTCTACACACACACACACACACACACACACACACACACTCAATCATGCTCTCTGCAGACCAGCTGGCCTCTGCATACAGTATCTCACCTGGACCTTGGACAAGAAAGGATTAGGTGCCTACCTGGCATATGGATGTTTCAGGATCACACAGGCTACTGTGTCCATTGCACTGACATGGAACACAGGTTCCCAGGGTGGGACCAGGGATGCGGCCACGTGGTTCAGAACGAAGTCGATAAAATCCTGGCATACATGTCTGAAAGAAAAGAAAGCCAATTAGGACAGCCAAGTAGAAATCTTGCTTCAGCAATGAAAATTCTGGTTATGAAGATGGACTTCTTTTTCCAATGTGTGATAGGGTAACACCACTTACAAACTCAAGTGCATGTTGATATCTAACGTAAATTTTTGCTGGGTCCCTCCTCTGCACACAGATATAGGCAGCATCCATGTAACCAGATATTAGTGAAAAAAAAGCTTTCATTTTCAGTATAGCTCTTTGCCTGAAAAAGCTTTATTGTTTTTTTTCCCACTTGAGAAAGAGGTTTATTTTTAATTAACATTGTCATATGGCTAACAAGACAATTCCAACATCCTTGACAACCTAAAATCTGTTTCTACTGTGTTGAATGAATAGCAAATGTCCAATGAAATTCATCAAAAAATTTTAAAATGTCAAGAATGCATTATATATATATATATATATATATATATATATATATATATATACTGATATTATGTAAAGAATATAAAAGGAAGAAATGCAAAATAATCAAAGCTATTCATTTCTTGGGACTATTAGGCTACCAATAAAAATTTTCTTTCCCTGATCTATTTGTTTTTCATTTTGCAATAAAAATCTGAAAGCCAACAGAAAATTGCTAGTGAAGTGGATGAAATCAAGATGTTCATCTTCATTCAGTTATCATATAAATATATCAAAAACATGTCTGGCTTTCTGGAAGGAAGATCCCAGCTCTAGAGAGGACAGTCTGAGTTCCAGGTTCAGCCCTAGCATTCATCAGACATAGCTTCATTTCTGGTTAAAAGGTAGTAATCTGTTTTTCAGATTCCACTGATTATAAAGGGGCTGTTTTACCACCTTAGCTAATGAAGTTTTTTTTTTTTTTCACTTAAAAATTTTGCTCCCATTGAAGGAAGAAAAATGATTGCTGAAAATGAAAAAAAAATATTGGATTAAGAACTTCCTACTGACTCATATCCCTTTGATGCTGGCATTAAGTAGTCCAGATTGGAATATACATGGATTGCTCAGAAAGAGAAAATCGATCAATACTCAGCACACTCATCCTGTTTATTTTGATTTGGATAATGTGTACCTCAATTAAGTACTTAATTAAGAGTCTCTCTGCTTTTAGAAGCCAATAATAAATTTTAATGAGATTTAATAATGCCTCAGCTTTAAGCAAAACTGATAGAGAAAATGAAAAGAGTATTCAAAAGATTTTGCATTTTGTTTGTGTCACAGTGGGCATAATCATATATATTGATAAAGCTTCTTCCTATTATCTATTTCATAGCAGTTATTTCTGTAATTTTATAGGAATATAGTTTTATAGCAATTTTTACCATTGCTATAGAATAAGATCTGGAAATTAATTGAGGAATTAATTTAAGAAAAATTGAAGAAACATACTGAGGTATATTTAAAGGTGGTTCACAGTGTAGGCTGTCCCAATTTGTTAGTGTGCAAACTATTAAATAAAGATAATTTTTTTTTTGCATGGATTTCATCCCTGAATATCTTCCTAAGAAATTGTTATTATATTGTTATTTTATTGGTATATGTGCTAGGTGTATCTCTCTCTCTCTTTCTCTCTGAAAAAATGACACAAATTAAGAGGAGACCCCTAGCTTCACTTCATATCTCCAAACAAAAGCTTAAAACAAGTCTTAGCAGAACAAACTTAATAAATAATATTCTTCACTGAGGAATCATATGAAGCTCAGCATTACAGACTGATATGTGCAGATGAGCACTCGGGCAATATTGACTGTAATGCACAAGACACTTGCTGTGGCGCTTTACTGGAGCTAGTATGGCTCAATAGAAAAGCACCTGTAGTGGGTGTCCACAGACTAAGCTACAACTTGAGTTCTGTATAGAACTTTCTAGACTTTTCTCTGTGGTTCTCATAGTTATCAAGGGAGCTTTTAAATGTACTGATAATTGGCTCCACCCCTAGAGATCCTAGGGTTGGTTTTAAAACTCCTGGGAGAGTATGATAAGCATATCAGGTTTGCAATTGACCAGTATGCTTCCCCATTTCCCCTGTTTGCTTTCAGAGGGGCGTGCACACTCCTTGGTATTATGGCATAATGAATACGGAAATCATGGTTGTAAAGGTAGTTTTTTTTTTTTTTTTTTTTTTCCTGCAGGACGTGGTCAAATTAATTATCTGTGAAACACAGTTTCCTCATCCCACAAATAAGCAGGTCTGTTAACTCAGAGTATTTCTAGTGTTTCCAAAATTTTAGATTATTATTGTGCTTGATAGATTATAACAATGAGTTACCAAAGGAGGGGGACTATTCCACAATGCAAAAACTTAGAAATTTTAAAGAAACTATGTGACCTTTTTATTTCTTTTTAATCTTCTCTTTTTTCCTGGATCTTTTGTATTTATTCTTTATATTTAAAAAATAAGGGTGTTTTTCAATATTTATGCCTCCTAGGACTCTAAGGGAACTGAGATTATTCATGAGAATAATTATATTTGAATTAGGATTAAAAACACCTGCTTAGGCTGGGGATGTGGCTCAAGCAGTAACGCGCTTGCCTGGCATGCGCGGGGTGCTGGGTTCAATCCTCAATACCACATAAAAATAAAATAAAGATGTTGTGTCCACCGAAAACTAAAAAATAAATATTAAAAATTCTCTCATTCTCTCTCTCTCTCTCTCTCTCCCTCTCTCTCTCTCTCTCTCTCTCTCTTAAAAAAATACAGCTGCTTTACAATGTCTCATCTAAAATTCTTTCTGGAACACAATGGTGAATTAAAGAAAAGCAAATAAATGAAAATTTTACTGATTTCATTTTATCTTTTCTTTTTCTTGAACTTAAACTTTTCCACAGTTTTCTTCTCACGTACTGAAATTATGCATAGCTCAATTGATTCTGCTTTCTTTCCACTTTTACTTTCATAATATAATGTCTCTTAAAAATATTAGAATCCAATTTGTACAAAAATGTGAAAAACTAGAGAGAACAGAATGAAACATGAGAGAGGCCAGCAAGCCCTAGGCTCAGAGCTGCGCAGCACCCTCCCTTTGTAATGGAGAAAATCCTACATAAAATTTTGGAAAGCTTTAGCTGTTTCAAGTAGTGAGAAATGAACATGAGTTTAGTAATACCTTCTTTCCTCACAGTTCAACAATAAAAATAGATATTTGAGCTCGAGCCAATAAAAATACTCTTGTCTTTTATCTTTGCATGTGTTTCTCAACCAGGCAAAGTTAACTTCAGTTAATTTGTTCTACCTCTTGCTACATGTGATTATTGTGCAGGTTTCATGTACTACAGACCTCAGTTTCCTCACCTGGAACATAAGAATCTTGTACAACATAATAGCTGAGTATAAGTTTATCTGCATTTTATAAATAGGCCTACTGTGGTTCAAATTGCTTCTGCTTAGCTGTGGGATCATCATGGACAAGTTCCTTAATGTGCCTAAGCTTCAATTTCCTCATCCATTATATCCATTACATCATACTTGATGATGGTATATGTATATTAGGAAAGGTGATTGGACTTGTTCAGGATATAGTAAGCATTCAATAAATAAATTTTGTTTTTGTACAGCATTGTTGTAAGAATTAAATGGCATAACTTGACTTAAAATAAATCAACACATATGTGGAGGATGAACTAAAAATAAAGGCAATTGTGATTCTTCTGAGCTACACTGGGAAAGAAAATTACAATGTATGTCATTATCCTTACCATGTTTTCAGTATCTGTATGCACATATCAGTCAACCATAGACTAAATATACAGTGGTGGTCCCATAAAATTATATTGCCTATTGATATTGTAGCTGGCTTAGTTTATGTGAGTACTCTTTATGATGTTCATAAGTGATGAAATTGAATAATGACACAGTTCTTAGAACATGTCCCTGTTGTTAAACAGCACATGACTAAACACAGTTGAAAACTGAGTTTTGAGTCTCAGTTCAACTGAATGTGTTAAAGGAGACCCTGAAAGGTGGGAATATATAAAGGGACAAGTCTACTTCTGCATTTTGTCTTTTGGATTTTATCATTTGATAATAGTCATAAACTGGGTGGGGATTTAAAAAATTAGTTTGCCACAAGTGACTGATTATGAGTGGTGACCCAACAAGCACCAGCCATTCAACTGTGAGCTGGAATCCCTACTATAATATAGGAGGTGGGGGGGTAGAGGCTGAAACTATTAAAACATGACCTAGAAATCATTGGTGAATTTTTGATTTCCATGATATGATTGCAAAGAACATATATTTAATATAGGATATTTTCCATTTTTAAGAAAAAAATCTCATGAATATGAATAGTACCTGCATACATCCTAAACTGACTTTAGTTTAATTTAGTTTAGGCAACATGCTAAGCCTAACCTAACCTGAAGAACAGGTAAATTCCAAGACTCTAACAAAAACAAATCTAGTAATAAAATAGTGCCCTATATTTGACTTCTAAAGGTAATCATAAATTTTAATGATTGGGCACTTTTAGCACTAACATTGTTAATGAGCAGGGATGCAGTTATAATGCTACAAGGTAGGTCTTTAAAACTTAAAGTATTTTAAGTGTAACCAATACTTTTTTTTTTTTTTTGGTCTATGTGCAGTCACATTTTGTATAAAAAAATATGAAATGAAGAGCCTGAAATGTAGATATCTCCAGAATACCACAAATTTGGTGAAAATACTGTGAAGGAATTGCTTTGTGTATTCATGACCCAAAGCATATGTTACTGGAATGGGATGTACTATTTCAAAACTGTCCTTAGCTCTTGCTTTGATGATTAGATTTTTACGCCTGGTAATTACACTTTAGAATCAAGATGAATCATAAATAAGATGTATAATGGATTAGAGGCAATGGGTTGTGGCAAACATCTCAGGTACCCTATTATGAGAGATAAGCCTTTATCTTTATAATCTCCTCACTAAGATATTACTGTAATTATTGTCTGTAAATAGGAGCTTAGGTGAAATTCACAGGACACAGGCAAAGCCACCGGTGCAGATGATTGAACATATTCCCAGTTTTTCTTGATTTCATTCTTTTATCATTTTTTTAATTTGTACTAATTTATATTTTCATACAATGGAAAATTACTAAAATTAATAGGAAATCATGTTTTAGAACATATTATTTGAAAAGCCTATTGACCACGATAAGAAGGGATTTTAACATCTGAAATCGGTAACGGAAGGTAAATTGCATTAAAATAAATTGCCACTCTACTAACAGTTTTGTTGGTAAGTGATCAGTATTATTTTAAATAAATTCAGATAAAATAGAGTTGTAATAACTTTCTTTCAAGATATCTAAAGATCAACCTTGAGTATTTGCTGGATATCTTCTATAGCAGAATAATATTGCAGAGTCAGAGAATTTTAGAACTTCAAAACCCAACCTGTCATTTCATAGATTGGATAACTATATAACTAATGACTATAACAATTAAGGGAATTGACCAAAGATACATAGTGAGTCAGCAGTGCAGCTGCACACTCCGTGGAATAAATAAAAGTTTATCTCTTGTCTGGAAAAATCTGAAGTTCTTTCTGTCCTTTATATCTTTCATGCTTACTGGGAAGTTAACATATTTTATACGAGCACACTGTCGCATTATTTACTCATAACTTATACACTGTGTATGAATGTGTATATTTAGATGGGTTGTATGTATATATGTATGTATAAATGCAATATATAAACCTGCATGTCGGTATACCAATGTATGAATTAATGTACACAGGAGTTATGATTTAATAATAAAATTGATTATTTGATTATTTATTAAATCAAGCTAGGCACATTCAAATGTATATTGCCCTCAGAGCAGTAACAAAAAGAGGCTATGAAATTATTTCAAGGTCGCTTCACAAGATTTCCGAGTTATGCTATGAAATTTCTCTGCATGGTGTGAATACATATGATAATAACATCAGTTTACAATGGGGCTTTCCACATATGTTTTCACTTAAGTTAATCCTTATGAAAATTCAAGAGGTAAACTCTCCCAAGGTCAGTAACAATCATGGGAGCCAAACTAGGTAAGA
Organism: Spermophilus citellus; assembly: GCF_964194105.1. Classification (NCBI taxonomy): domain Eukaryota; kingdom Metazoa; phylum Chordata; class Mammalia; order Rodentia; family Sciuridae; genus Spermophilus; species Spermophilus citellus. Next base: position 136,487,935 of record NC_138186.1, on the reverse strand, counting down.
TTCACCAAAACCAAATGCCTTTTTCTTTTCATTTTGCCATGCCACTTCTCAGGAATATCCAGTATTTTTAAATTGTACTTTTGTTTTGACCTGGTGTCATCATTTGACTTGTGTGCCATACTTAACAAAAATTCCTAAATCTATTCACAGAATAAGGTATAGAAAATCATTTATACATAAATCAACACATGGATGTATATTTATGACAATAATAATAATATTAACCTCAACAACTAGCACTGACTCTATGCCAGGCTTGGTGACCAGGGCTTAAAGCTCATAGCTTATTTTGTTTTCATAAGATTCACAGGCTGTAGAAAAGGGAATTATTAATATTATTTGACTGCTATGCCATGGGCACCAACCACTGTGACTAACGAGAAAGAATCCTGACTGTCAAGAAGGTTCCTGAGGCCCCTCTCAGGCCAAGTGTTGGACTAGGGGTCTGCAGGAGAGGCCAAGTGTGGTGGCAGTTATTCTGGGATTTGGGAATGCACCATCTTCCCCTGAAAGAGCTTTTGTAACCTGTTGCAAAGTCTCAGCCCTAGTACATGGCGAAGCTCAGGTTCAAACTCATTTCTCATCCATTTCATGTTTCCGGCATTATCTCTATTAATTGATATTTGTAGAAATTGAATTGACTTCCAGAAGACGAAGATCTACAAAATTTTCCAATTCTGAAGGTAGTCAAAAGAATATCGCAGAAAAATTTTTTTTTTATAAAGGTCGTTTTGAAAATGCAGTGACTGAATGACAGCAGCACTGTTGAAACAATATATATCATTCTAAGAAGCCACATTGAAGGGAACAGCCTGCTGCTTAATGCTTAAGTTTTGTTATGATCTCTATAAAAACACTTTCAAAACCTGATACAATTGTATCTCATAATCATTGCAGTTTAAATGCCTCTAACTGTTCAGAAATAGTGCCAAGAAAATAGATCAGTTATAATAGACGGGCCTTTTGAAAACAATGTTATCTCCCAACTTTTTCGTATTTTTTATGAATCTTTTAATTTTTTATCAAATATTTCTCTTTACCTCTGATTTGTACTCCTTGGTCACAATAACATCATCCGGTTGCTACTGTTTCTAACACTGTGAGGGAAAGATCCAATAAAACAGGTGAAGACTATGTATGAAAGCACAACTGGGATTTGGGAATGCACCATCTTCCCCTGAAAGAGCTTTTGTAACCTGTTGCAAGGTCTCAGCCCCTAAGGGGGTGTAGGATATTCCACTTGGCTCCTGAAATGAGGGGAAGGGGGTCAGTAGCAGCCAGCTTACCTCACAGGACAATCCAGAATAGCCCACAGGACAATCACATTTTTCTATCAAGTGAGCTGGAGGACTCTCTGCAGTTATACGTCCTGGTTCAGCTACCTCCATGGCAATTTCAGAAATTCTGGAAAGAGCAAATACATACTTAGATCATCCCATCAGTCAGCTCAGGTCACCTCAAAGTACTCAACCCTGCAAGAAGACTCTCTTCAGATTCTTATCAACCTCAAGTGCATTTTGGTATGTGTACATATAATTGAAAGATTCAATTAAGTTAATTAAATATATTGTTTTGAAGCTGCCTATATCCACAGGGGCTCATGTGTCACATTTTCCTTCTACATTTTTGCTTCCTCAAAGATTGAGATTACATATTAGCAAAAATTCCGCATAAATCATAAGGAGTTCAGTAAATTGGATATCTGATATCCTGTTGAGACTTTATTATAAAGATTTCCTCTCCACTTTTTAAAGTGTGAGTGGCTTCAGGTAGACATGGGCATTTAATTAGACATTTATATTTTTTTCAAACAGACAACCCAAGGTCATTCCCTGTAAGAATATCTCCTGTAGTCACTAGTGAAATTGCTTTTAATGTATTAGTGTTCCCAATTTCTTCCTCTCTAGCCTCTGAATGTCCTTTCAAGAACTTTAGAAAACCACCCAGAAAACAACAATCTAGCATGATATAATATTGGTGTATTCATAAGGACAAAGAAAGAACATTTCAAATTAATATTTTATTAACTTCATTAATATAAATTCTTCAAGTGACTTAATGCACCCTTCCTATTGCTGAAAAAGACCTTATAATTGATAAAAAGATCACAGTGAAAATATTGATATCCTTTTCATTAATTTGAAATTATACATTAAAAATATACACAGTCCATAAACTCAGACTATTTCATGATTGACTAACTGGTAACATGAAAATGTTCTGCAAATAAACTTTTAAATGAGACAATAAACAGTTTTGCTTCAATAAAAGTCACCTCCAATAGTCCAAGGATTTGAAATCATAAACTTTATAACAAGCATAGGTAAGTTTCATTGAGTTATGAATGCACATTCTGGTTTCACTAGCATTGTAATCTGCACTCTGAAGATGAGCCAGTCTTTATAACACTATGTTCAGCTAAAATTCAGGTTTCATTCTCCCCTCCTTAGAGTACATACAATGGTAGAAAGCTATAAATAAACCACTCCCCTCTGGTAAAAGAAACTCCATTCTTCTATTACCCTCAGGCTCTTTGTGGGAGCAAGAAGGTAACTTGGTATTGTTGAGGAGCCCTCTCTCCTCTGGCACCTCCATGGTATTTTATAGCCATAGATATATTACCATCATATCGCCTCCTCTGCCTTGCACAAGTATGCACATGACATACCGACAAGTGTTTAAAAATCAACTGAAGCAACAATAGATAATTCTGCAATGCAAAGTTTTTCTCCAGGGATTAAAGGGGATTCCAGGAAGGTGGAAGAGTGGCTATGTGGGATAGATAGAAAAGCAATGATTTTGTCTGTATCCAAGATATGGCTTCTATTTCAATGAATGCTGAATGGCAAAAGTTATTTCCTGTAGAGTACAGGAAAGGGACCAGGGAGAGGACAGAGGGGAGGGAAATGGGAACTACTGGGGAATGATATTGACCAAAATATATTATTATATTATGTGCATATATGAATATGTACCTATGAATTCCACTATCATGTACAGCTGTAATGCACCAATAAAAAATATGGGAAAAATTTTAAAGTTATTTGTTTCAAACAAAGGTAAGAGAAGGCCAAAGCAAGGAAAAATGAAAAGGCTAGGTTGACAAAAATGTGTAAAGTGTGAATCTCCAACTGTTGAGAGCCACAGCCAAAGGGGCCCCAGCAAACTTCCAGCTGCCAGCAAACTTCCAGCTGCCCGCTGATGATTGGCTCACAGCGGCCCCAGCAACATCTAGCTGATTGGCTCCTCTGCGGTGATGTTCATTGGGCTGTTTCCCCACCCTTCAGACTGCCAGCTGATGATTGGCTCACAGGGCCCCAACAACATCTAGCTGATTGGCTTCTCTGCGGTGATGCTCATTGGGCTGTTTCCCTGCCCTTTCAGACCACGGAGCTGCTCATTGGGGGACTTCTTTGGCTCTGCCCACACGACCCAGCCAATTGGCCTCAAGAGCAGGAGGATTGTGGGAGGGGGAGAGGCTGGTGTTGGGGAGAGAGGCTTGTGGGAAGCCGGTGGTGGCAGTTGGGCTCTGAGGGTTTTTTCCTGAGGAGCTGTTTTGTTTGGCGTGTGTAGTTCTAAAAATAAAGTTAGTTTCTTTTGACAAGTGGCTCCTGAATTGTGTCCAGCCAGATTGCGGCATCCAACCACACATATACTCCAAAGTCTCTGCTTTTGGGACTATTAAATTTTATATAATAATAAAGATGTAGGATTGTGTGTTATATTTTGAAAATATTTTAACTTTTTCCCAACATTTGTCATGATTCCACTGCCTCACAAGATCAGGTGCTGATTATCTGCCTTATTCTTATCATTGCTAGATGTTTTGCTAATTTTTAATGGGGTTTAGAAAAAGGGAAATATTTTTTCTAAAGTTTCATAAAATTGTCACTTAAACCAAAGGTTGTCATTAGTTAATGAGAAAGAATATGATAAGAAAAAGAGACATATGGGGGTTCAGAGACAAAGTGTCACATTGTAGAAAGGCTAAATTGGTGAGAAAGGGAAAGGAAGTGCATTGAAAAATAAATGACAGCATTGTTTTCATCAGTTCCACACAAAAAATGTGACTTACCTAACTCTTGGTCCAGCTTGGAACAATTTGTTAAATAATGGATTTGCATATCTATGACATGCAAACCTGCTTTGGCTTCTACCACCTACTGTACATTTGATATTCTAAAATAATTAATAATATAGCTGACAGCACTTTTTCAGTACATGGTTTTTAATTATTCCATATAAAACGTAACTCCTGTTACAGTGAGGAATGTGACAAGGAAACCAACGGAATATAGATTAGAAAGTGAATTTTTTGTCCTTGATTTAGTCTTTTACCCGAAGTCCCTATATCAATAATAAAGGAATATAAATCTTCATGAAATGAAAAATTATTTTGCTATATTAAATACTTATTACAGTATAAATATTTGAAATATGAGATTTTCAGATGAATTAATTTGACAATGAGAGGCTTCATAATTTTGTGTTGTTTTCTTGGCCTGGTTTACTAATTTATCATGCAAGATTAGTTTTACTAACATATATTGCTTCCATATTCTTACAGAACATAAGAGAAAAATACATGAAAGAGAAATTGAGACTATTGTAAGAAATCAACTCAACCTTCTACTTCTATGGTATAAGACTTACCTACATCTGAGTGATTTCTCATTTTATCTCATTGAATAAGTTGCTCATTCTACTAAAGAAAAATATTAGGTGCCCTTGTGTTATCAAAGTCTCCTGGCTTCACCATTATTCTCTCTTTATTCTTATTTTAAACATTTTCTTTGCTGCTAATCCTTTCCTAACAGTCATTAAAATGATTACTTCCATCTCAAATTGAACAATTATCCCTTGACTTTTGACACTGTCATTCCTCCCTTTTGTAATTGCATTCATGGAAACAGCAGTGCATGCTCACAATGTTTGGTTCATGGTGTGCCGTTCATTCTTTAAAATTTTGAGATTATTCCTGCACCAGGACTCCATTGAGACTGGCATTAAGAATGTCACCAGTGTGGTCCTAAGTGTCAGTCCCAATAAGCTTCATTTAAACTGGCCTCTTTGAGTCATACCAAACTTTGAATACTCCCTGGAAGTATTACAATGGCTTAGATTCCATGATACCTCATTCATTCTTGCTGTTCTTCTCTCTCTCTCTCTCTCTCTCTCTCTCTCTCTCACTGTGTTTGTGTGTGTGTTTTCAATATGATTCCCAGCTGTTTCATGTCATGACGCATAGGTAAATGGTGCAAAGGGGAAATACATGGATGGTACACTGGGGTGAACAGATGAGGATGCTCAGAGTTGGAAGAGACCAGACTAACTTGGCCCTACTTGGTTCCCCTGAGAGAAGAAGGAGGGCACTTTTCTAGCAATCTTATAACACATTTATGGCACAGCAACTAATTATATGTGATCTAAACGACATGTTTTCCTGCATTTTGGACTAGCAATTTAACTCTCCCCATCTAAAGTGAATTCAATATTTTTTTTCTGATTTACTCAGGTTTTTGTGCTATTTCCCTTTTTTGGTAGTAATGCCACCCTTGGCTTGTTTTTTATTATCACATTCCAAAAGCAACCACTTCTAAATCTTACCTGGTGTCTTACTGACCTGTCCTGAAGAGTCTACAGTCAGACCTTAATTTGAACATTTTCTTTCACAGTTTACCTGCTTTGTCTCATGATGTTTCCATAAGTAGCCTTGATAAGAATATAATGAATGTCATATAGTGTATCCAAGAAGTCTTCGCGGGTTACAGATCTAGTGACTCGAGGATCATCACCATAATATTTCCATTCTTTCTGTGAGTAAGAAAAGAAACCACGTTGACAACATTGAATGCAAAACAATTGGTATCCTGGTACTAATCAACCAATAACTTTACCTCTGTCATTTCAATTTCATGCCTTGTCAGTTGGCCAATGAGCGGTGCAGCCACATGCCTGATGATAATTCTAGCATGAGTAGGAGTCCCACCTCGAATGATAACTTGAGGTTTATAAGTAGAGAAGCCTGTCTCTTCCCGAGCCTCAAAATAGATTGTGTACTTGAGTTTGCCTCCGTAGGCCATCAACTAACAAAAGAAAATGGAGATGTAGGTAATACTCCAAACAGTGTGATTCCAAAAGCATCTTTTACTTTGTTTTTATGTGAATTCAAAAGTGTTTGTTTGTATGTATGTATGTATGTATGTATGTATGTATTTTACCTTCTTTCCTTCAAATTGTTCTGGGAGTTTCCAATAAAAAGGTTCCAAGTGGAGGTCTTTTCTCACCAGATCCATGTCTGCTACAATCTCAGGATGTTGAAAAGCAATGCCTTTGGTAGTTGTGTGCTGCAGAGCCTCATCCACTAGAGGCAGAATGGTCTGCCCAGCCTTCAGAGTTACCTGGGTTAGGTAAAAAATGCAACCGGAAGTTGAGTTGAAGTCTTTGGGGCATTACTTTAAAACTAAGTTATTGGCTATACATGTATCTACGGTGCCTATTCCCATTCTATTGAGGGGTTCTCACAAGAAATAGGGCTTCTAGTGGTGAGCATGCCAGGGGATGAGTCCTTTTGACTAGTGTGCATAGTGAAAACTATAATATCTGAAAACTGAAATATTTTATACTAATAAAAATAGAATTTAAAAGTAAAAAGAGTTAAAAGAAAATTAAGGCTAAATATGAGCAGGCTCCCACACTAAAAACTAAAAATTTCCTAAGGACTGTTGGAATACATGTAACAAGTTCTGGTGATTTTCATTGCTGCATTACTACATATCAAAATTCATGCTCTGGTGCCCTCATTCCTCAAGACTTCTTCCCATGTGAAAGGGTAATGCCTCCCTGACAATGCTTCCTCTTCACTTCACATCTATTTCCTTATCAAGAATAAATGAACTATCTTTAAGGAAGAATTTTTTAAAAAGTCATTTACTCCAAGTGCCTAATGGCACATAGCCCCTTTACCATTTCTGAACGTGCACAGGGGAAAAGATTACTTAAATGTTTTGCCATTACCTACCATCCCTCTGTGGCCAACTAAAAGATGCCAGCAGGAACTAACATTATGCCATTACACGGCTCAGCAACTCCGTACTCACCCACATTCGGATCAGTCCTTTTGCTTCAGAGCACCCAGTAGTAACACCGAAGCAATAGCAGCTGCTGCAGCCAAGTGGGTTCTTGGCATCAAGTCCAAATTTCCCTGGCCGACACCTGTCACAGTGGATGCCTTCCACATTCACCTGAAGAAAGAAGAGAGCCCATTCGAGTTCATAACAGCAATGTTAGGGGGAGACCAACTTAACAGTGAATAATAGGAACACATTTATACTTCATTAATAAAATAAAAGAATACTGAATATTAGACTCACATCTTAATGCCATATGTACTTAAACTCACTGTTAGGATTTCATGGGTTTTTAAAAGAAGTATTTTGTTTATAAATGCATCAATTACTAAGGGTAGTGGATACATATTTTTTAAATTTAAGTGGCATTTTTCCCTACAATTTTGTTGTGAGCAATATGAAAGCCTCATGAGAATTCCAAAAGTAATATTAAAACAGGCAGAGGTTAAAAAATGTACATTTTCAAGTTATAATGTCTATGTCATATAACACATATTATATACAGCACATAAATATAACTATACTATGTAATAACGTAGCCTTGTACTTAGTTTTGACTGGGTCCTTTGTTGATAGAAGTTGTCATTTTCCTGAATCCTTAAGACTATACTGATAACCACTCCCAGATTACCTCTTTCTGTTTTCTCTGTCTCTCTTTCCATAGATTTTTATCTTGAAAAGATTCCTCAGACACAGTTTTAGCTGCATGTAACCTGGATTGATTTTTCAGAAATATTTAATGGGAAAAATCCTCATCCTTTTTAATTGTCTGTTTTTCTACATCATTTCACAATATTAATGAGAGCTGAAATTTGCACAGTTACTCTTTGTAATGTCAGTGTTTGTATGTGGTGAAATTTTACTGAAATTTCTCAGTAGTAAATTAATTTCCCAATATGCAGTGATTAAAGATTAAGTTTAGGAGAATTTTTTTAAGCCTAGTGTTTAGCTGTGATTTTCTCTGATGTTTTAAAAAAGTCTTATTTGCCCCACCCCACAGATTATTCTAGTTTAATCAAAAGAAATACATATTTTAAAAAACTACTTTAGCTTTACTATTGAAAATACATCATCTCTATCAACTGGAAAAAAGTTGGGTTTGGGTTGAAAGTAAGTTATTGAAAAGCATAACTTATCTGTGCTGGAGAACTTGAGAAATTCGGGCAATGACTTTTTTTTTTTTTTTTTGGTACAGCTTAATGAAACAGGATTAACAAATACCTCATGAAGTTGAAACTGAAGAATGGAATCAGAATTGAGGCTTTTCCTTGAAGCATTTCAACAGCATATTACCTTACAAGTGCACTGCCCAGTTTGATCACTACAAGAGCATTTTCCAGTCTCTGAGTCACAGGTGGAGGCATCTGTCCCTGGCAGGAAGCAGTCACAGAGATTGCAGTGAGGGTAGTTCCAGTGACCTCGATTACACTCTGCACATTTTGCACCAGAGAATTTGGGGTGACACTTGCACTGGCCTGTGTTCACATTGCACTGGAAATCCAAGGAGCCCACCATGCTGCAATTACAAGCCTACAGAGGAGAGAAAGACAGTGACTTAACAGCTTCATAGGAAATATTTTCAACTTTAATCTTAATGCTCCTAGGCTTTATTCAAACACATAACAATCCTGTATCTATCATATGCTTTGTACTACTTGTTTTAGTTACTTGGGAAACATCAGTAGATCCAAAAGTAAAAATTGCTCCTTCCATTTATACAAATAGAAATCATAATGCTATGTGAATAAGAAGAAATGTATTTATTTCTGTCTTTCCATGGTGGGGAAGGGTTAGATATGGGTTTTCTTCATATACTTTTTGCTTCAAAGAGTATACTTCATACAACCAAATTTCATTTCATATTCACTACACATTGATTCACTACTGCAGCATGAAAGTTCTATGGGAGCATACCTATGTCCAGTGGAGGGAGACCAATAAATATTATAACATGACAGAATAAGCACTATACAATGGAAAATGGTATGAGAACGTAAGAGGAGAAGCAATCCAGATTCAGGGAAGCCAGGGAGAGCTTCGAGAATTGACATCTTATTTATTGGTTTTTGAAGTTTAGCTTTGCAGACAGCCCAGATTTGAGGGAATTGACTGGTGACCTCTGTTCTTCATCTCAGTTGTATGCATTATTTTCAGTTTGTTTATGTAATGCAATTTTTTTGCTTAAAATTTTAAAAACTTGAGGGTTTTCATTAATTTGCCAGAACATGGTGAGTTATTTCAGTTTGAGAAATAATAATAATAATAGTAATAATAATAACAATTATTATTATTATTACTATTATTATTATTATTTGGTATTTGGTACTGGGGTTTGAACTCAGGGGCACTAAAACACTGTGCCACAAACCCAGTCCTTATTGTATTTTATTTAGAGACAAGGTCTCACTGAGTTGCTTACTGCCTCCTTGAATTGCTGAGTGTGGCTTTCAACCCTTGATCCTCCTGTCTCATTCTCCTGAGTTGCTGGAATTACAGTACATAATTATTTTTGATGCAAATTTGACTCTTATTCTGATGTATTGTTGATATTTTTATCTGTTCTATTTTATTAATTTTGTTCTTCAGGATCAACTATAATTCTTAAAGGACATTACTTTTATTTGTCTGTCAAATCTAAATCTCCTAATGTCTTCCCTAATCCTCTTCCTTCCTTTACCTTTCTAGTTGTATTGACATCTCAAATTGACATTCTCCATTTTTTTCAGCTCCTGTTTTATATAATGAGAACTTTATGGTATGTCTATAGCATCAATGCATGTTTTAATTACAACTGCAGTTTTATCTTCTTTTGAATAATTTCTTTTGCATTTCACTCATTTTCAATTTCTGATCTCCCAGTTGTCCTTTTGTCTTACATTCTTAAAGTTTCTGCTCTTGATCTACAGTTCATATCTCTTGACATTTAGTGACATTTAGGAATCCAGTACATTCCTAACAAGTCATTTAGAATCTTGGAATAAATCATTTTCAGGGGCCATTTGTGCCACTTGTAAAACTACAGGCTCTAGCTCCAAATCCACCCTGCTTTATTGTAGTGAGACTTTGTAGAAATGTCTCTATGGCCAGGTGGCAGTGTGTCAGGCTTTGTCAATAGAATGCACTGAAAAGATCCAAAGAGGTCCAAGAAACTTCCATCCTGTTTATGTTTCTTTATTAATATTGTTACCATTATTATTTTATTATTTAGTACAGAATCCTAAGGCCCTGAAGGGGTCCCAGCTGTGCCTTCAGGCCACTGTCCCCCATAGGCACTTTTCTCAATGGCTTCTCTCCACATCATACAACTCTGAGATGATACTGCTTCTGAATAGCTTCTGCATGTCTGTACTCCACCAAAATGGTACTGCTTCCAAAGATGAGCACTTGCCCAGTAACTCTAATGATTTGCTGTTTTTTTTTTTTTTTTTAATGACAAGTAGGCTGTTGATACCTGTGGTTTCTATACCCTCCTTTCAATGTCAGCCTCACCAGGGTGAGGGGTGTGCTCCATCCTAGCCCTCAGTTTGTTTAGTGTCAACTCTCTCTTGGCTGACAGGTAATAATAGCTGCTCTTTTCTACATGCTATGTAATTCTTTTATTATTTTTAAATTAGTAATTACCTTTTTCAGTTAACCATTATTTATATACAATTTTCCCTGTTTACATAAACTGTATGGTTTCTCTCTCCCTTCTGGGGCCTGAGTTGGTACTCAAATGAGACTCACACCTCTCTGACTTTACCACCAGATGGTGTTTATGCTTTGTGACCTCACTTTATCATCCTTCTCAGATCTACAGCTCTAATGCAGAACCAAGTATGGCTCCCATTTCATTGCTCAGCTTAATTCTTCTATCCACTGTCGATGGGGACATCCTTGCTACTGTTCCTCCTAATAATAGCTTACTTAGAAGACTACTCTTTCTAGGATGTAATATATAATCATCGGTTTCTCTTGTGGGTTTTTTTGTTTGTTTTTCTGCTAAAATGTTCGGTGAAAAGTCTTCCGAGACTCTGATTTGAAAACAATCAGGCTTTACTTTGAGTGTTTTACAGTATTTTTCTATCTCTTCATTGCTATGGAGGAAAAAGGCTGCAATAGAGATGGCTACTAAAGTTATTTTAAACCAAAAGTTCCAAAATTATTTGTTATATTGCAAACATGGGCATAACCCATTGTAATAACCTCCAAGTAACTCATATTTGTAGAACATCAGATGTAGAATGAAGTTTCAAAATTATGATGGTTTACTAATTCATTCATATAATTTTTCCTTGCCAATTGCATTGAATATGTATTGATTCACCTAAACAAGATTTGCCATAGTCAGAAGCAAAAGTATGATGTGGTATGGAAAGCTACAGTTGTAGTTTTAAAAGTCCTGTGAAACATACATATCTTTAAATAATAAAAATATGAAATGTCTGCTACTGAATTTATTGTTCAAAACCATAGATAGCACAAATACTTGAGGAAGAATTGAGAGTAGACAGTGGGACCTGTCCATATCAGGAAGTTTATTTGGGAAGTTAGAGTGGGGAATAAATGAGGCTATTAGCTATATGCATAGATAACATGATATTAACATCAAACTTAAATAATAATTAGATGTAATGTTTGTTTAGCAATAAAGGATTTATTCACTATTCTCCTGCTAGAAAAGTGGCAGCTTTGTATTCTACTTTAATAGCAGTTCAAATGATGTGTGTGCTTACACCTCAGCTCAGAGAAATTATCCATGACACAAAGAAAGAGAAACTAAATCCTCCAGTCACCGAACATTTAAATTAAACTCATCCAAGTTTTGTAAGTACTAGAATGTATGCTTGTAAATAAATTATTTGTGAGGGCTACATTAATTGTTACATTGTGTGGTTCTTCATAATGTAAAATGTGTTACTATTCAGAAGTTTAGATATTTAAAAATTGTTCAAAGTAATCAAAAATTTAAATCAGCTTAATGTTTATCCAAGGGCCAATAAAGTGATAGCACTGAAAATAACTATGCTTTTATAGAGATTTAAATTATATTCTATTCTGATTTACATCCTAAACATTAACTAGCAGCTGTAATTTTAGGAGTTTCATTAGAGTTTGGCTATATCACAAGACTTTGTGGATAGAAGGGAAGAGATCCCTCAGATGCATGGATATGATATTGGAAATACATAAAGTCAATCATAGAAATTTAGAGCATTATTTATACTCATAAGATCTGACATTCTTGAGAAATTTTAGCTTTGTTTGTCAAAATGGAGCTCTAGGAAATTTCAAATTTTACAATTCCATGGGCAATAGAAAAATGAATGTCCTGTGTAGTTTTTATTTTTTCTGATCACGTGTTTAATTGAAGTCAGATCAACTTCCTCAAACAATTGCCAATAAATACCCTGTTCTCTCCTATTTCGGTATATTCTAGGTTGGCATTCAGATGTTTTATCACACATGTATAAAAATGGATAGAGTCTACTATTGTACGTAAGATGAGTGGAAAAATGAGTTCCCATCTTTAGAGGGATCTAACAAAGAGATAACCACACCTGGTTATCACATTTATCACCTTTCAATATTCCCTAACTCAATTTGATTGATTGAAACAACTCTCACTAACATAAAAAATGTCCTTACTTACTGTTCTTACACTTAATGAACACAGTTCATCTTTAGTCTTACTTGGCCCTAATGTTATATTTGGGACTTACAACTGGTTCTTCTTTTTGAACAGACTCTTTCTTAGATTTTACAGCATGTAGAGCTTTACCTCCTCTCTTTTTCAGCTGTTAAACTAAGAAACCAATAAATAAATAAAAACCAAGACACAATTGTATCAGACATTGGATAACAGAAATCACAGAACTGTAATTTTGACAAGAGAAAAACAAATGAGGCTGTGGTGTATGGGGGGGTGGTATTTCTAAGCTGCAATGCACAGAGAGGAGAAACCAAAGGGACAAAGGGTAGAGTTTAGAGAAGGCAAAGCAACTAAAATTTATGGGAACAAGTATAATATATGTTCAAAAAGCAAGATGTTTGAATGAGAAAGAACTCCGGAGATTTGCACAAGGATCCCTTTGAGTCTTTGTCTGAAAGCTGATGAGTGCATATAGAACAAATTCTACTGGTTGGGGAAAATAAAGCATTAAAAAACCCTGGGCTGAGCCGGGTGTGGTGGCATGGCTGTAATCTCAGTGGCTAGGGAGACTGAGACAGGAGGATTGAGAGTTCAAAGCCACCCTCAGCAAAAACAAGGTGCTAAGCTACCCAGTGAGACCATGTCTCTAAATAAAATACAAAATGGGATTGGGGATGTGACTCAGTGGTCAAGTGCCCCTGAAATCAATCCCTAGTACCAACAAAACAAAACAATGCAAACGAACAAAAAACCAAACCAACCAAACCAAACAAAAAACTCCTGGGCTGAGAAAATCCCTAGACTTCACAGTGATCTTGAAATAGTCTATATTCCCAACAGCAGGACAGGAGAGCCACAATATAATGCTTTGGGTAATGTTCTCAGAAGGGTCACACCTTAGTAATAGAGTTAAGTGGTCCCTGGATTTAAGGTTTTGCTATATCTTCCCTAACAGAACTTAAAAGCAATCTTCAAAAAGTTTCAAATGATTAGTGAGTAACTAAATTGTTTGCCAGATAAAACTCAATACTCTTTAAAGGAATACAACAAAAATTTGATTTACCACAGTGAAAAATGTACAATATTTAGCACTCAAATAAAATTTATCAGGCATGTGAAGAATCAAGAAAAAGCAACTCAGAACCAAATAAACCAATAGGAAAGGTTGTGAAATAAATTATGGAATTAGCAATCATCTTAACACTGCTAATATTTATAAATATTTTCAAAGATAAATAAAAAATGTGAGTGAATAGGGAAATGAAAACTATAAATAGATCCAAAAGATGATTGTAATGACCAAAGATGTAATGTTTGATTTTTTAAAAAATATATTCAATTGGATTAACAGAGTACACAAGATAGAAAATTAATCTGTAATTTGCATATTTAACAAAAACTGTAAAAAATGAAACATAGGGAAATGGTAATTCAAACCAACAAAGCTTCAATGAGATGTGGTGGAAAAAAACAAGTGGCCCAGTGTACATATTAATGAGAAAGAGTGACTGGGGTAAAGTATAGGGAAGTATTTAAAGAAGTAATGGGTCAAAATTTTTTCAAATTTGAAAAAATGGGAATTCAAGCTCCCATTCGCCTGCTTCCCGCAGACAAACAGCTGTGACTCAGCACTAATCCATCCGGCTGAAACAACTGGTCGGCCCTTCTGTTCCTACGGAGGTAAATGCCAACCGAGCCTTCATAGGTAGTGGCCACAGGTTTGAAACAGGGCTTGGGAGAGACAGTAAGGACCCACCCGTTGCATTGGTCACCCGGCAAAGGGAAACGAACTGTCGCTATTTGCAAGAGATACCACCATGGCAGAGAACTGACGTCACCAGACTTCGGCGGAGGAGATAACTTCATTGAAACCTGCGGCGACAGGTGTGTAATTCCCTAGCCTTCCCTCTCCACACATCGGGGAAACCTTAAGGGCCCCTCCCAGCTCTCCCGTAAGGGCCCCTCCCAGCTCTCCCGTGAGCGCGAAAGCCAGACCGAGGGAATCAGATGTGTTTTGGGACCCGTGGCGCGGAACTCCCGGCTACCGCTCCCACCAGAGCTGACAACTGAGGTTTCTTGCACCAGCTACCAGGGGCGTGGCTACCGGAGGGCAAGTAAAATTTGCTGAGGATTCTCAGCCCCAAACTCTACAAACTTAGGGTCTGAGGGAATGGCAAACTGGGAGAGTGTGCCCAGTCATTCATGAAAACAGGGCTCCCGGGAGCAGCAGACCTGTATTGTGGTGAGTGGCACCCGTGAGAGGGGCCTGGCTAGAGGAAAAGTGGGGAAGTGACTAGACACAAGAGGAAGCCCTAGGCACTCAGGATTGGAGACTCGCCCAGTCTGGGAGGAGGAGCTGCTGCACAGTGATTGGTTCCTGCGTAGTGACAGGAGAAACTTGGCCTGGTGGGCACAGCGCCACCTACTGGAAGAGAAGTTAATCAAACTCTAAGACTGCATTTATTAGTTTTTTTTTTCTTTTTTTCTTTTCTCTTTTTTTTGATTTGGGTTTTTTCTTTCATTTTCATTTTTCTTTCTTGTTTTTTTTTAAATTTTTTTACAATTTTTTTAAAATTTTTTTTCTTCTAATTTTAATTTTAATTTTTTTAAATTATTGTTTTTTTCTTAATTTTTTTTCTTTTTTTATTTCCTATTTTTTTTCTTCTTTTGTCTTTTCATTTCTTTTCAATTTTCTTATTCCCCCTTCCTTGAATTCTACCTGCTTACTCTCATTCTCTTTAGTGACTTCTTCCCTTCCCTTCTAATACCTTTCCTCCCAAGCATCAAATAAATTTATAGGAGTAAACAGTAACTCAGCAGTCAAACAGAACAAGAAGTAACATGAGCAACTTCAAAAAGCAAGGAAGAAAAGGAGTACAAACAATGAAGTACAGCCTAAATATTCAGGAGGACCTAGAGTCATCAGAAAAATGGTCATATAAATAACTCAAGGAACACCTTAGACAGATGGAATGGCACCTTAAAGAGGATACGAGACAGCAAATTCAAGCAGCGAAACAACACATTGAGAATGAATTACATAAACAGAAAAAAGAAGAAGTTAAGCATCTTTATCAGGAGATAGAGATTATAAAAAATAATCAAGCAATAATTCTAGAAATGAAGGAAATGATAAAGCAAATTAAAAACTCAATTGAGAGTATCACTAACAGAGTGGAGCAAGTAGAAGCCAGAACGTCAGATAATGAAGACAAAATATATCATCTTGAAAAGAGTCTAGCCAACTCAGAAAGGCTGGTAAAAAATCATGAGAAAAACATCCAAGAGTTATGGGATAACATAAAAAAACCAAACTTACGAGTCATCGGGATAGAAGAAGGTACAGAGATTCAAACCAAGGGAATGAGTAACCTGCTGAATGAAATAATTGCAGAAAACTTTCCAGAAATAAAAAAGGAAACAGAAATACAAATTGAAGATGCATACAGGACACCAAGCACACAAAATCACAGTTGACCAACGCCAAGACACATTGTTATGAAGATATCCAATATACAGAACAAAGAGAAAATATTAAAAGCTACAAGAGAAAGGAGACAGATTACATTCAGGGGTAAACCAATAAGGTTAACAATGGATTTTTCATCACAGACACTGAAAGCAAGAAGGTCATGGAACAATGTATTTCAAACACTGAAAGACAATGGATGCCAACCAAGAATTCTGTATCCAGCAAAATTAAGCTTCAGGTATGACAACAAAATAAAAA
The DNA here is from genome assembly GCF_964194105.1 of Spermophilus citellus. Taxonomy (NCBI): domain Eukaryota; kingdom Metazoa; phylum Chordata; class Mammalia; order Rodentia; family Sciuridae; genus Spermophilus; species Spermophilus citellus. The sequence goes on along the minus strand of NC_138186.1, from coordinate 136,471,443 downwards.
TCCTTCATGATAAACAAAAGTTAAAAGAATTTTCAGCCAGAAAACCAGCATTGCAAAGCATTTTGACCAAAACACTACACGAGGAAGAAATGAAAAACAATAACCAAAGTCAACAGTGGGAAGTGCCTTGGTAAAGACAGAGGGCGAGGGGAAAGATAATCATGGAGAAACAAACTAAATTTTTAAAAAAAAGGATAAACAATCAAACATGGATGGAAGTACAAACCATATATCAATAGTAACTCTGAATGTTAATGGCTTAAACTCTCCAATAAAGCGACATAGGCTGGTATCATGGATTAAAAAACCAAATCCAACAATATGCTGCCTCCAGGAGACACATCTGATTGGAAAAGACATACACAGGCTGAAGGTGAAAGGATGGGAAAAAATATACCACACACACGGTCTTCGTAAACATGCAGGGGTGGCCATCCTCATATCGAATAAAATCGACTTCAAGACTAAGTTAATCAAAAGGGATAAGGAAGCACATTATATACTGTTAAAAGGAACCATTCAACAACAAGACATAACAATTATCAATATTTATGCACCAAATAATGGTGCTGCGACATTCATAAAACAAATTCTCCTCAAGTTCAAGAATCAAATAGACCACAACACAATAATTATGGGTGACTTCAACACACCTCTCTCACCATTGGACAGATCCTCCAAACAAAAGTTGAATAAAGAAACTATAGAACTCAATACCACAATCAATAACTTAGACTTAACTGACATATATAGAATATATCAACCATCATCAAATGGATATACTTTTTTCTCAGCAGCACATGGATCCTTCTCAAAAATAGACCATATATTATGCCATAGGGCAACCCTCAGTAAATATAAAGGGGTGGAGATAATACCATGCATTTTATCTGATCATAATGGAATGAAACTGGAAATCAATGATAAAAGAAGGAAGGAAAAATCCTACATCATATGGAAAATGAACAATATGTTACTAAATGATCAATGGGTTACAGAAGACATAAAGGAGGAAATCAAAAAGTTCTTAGAGATAAACGAAAATACAGACACAACATATCGGAATCTATGGGACACAATGAAAGCAGTTTTAAGAGGGAAATTCATCGCCTGGTGGTCATTCCTCAAAAAAAGAAAAAAACAACAAATAAATGAGCTCACACTTCATCTCAAAGCCCTAGAAAAGGAAGAGCAAAACAACAGCAAATGTAGCAGAAGGCAAGAAATAATTAAAATCAGAGCGGAAATCAATGAAATTGAAACAAAAGAAACTATTGAAAAAATAAGCAAAACTAAAAGTTGGTTCTTCGAAAAAATGAATAAGATCGACAGACCTTTAGCCATGCTAATGAAGAGAAGAAGAGAGAGAACTCAAATTACTAACATACAGGATGAAAAAGGCAGTATCACAACAGATGTTACAGAAATACAGAAGTCAATTAGAAATTATTTTGAAAACATATATTCCAATAAAATAGAAGATAGTGAAGACATCAATAAATTTCTTAAGTCATATGATTTGCCCAGACTGAGTCAGGAGGATACACACAATTTGAACAGACCAATATCAATGAATGAAATTGAAGAAGCCATCAAAAGACTACCAACCAAGAAAAGCCCAGGACTGGATGGGTATGCAGCGGAGTTTTACAAAACCTTTAAACAAGAATTAATACCAATACTTTTCAAGTTATTTCAGGAAATAGAAAAAGAGGAGCTCTTCCAAATTCATTCTATGAGGCCAACATCACCCTGATTCTGAAACCAGACAAAGACACCTCAAAGAAAGAAAACTACAGACCAATATCTCTAATGAACCTAGATGCAAAAATCCTCAATAAAATTCTGGCGAATCGAATACAAAAACACATCAAAAAAATTGTGCACCATGATCAAGTAGGATTCATCCCTGGGATGCAAGGATGGTTCAATATACGGAAATCAATAAATGTTATTGACCACATCAATAGACTTAAAGATAAGAACCATATGATCATCTCGATAGACGCAGAGAAAGCATTTGACAAAGTACAGCATCCCTTTATGTTCAAAACATTAGAAAAACTAGGGATAACAGGAACTTACCTTGACATTGTAAAAGCTATCTATGCTAAGCCTCAGGCTAGCATCATTCTGAATGGACGAAAGTTGAAGGCATTCCCTCTAAAATCTGGAACAAGACAGGGATGCCCTCTCTCACCACTTCTATTTAATTTAGTCCTTGAAATACTAGCCAGAGCAATTAGACAGACAAAAGAAAGTAAAGGCATAAAAATAGGAAAAGAAGAACTTAAATTATCACTATTTGTGGATGACATGATTCTATACCTAGAAGACCCAAAAGGATCTACAAAGAAACTACTAGAACTAATATATGAATTCAGCAAAGTGGCAGGATATAAAATCAACACGCATAAATCAAAGGCATTTCTGTATATCAGCGACAAAACTTCTGAAACGGAAATGAGGAAAAACACTCCACTCACAATATCCTCAAAAAAAAAAAAAAATACTTGGGAATCAACCTAACAAAAGAGGTGAAAGATTTATACAATGAAAACTACAGAAACCTAAAGAGAGAAATAGAAGAAGATCTTAGAAGATGGAAAAATATACCCTGTTCATGGATAGGCAGAACTAACATTATCAAAATGGCGATATTACCAGAAGTTCTTTATAGGTTTAATGCAATGCCAATCAAAATCCCAATGGCATTTCTTGTCGAAATAGATAAAGCAATCATGAAATTCATATGGAAAATAAAAGACCCAGAATAGCAAAAGCAATTCTAAGCAGGAAGTGTGAATCAGGCAGTATAGCGATACCAGATTTAAAACTATATTACAGAGCAATAGTGACAAAAACAGCATGGTACTGGTACCAAAACAGGCGGGTGAACCAATGGTATAGAATAGAGGACACAGAGACTAATCCACAAAGTTACAACTATCTTATATTTGATAAAGGGGCTAAAAGCATGCAATGGAGGAAGGATAGCATCTTCAACAAATGGTGTTGGGAAAACTGGAAATCCATATGCAACAAAATGAAACTGAATCCCTTTCTCTCGCCATGCACAAAAGTTAACTCAAAATGGATCAAGGAGCTTGATATCAAATCAGAGACTCTGCGTCTGATAGAAGAAAAAGTTGGCTCAGATCTACATATTGTGGGGTCGGGCTCCAAATTCCTTAATAGCACACCCATAGCACAAGAGTTAATAACAAGAATCAACAAATGGGACTTACTTAAACTAAAAAGTTTTTTTCTCAGCAAGAGAAACAATAAGAGAGGTAAATAGGGAGCCTAAATCCTGGGAACAAATTTTTACTCCTCACACTTCAGATAGAGCCCTAATATCCAGAGTATACAAAGAACTCAAAAAATTAGACCATAAGATAACAAATAACCCAATCAACAAATGGGCCAAGGACCTGAGCAGACACTTCTCAGAGGAGGATATACAATCAATCAACAAGTACATGAAAAAATGCTCACCATCTCTAGCAGCCAGAGAAATGCAAATCAAAACCACCCTAAGATACCATCTCACTCCAGTAAGATTGGCAGCCACTATGAAGTCAAACAACAACAAGTGCTGGCGAGGATGTGGAGAAAAGGGTACACTTGTACATTGCTGGTGGGACTGCGAATTGGTGTGGCCAATTTGGAAAGCGGTTTGGAGATTCCTGGGAAAGCTGGGAATGGAACTGCCATTTGACCCAGCTATCGCCCTTCTCGGACTATTCCGTGAAGACCTTAAAAGAGCATGCTACAGGGATACTGCCACATCGATGTTCATAGCAGCACAATTCACAATTGCTAGACTGTGGAACCAACCCAGATGCCCTTCAATAGATGAATGGATAAAAAAGATGTGGCATTTATACACCATGGAATATTACACAGCACTAAAAAATAACAAAATCATGGAATTTGCAGGGAAATGGATGGCACTAAAGCAGATTATGCTTAGTGAAGCTAGCCAATCCTTAAAAAACAAACACCAAATATCTTCTTTGATATAATGAGAGCAACTATGAACAGAGTAGGGAGGAAGAGCAGGAAGAAAAGATTAACTTTAAACAGAGACATGAGATGGGAGGGAAAGAGAGAGAAAAGGGAAATTGCATGGAAATGAAGGGAGACCCTCATTGCTATACAAAATTACATATAAGAGGTTGTGAGGGGAATGGGAAAATAAACAAGGAGAGAAATGAATTACAGTAGATGGGGTAGAGAGAGAAGATGTGAGGGAAGGGGAGGGGGGATAGTAGGGGATGGGAAAGGTAGCAGAATACAACAATTACTAATAGGGCATTATGTAAAATTGTGGATGTGTAACCGATGTGATTCTGCAATCTGCATTTGGGGTAAAATTGGGAGTTCATAACCCACTTCAATCTAATGTATGAAATATGATATGTCAAGAGCTTTGTAATGTTGTGAACAACCAATAAAAAAAAAGAAAAAAAAAAGAAAAAATGGTCATCTTATAAAATCAACAGATCCAACTAATCTTGTGGGGGAAAAACATAAAATTATTTTTAAAAATTCAGTATAACTAAATAGCTGAAAACTAATATCTATCTATCTATTTATCTATCTATATACTCACCAAAAATATCTTTAAAAAATGAAGAAAAAATAGACATTTTTTAAGCAAAAAAGGAAAGAATCATTGCAGTAGACTAAGATACTAGAAAAAATAACAATAAAAATTAGGAAGGTAGTAAATGAAAGAATAAAATTGGTACGATATGGAAAGCTGGATATGTAAAAAGGAATTAAAAGCACTGGAATTAAATATATATATCTGCATATGTGTATATATATGGACAAACAGAAAAAAAACATTTTTCTTCTTTGAAAAAGATAATTGATTATTTAAATCAAAATCAGATTTTATTGTGAGATATATACCACAAATAAATAAAATATATGATAATATAACAAAGAACAGGAAAAAGCAATTGGAGATTTATACTGTAAAGGTTGTTATGATATATGTAAAAAGGTCTTATATAAGGTACTTTTTGGGAAGTGAAAAATGTATATCCCTCAAAAATCACCTAACCCATAAAACAAACAGGGTTACCCAATAATCTATAAATGAAAGAAAACTATCATTTTAAAAGTTATTCAATCCAAAAGAAGGCAGGAAAATAAGAGAAAAGCCAAGAATAAATAAGGCAAGTTAAAAGTGAACAGAAAAAGCAGGCATAGCCTGGTGTGGTGGTATACACCTGTAATTTCAGCAGTTTGAGACTGAGGCAGGAGGATTACAAATTCAAAGCCAGCCTTAACAATTTAGTGAGGCTCTAAACAACTTAGTGAGATCCTATCTCAAAATAAAAAAATAAAAATAAAAAGGGAGAAGGATCTGGCTCAGCGGCTCAGTGCTCTGGGTTTAAATCCCCAGTGTAGGGGTGGGAGGAAGGGGCACATAATCTAATCATATCAATACTACATAAAATAAAAATGATTTAAATACTATAATTAAAAGTCCAAAGTATTAATACTGAACAAACAACAAATATTTAAATATGCAATATCTAAATGAAACACTGAAATATTAGAGATAACATAAACAATTTTTGTAGAAAAATATACATAACACACTATGCAAATACCAAGCATAACAAAGATAGAATGGCTATATAAATATCAGAAAAAAGAACATTTCACAAGAAGGAATATTATCAGGGCTGAAAAAGGACATTTTATCATAAGGGTACAATCTTTTCAAAAGGACATAAGAATCCTAAATGTGCATACCTCTATGATACTGTTCTAAAATACATGATCAAAACCTGAGAGAAATAAAAGAACCAACAGCTAAATCAGAACAATTGTTAAACATTGTTGGTAATTGAGACAACATTTAGAAATCAAAATCATTAAGGATAATATACCTCAATAAAATATTTCTTTCAACAATTCTAGAGTACATATTATTTTAATGAATATTATAATAATTAGGAAAACTTAAAAAAATCAAATTAAGCAAATTTTATTTCATGCAAGCTCCTGAATTTATTGATAAAATTGTATATATTATTACAATATTATTACTTTAGTGTTTTTATGATATATAGTGATGTCCCCTCTTTCATTTGTGATATTGATTATTTCTACTTTATTCCTTTTTTTAATTCATCTTTCTAGAATATGTCTACTTTATTGATCTTTACAAAGAACCATTGATTGATTTTCTCTAAATTATTCCTGTTTTGTATTTCACTGATGGTACAAACTCAGGAATTATAAGAAAGGAATACTTTTCAACCTATTTCATAAAGCTAGCAGTAGCCCAATACCAACACCAGACAACACTATTAAAAAACTCTTTGGATATGCTTATGAACATAGTTGTAAAAGTTATTGACAAAAAGAAAATGAGTAAAAGTTACACAGACTGTAAAGGAAAAAGTAAAATTTTACTTGTAGAAAACATGATTAGCTACCTAGAAATCCTCAATAAATCTAGCAAAAAAGCACCTAGAATTATACTCTAGAAAGATTACAGAAGTGTAATGTATTAAAATGATGATTTTCTATTCTAGCAACAAGTAATTAGAGAGTGAAATGGAAGAATAGTACATACCTTTGCATAGAATATGAAATAATAATAAATTCAACAATATATCTGCAAGGTTTGCATGCCCCCAAACTATAAATCATTGCTGAGGAAAATTGTAAAGACCTAAATAAATGCAAAGTTATGCCATGTTCACACACGGGAAGATCCTATATTCTTAAGAAGTCAATTTTTTTTTTTTCAAATTGATCTACACATTCAATGTAACATGAATGAAATTCTAGAAGGCTGTTTTGGTCAAGAAATTGGGAAGCTGAATTGAAAATTTATTTGGAAATGTACCTAAACATATTGGAAATGAAGAACAAAGTTGAAGAGTACACAATTCTTATTTCATTCCTTGCTGGAAAGCTACAGTAATCCATATGTAAGGATAGACATACAGACAATGAAATCAACCAGTCCAGAAAGGCATGAACATATGTACAGTCAATTGATTAGAAAAAGAGACAAAGGTAATTCAATGGAAAAAAGGATAGTCTTTTCAATAAATGGTATTTAAAAAATTGGGTAGCCACTAAAAAAGTGAGCTTTGACCATTATTTTATACCATATAAAAGTTACTATGCAAAATGAACCTAAATTTAGGAGCTAAAAATTTAAAAATTAAGAAAACACAGGACAGAAGCCTTTGGATGTTAACTTGGGAATAGAGATATTTCTTAAAATATAAAAAGCATGAACCATAAAAGAAAAAGGTAATAAACCAGCATTTATAAAAATGAAATGAAGATTTTTATTGAAAAGAAAGGTATATTTTAGGAAAAATACAGTTATAAACCATATATGTTTTTTATCCATTCATCTATTGAAGGGCATCTAGGTTGGTTCCACAGTTTAGCTATTGTGTTGTGCTGCTATAAACATTGATGTGGCTGTGTCCCTGTAGTACGCTGTTTTTAGATTCTTTAGGTATAGACTGAGAAGAGGGACAGTTGGGTCAAATGATGACTCCATTCCCAATTTTCCAAGAAATATCCATTCTGCTTTCCATATTGGCCGCACCAATTTGCAGTCCCACCAGCAGTGTATGAGTGTACCTCTTTCCACACATCCTCGCCAACACTTATTGTTGTTTGTCTTCATAATAGCTGACATTTTGACTGGAGTGAGATGAAATCTTAGAGTGGTTTTGACTTGCATTTCTCTAATTGCTAGTGATGATGAATATTTTTTTCATATATTTGCTGACTGATTGTATATCATCTTCTGAGAAGTGTCTGTTCAGCTCCTTGGCCCATTTATTGATTGGGTTATTTGTTTTTTTGGTGCTTAGCTTTTTGAGTTCTTTATACCCTAGAGATTAGTGCTCTATCTGATGTGTGAAGAGTAAAAATTTTCTCCCAAGACGTAGGCTCTCTATTCACCTCACACATTGTTTCTTTTGCTGAGAAGAAACTTTTTAGTTTGAGTCAATCCCATTTATTGATTCTTGATTTTAATTCTTCTGCCAAAGGAGTCTTATTAAGAAAGTTGGAGCCTAATCCCACATATACTATGGAATATTACTCAGCAATAAGAGAGAATAAAATCATGGCATTTGCAGGTAAATGGATGGAGTTAGAGAAGATAATGCTAAGTGAAGTTAGTCAATCCCACAAAACCAAATGCCAAATGTTTTCTTTGAAATAAGGTGGCTGATTCATAGTGGGATAGGGAGAGGGAGCATGGGATGAATAGATGAACTGAGGATAGGGCAGAGGGATTGGAAAGTAAGGGAGAGGGCATGGGAATATAAATGATGGTGGAATGTGATGATCATTATTATCCAAAGTACATGAATTGGTTTGAATAACTTTGTATACAACTAGAGATATGAAAAATTGTGTTCTATATGTGTAATAAGAATTGCAGGGGCTGGGGATGTGGCTCAAGTGGTAGCGCGCTCGCCTGGCATGCGTGTGGCCCGGGTTCGATCCTCAGCACCACATACCAACAAAGATGTTGTGTCCGCCGAGAACTAAAAAAATAAATATTAAAAATTCTCTCTCTCTCTCTCTCTCTCCTCTCTCACTCACTCTCTCTCTCTCCTCTCTCACTCTCTCTTTGAAAAAAAAAAGAATTGTAATGCATTCCACTGTCATATATAAATAAAAAGAACATATATGTTAAAGAATTTATATCCTAAATATGTGAAGAATTATTAAAGCTCATTATTTAAAATACACAAAATAAAAATGGGGAAAACATTTGTAAAAACTTCACAGAAGGAAATATATGAATGGCAAATAAATAAACAAAACAACTCCCAATGTCTTTGGACATTAAATAATGCAAAACATTCCCGAAAGACTGCTTATAGTTAAAAATGGTCAGAGTTTCAAATGTTAGCAAAAATGTGAAGCTTTCATATGAAGAGAAATGTAAACAAATGTCTAGAAATATGCTTTTGACTTGTGCACTAATGTTCCCAGAAAAAATTATTCCTAATAGCTCCAAACTGGAAGTGAGTCGAATGCCTAGCAAATGGGAAATAAATAAACAAGTTATAACATACTACACTATGGGAATATTGTAAAGCATTTGAAAAGAATAAACTACTGGTAGATTCAGCACTACGGATGGACTGCAAAAGCATCACACTAAACAAAGAAAGACAAACCAAGCCCTGCTTCACCAAAGCAATAGCAAAACAAAAGAATGATCTAGAGTATGATTCCATATGTATGAAACTGTGTAGAAATGGAAAAGGACAGTGCTAGAAGCAAAATTGCAAAGGGACAGAAGGCATGGTTACATGACTGTAACTACTGGTCAAAGCTCATGACTTTAAATGTGTGAGTTATATTTTAATTAATATAACATGTTAATAAGAACCTCAAACTCATCATCTTCCTGAACTTGCTCCTCCTCCTATGATCCCTTTAGTAGTAAATGGTAACTAGTATCCTCTATTTTGTTCTGAAGCAAGACATGGGAATCATTCTTAAGCCTTATCTTTCTTTTCTGTCAAAACACTCAGTTCATATCAGCTTAAGATATGTCACTCCTGAATCCTCATGGAAGCTTGTTAACTGGATCCAGGCTTTTGGCATCTTCTATTAAAATTTTTCAACAGTCCTATAAATTCTTACCTTCTCCCCTCATGCTAGATAGATTTCTCTGAACAGGAGCCTGGTCATGGCATTTTCTATCATCAACCCACAGAAAGAAAATAAAAATAATGAAGATTTTTTCCAATCTGAAGACTGTTAATATGACTTTCAGAATCCTTTCCACTACTTCTTGACAGATAAATTTTGTCAATTTGGGGGCAATCCCTGTAGATTTTTGGAAAATTCTCTTCACTAATTTTTAATTTCCTTGTACCTTGCAGATATATTTCAGCTTCTAGCAAAAAAAAGTTACTGCTATTTCTTAGTTTTATTATAATTTTTTTTGTCCGTCTCCTCCCCCTATTTCTGTAGATACCATGGAAGCAGCTGCAGAAATGTGTACTTACTTCATAATCTCTCCTACAAATAAAACTGAAGATACTGACCCATATTTGCAATACACTCTCTGATAATTCTGTATTGTTTTACAATAGCATATTGGATTTTCAAGTGTCCAATTATAAAACCAAAATCTCTACAAAAATTATCTGATGAAAAAATTGATCCACTCACCTGACAACCAGTGACAATACTGTGGCCCCACGTATTTGATGCACATTTAGAACATTTTTCTCCAATGGTGTTTGGAGGGCAAATGCATTGACCAGTTTTTGGGTCACAGTTATTACCCAGGTGGGAACAGTCACAAGCTTCATAGGAGAAAAGAGGGGAAAAAGAGAAGAGTTTTAGAAAAAGGGAAAAAAATTGATATAAAATATTTAGTTTTTTGTCGGATTGATTTGTTCCATTTTCCATTTTTTGGTACTGTTTAAGGTTCCTTGGAAATAAAAACTTACCTCATTCATCTTTTATATCATAGTATAGTGTATTTCACAGAGGAGTTTTTCAATCAATATATGTTGTATTTCATTTAATAATTTCAAAAGTTAAAGCATTTTTACATTTCCTGTTCAGTTTGATAAAGGGAAGAACTGGTGTTACAGATTCCCTATTAACTAGAATGCCTTATATCCAGTAGCATAAAGTTGAAAATTTTGTTTGTATATTTATTTTAGGTTTGTTAATATTTGTTACTATGCTGGAAATACTTATTTTTCCTTTTTGATGATGACTCTGGTTTACAATAAAAATCAGGATTATAAATCCAGCACATCATGTGTATAATTGGAAAAGATTAGAATATTTCAGTTTTGCAAATATTTAAAGACAGTTAAATTATGAACACTGTCTAGATACAAAGATACGTTTAACTTTTATTTGCCACCGTCCTTATGTCTTTTCAATAGATTTCATTTTCTTGACTATGAATGATACATGAAGAGTGTAAACCAGTTGCCTCTTCTGAAAAAATGCAAATAAACAAATTGAGACCATCTTCAAAGCCATGTGAAACAAAGAAGGTATGTCACCACTTATCTATAGTTGGCCCAGCTGCTAAAAATATATTTTAGTGTAGCACTTCATTTCAAAGAAATGAGAGAAGAAACACAAAATACTTGAATTCAAGTAGGAGAATGATGCTTTGAAAAAACTTTGAGTTGCTTACATGATGATTAAATCATTTAACTGAATGCATTTAGGATATCTTATTAGGTTCACTGTCATTGTACATAGCATTTCATAGCAGCTGTGAAAAATATTTACCATGATACTTGACATTAAACAATAAATATCAGTGATTACTATTTTTATTATTATTATTATTGTGACTAATTTTAAATCACATGATTTACTTTATATGTGCCATTCACTAAGAAGAAAAACATCATGCTGTTCCCATTTATGTGCTAAATACATCTTGGGACAGTTTAAATTTCTACTTGCAAACAGAAATTCTCTAAGTAGATCTTCAATGGAATCATAACACTGAATAGGAAGCAGATCTAGGTGATTAGTTAATTTTCTTCTCCTAAAGCATTATATTTACCCTAATTAATAATACTGACAAAGATCAAAGATCATAACAATGATAAACACATAATACTTATATGTCAGTCATTACTCTAAATATTTTATAGCCATTAACTCAACTAATTCTCACCAAAACCCTAGGATGCACATACTATTATAATCTTAGTATAACAGATGAATTTTACGGAGGGAAAGCAAGGCTAAATCATACAGTCAAGGTCACAAAACTAGTTACTGATGGAACCATGAGATAAATCCAGGCTGTTCAGTGCAAGTCATGCTTTCAGTCATAATGTTATCCTGCCTGTTTGGTGCATTATTTTTTCTATTCTATGTCTCTGGCTTAAAATGCTACTAGGTCTGCATTCCTGAAATGCTATCACCATTTTGTAATATTAGAAAATATTCTTGGTTTCACTTATACCTTCTCTTACTAGATGTATTTGAATGTACAGTATTAGCATGTTAATTTCCATTAAGTAAAAATGTTAGAGTAAATTGGATTCAAATAATAGATTATATTTTAAAATGTGGCCTTATAATTTTTAGTATATGCCAATATTGGCCTACAGATAGATATGCACTCATAGATCTTCAATGATTACATTTCAAATAATTTATAATAAGCTTGGCTTATGATAAAAATCATGTATCTCAAGTGCTGAAGAATGTCTGAAAGATTTGGTTCTTTAAATAATTTTAAATATTATTCTCGCTGATTCTCACATAAATCCGTGACAAGAGTCAACAATGTTTTCAAGTCTTACCACAGTGCTGAGAGTACAGTATGATAGTATCAATCCATGTTCAATCAATGAACTTCATAAGAAAAAGTAATATTCCACCTCATGACTGTTGAAATAGGGTCTATTCTAAATTAGTGGCACATGAATAGGAATGAATATTCAATCTTTTCTTTCATCTGTAGTGTGTTAATTGATGTTTTCTTGGTTCATGATTTGTGTGAAGGCTGTGAATGGATATAGGAAAACTCTAAGGAATCATGGTTAGAAATTTGACTGCTTTTCCCCACAAACTAAACATTTAGAGTTATCCTGTTTCTTTCCCAGAACATCACAGTTTTCAAGACAGCTAAAAGTAGATAAAAATGTATTTTTTTTATTAGTTGTTCACAACATTACAAAGCTCTTGTATTTTTTGTACGAGAAAAAAAATTACCTTCCTTGATCCTTGTATCAAGCTTGCATTACGAGAAGTGAAAGCTGAGAGATAACATTGACACTAGAAAACTTGAACATTTGACTTAAACAGCAGTGGTCATCAAGTAATGGTCAAACTGGGGTCACAGATAGGGAGGGACATAGCAGATTTGGGATCTGCTGATGGATTTTTATTGAATAGTTTGCAAGCACAGTTATTTATAAGACACTATTAAATACCAACATATTTTACTAACAAATTTAAAATATGTTATTATTAAATATTTTGTCAACGATTATCTCCTTTTAAAAAATGAACAGTTATCAAAATCAGTCACCAAAATGCAGAACTCCAGCCTTGTCTACAGACCTGTGCAGCCTCCTTCTTGGAAGTTGAAATAGCCCCGGGCACAACGGTCACATTTCTTCCCTGCAACACCAGGCTGGCACCAACACTGTCCATTCTCTTCACAGTCAAATGATTTAGACCCAAAAGAATTGCAGTTGCAGGGAACACACCCCCTGGCTGATTGTAGGCCAAATGTTTCAGGCTGATATAGAAAAGGAAAAAGAAAAATGAAATTTCAGTTGATTAACTCACAATGAAACAATATACACAATAGCAAGGGATCAGGCAGAAAAAAGAGAACCTATAGGTTACTAGGGTTCCTCAATGATGTCATGATGACTAGACTGTCATTTAATTGAGTGGGTACTTTCAATGATAACCAAAGGGCAAGTTCAGCTACTTTGAAGGACCATCAAAATAAATAGCAGAATTAGGCACTATCTTTTGCCTATTGTATTTCCATCAGCCTTGCCCTATACTTCTCAAGGTTTTAGAAGCAGTATGAAGTAAGCTGTGGGTTGTATTTCTGGTTTTACCTTAAAATGTTATTCACTTTATTCCTAATATTCTGAATTGATTACTTTCAGATCTTATGTATTTCTAATAAAAATGCTTTAAACATGATTGACCAGAAGTTTAAATTTAAAATAGTATTTATCAAATAGTATGTGATCTACTTTTTTGTCATGGATCCATAAATACTTCTAGTCATCAATACAGTATGCACATTATAAATGTAATTTACAGGTTATGCCTACAGTGACCAAATAATTGGTTTGGCAAACATCTAGTTTCTTGGATTTTATTCTAATAATTAAAACTGATGTGTGAGAACACATATTAAAGTGCTCTATTAGAAAAGTAAAGAGAGATCTTTATTCTGTAATGACTTAGATGCCCATCACTCATCTGTGGCCACACTTGCTTCAGGCGACTTTCTTGAAATGCATGTTATCAGGCTTAGAGTGGCTGCATGGGAAAATGCTGATGGACTGAAAAATCCCTTCTACGAGAAAAGAGAAAAGCATATATCCTACTTAAAGTGTGTCGCAATTGTCTTTTTAAATATAAACTATGTCACATTATTATGATATTTCAATCTGGAAAATTAGTGTCAGTAATTACTTCTTTGTAAAAATAATCCCTATTTTGGAAAATTAGACTTAATAATTACTTCTGGGTTAAAAAAAACTAAATCTTGCCACTTAATGTGAGTCACCCAAAGAGAAATGAATAAGTCTCATTATATATTTTTCAATTATTAGCAGTATTAAAACTAAGTTCTAGAAAACAAATTCATACCAATGATTAGAATTTTAAAATGGCTAAGAATAGTTTTATTGTTTAAGTGAGAAATGAGTTGATTGAGTTTAAAAATAATTTTATTCTTTATATTTACTACTCGCTTTATTTTTATTTCTAGTTATAATTTAGAATTCATTATATTAAAGAAGAAAGTAAGTAATCGTTTCAACAAATTACCCAATATTGAATTTAAATTTACCTATGTAAAGAAAAACTAAAACACAATATTTTTATTTATAAAATCAATGATTAAATGTAAGATTCTAGATTGTTGACCTAGAGAAATTATCGGGTATTAGAACAATGATTAAAATGCAAGCATGCCTATTACAATATTTTTTTATCATGGTGTATAACTGCAGAGGCACTTAAATGTTCTACGTTAGTGAAATAGCTGAATGAATTATAACATATTCATGCTATGTAATACTATGCAATAATTAAAATCTGGTTTGAAACAGTTTTAATGATATGAATATGCTTATGATATAGCATTAAGGAAAATTTCTAAAATGCAGCACTTGGAATAATACAGATTTTACGATTTCAATCACATACGACATACATCCCACCCAGAAACACACAAATAGAAACATACATATAAAAACATGTCTAGAACCTAACACATTAAAACAGTTCTGTAAAATATCTGAATTATAGAATACTTTCCATTTGTCTTTATTTACTGCATTTTCTTTACTGAAGCTGAATTGTATATTCATCATTATTTCCTAAATTTTCTTAATTTAGCCTAGGCATACATTGGTATGTACCTATGCATATATATGCACATATCTTTAATGGGTAAGTTGATCAAATATTGAATGAATTTATTAAATCATAGCATCAAAAATTCCAAAGTTGATTATGCAAGGAAAGATACAGGAAGAAATGTAAACATACAGGAAGAAATACGAAATAGTTTTCAAGTATTTAAATGATATTGTTTTAAAAACTAGTTTACACCAAAATAAAGCTACCATACTTCATTAATAAAATTTTAATAAATTGGGGATTCAAAAATTGATTTCAAAGCCTAAGGAAAACCTCCCTAGGAAACAAATTAAAGGAGCAAACACTCCTGGTCAATAATTGAGATTAATGAAGTAACAAATACGGAGAAGAGTACTTGTCCACTCCCAGCAGCAAGCTGGATGCACTCCTTTACATTCTTCTCACTGAGGGAAATAACAAAAACTAGCTCTTATATATTATTTCCTATGAGCCAGGTACTAGTCTAAAATTCATATTTTACAAATATGAATTAGTTAACTCCACAGGGCAACTGTGGAATAAACTGTCACAGCCATTACTTTCTTGGAAAGTAGTAAAACCAAGGCCTGGAAAATGTAAGTAAATTGCCAAAGAAATTTCTCTGAAGCCTGGCTTTAGATTCTCATACACACTTCCTCAAGAACTAAGTGGTCTCAAGACAAAATAGTACTGTGAGATATGTAGGAAAACAAATGAATGAGAGTTGATTTTCTGCTAAATTTTTATTTTAGAGGCATTTTAATCAGTTACTATCCCTTTCTTTTATTTTCAATTAATTCATTTGTTTGTGAAGAAAAAAAATGTTTTAAAGATTTTTTCATTTAGTAACTACAGTAATACTAGTAATACTAATAATGCATGCACTAGACTACCTGACTGCTCCATGTTAGTATATTATTGCTGTTCTCACTATTGCCTTCAAACAGCCTTGGAGGTGCCTCATCACATCTCCCTGCAAGCCATCTGCAGTGTGGAATGTTGATGCCTCATAACCTCCAGCTTCTAGTCTTTTGGATCCATCAAAGAGCTTAGCGATGGGCTGAAAGCTGATGTCCCCACCCCCAATTCCATATGTTGAAATCCTAACTTCACAGTGATGGTAATCTGAGGTGGGTTTTAAGGGAGATAATTAGGTTATGAGGGTAGAGCCCTCATGAACGAGATCCGAAGCCTTATAAAAGAGACCCAAAGAAATCTCTTCACCATGAGAAGTTATTCTGTCTTCTTAGACAGCCATCTAGGGGAAGTGGGCTATCACCAGACAGATATCTGCTAACACCTTGATCTGAATCTTCTCCAGAACTCTGAGGAATGAATTTCTGTTGTTTATAAGCCACCCAGTCTAATGCCATTCTGATATAGCCTCCTGAATGGACTAAGTCAAGCTCAGTCTATGCTTTGTCAGGCTTTTCCAGTCAGTGGCTAATTACAGTAAGGCACCAGAACCTTCCTGCCAAATTTAGGATTCCACCAATGGGCAAACATTTCTTTGCCCTGATGGGCATTTCCCATTAGTCTGGTCAAAATTTGGGACTTTGGTAGGATGCACTGAATGAAGCCTTTCCTAACCAATCTTTCCTTTTCTCTTTGCCCAAGAGTCAGAGGGCCACTGTAGCAGAAGTCTCCCAGCATGCTCTGCTCTTCCCCTTTCATTCTTCATACATGTTTTTCCCCTAAAATCTTTTGGAATTTTCTTTTTGAAGGATATAAGACGACACAAACTTTATGAAGTGGGTCTTACAGCAAATACACGAAGAAACTAAATTACAGATAGATCAAGGAACTTAACAGCCATGAAGCCAAGAGGCTGGGATTGATCTGAGGCAGTCAGTCTAATATGAGAACTCCTTTACTTAAAATGTACTCTAATGAAACAAGAAATAAAATAATATTTTTTTTCTTCCTCTTTACTGTTTATTTTGCACTCTCCTTTTAACCCCTACCCTCAACTCTCCACAGACCCTTCATCTAGAATGGCAAATCTTGTCCCTTGTTACTCAGCCACAAGGCTATGAGAAGCAGTTTTCCCTCCTGCCCTCCATCTCTCCCTTATTATTTAGCATTTGTTTTGTTTGCCTAGTGAGAACGGGAACAAATTGTAACTGAAAATAACTTTCTTTCCTTATTTTGTGTATGTTGTGCTTTTATAGTGTGTGCAAATGTGTTTCTTGTGTTTGATGCACACATGAACAAAAAATGATGAGAAACAGCAAAATCCTTAATTATGATATCAGACAAATGTTATATCAAAGCTCTGAATTTTCTTAGGCAAGTCACTTTCTTTGTTATATTTCTCATCTGTTTACTTCTAAAGTGAGTTTTTACCAAATCATACCTGAGGTTCCTATAAATAAATTTTTATTTGATTTCTACCCAACCATGGCCAATTGACACTTTATTAAACTTATGAACTTGAATATATTTTTAAAAGCATAAGGATGGTTATTTTTAAAAAGGCAAGGCTCCAATCAGAAACTGAAAAAATGTTTGCATTTGCAATTCGCACACTTAGCAGCTGTTATTTGGTAAAATGCCACCAGGGAACTTCAGCTGAGGCACACGGAACACAACATGCCCCGGCACGAGCCATGCAGCGCCTCTGGGATTACCCGAGCTGGGGCCCGATAGGCTCCCCGAGGACACCCGCTGGAACTGCCGGACCCCCACCTCCTGGGAGACCCCAGTACGCGTTGCGCTCTCCGTGGCTGCTCCTCCTGCCGATGCACCTGCCTGCCGAGGTTGCACTGTTTCCCTATAAAGCCTGATTTACAGATACATCTTCCTGTTGTATCACATTGGGGTGACACTGAGCCCATGAGATTGCAGTCACAGGGCACACAGACTTGCTTCTCTGGATCCCACCACATACTGGGCTTTAATTGCCAACAGAAAAATAAAATGAAACAAAATAAGAACAACAAAAAAGCATATGGTATTATTCAAAAAACAGTAGCAGATTATATTTTCCAACTTTCTGAAGAAAGGTCAGTTTGACATCTGAGAAGTTTTGGCTTCTGCTTAATAGTCTTTATCACCAATAAAATGTATTTAAGTAAAAGAGGTAGTGCAAATCCTTCCACTGTCATGAATGAATCTCAAGGCACTCACCCGGCTAAAGGCAGGCAACTGATATGTTCAGAAATTGAGTTCAACATATTGAAACTGAAAATTTCATTTTAGCACAATGATATCTGTAAACATTATATAAATTAGCTTTTCTTTTGAAACTTTTGCTAAGTAGAGTGCTCACTGGAGTTAGCTTTTAAATGAGAACTAGAAGAAGGTACTTGCTAAGCAAAAGGAGCAACACATTTTTTTTTTCTGCCAAAAATGTAAAGAGTAGTTTACTTTCCAAAAGATCAGGATTATATTCATGATGGCTATTTCAGAAACATTTGCATTATAGGAAATATACAAATTATCTGCCAAAGAAATGTCATTTGCAGGTCAACTGCAACGTACAACAAGTTTTTGCTGTATTTGAGCATATATTTTCCTGATCATAGTAATTCTATCTGTGGAATTAGATAATCCTGAACCATTTTGTGAATACATTAAGGTGTCTAAAACATGATATTGAAAGCCAATGAAAATTTTCAAGAAAGTAATTCACTGATAAGCTCCTCCTTACCTTGCATTCATCACACCGGCGTCCCTGCACATTGGGTCTGCAATCACACTGTCCTGTTCGAGGGTGGCAAATCTCTGAGAAGGAGCCATTGACATTACAATGACAGGCTGGAGAGAGAAAAGGCATCAGTGGCTGGAAAAAAAAAAATTCTAATACAGGTTGAATATGTTTTATATGAAGTGCCAGGGACCAGAAATATTTCCGAGTTCGAAGTTTTCTAAATTTGGGAATATAGTTGCATAAACTTTACTGGTCGAGTATCCCTAGTTGGAAAATCTGAAATCCAAAATGTTCCCAGTCTTAACGTGTTTGTTAAATAAAAATATAGCCCAAGTGGTAACACTGACACCTAAATTCAGTAATAGAATATTTCTGACTTGCTAAGTGCTCTCAAGAATTCTATAATTTTTATCCCTACAATAACTCTATCAGCTGTAGAGAGAATTTATATCAAGTCTTTGGTACAATTCTCCAGACATCATATGCTATTCAAACATTTATGTTGTCATTCAAGATATTCAAGGCCAGTTAGATATTGCTGGGTTCAGAACATTACTGAGACTTGCAGATCCCTGATTTCAGGTACAGTGCTGGGTAATTCCTTCATAGATACATTGGGTAACATTTAAAATATTATAATCCCATTGTAAGTCATACATACTGACTCTGAGGCCAAAATAATTCCAAAAAATTTCTAAAATTGATTGCATTCATGTCATAATACTAATGTCATCATTAATCAAGTAATACTGAATTAATTATTTCAAAATAATGTTTATTTATTCTGTGTCAGTCTTTATTTTAAGTACAAAAAATGAGTTTGACATGATTATAAAAGTATATAAGATGAAAACATTGCTTCAAGTCTATTAGAAATAGAACATTGTAATTTTTAAAAATCACTTTAATATTACAATTTGTCTGCAAAGATGGAAAATATATTTGATTTCAATAATCTATTGTCATTTTTGTGTTATGAAGTTGTCTGATGTTATTCTGAAACATATAATAAATCAGTCTAAAACCTAAGTGGTATTCACAAAAATAACTAATTAATGGCTCCCTGTGTACTCTACAAATGCATGTGTCATGATGCATATAATGGCGTTGATAACAGAATGAAATTGTGTGGGGGCAGATGGCATGGGAATTAAGACTATTCCATACGTGGCTTTGGTAAATTTGGTACAATATCTGTTAAACATTACCTATTAACATGTTAAAATGCCTACTCTATCAGCCAATGCTATTATTATTCTCTTCACTTGGCTCCAGATTTCACTTTCCTTTACAGCTCTTCTAAAAATTGCTTGATTTTTTTTTTCCAGAAAAGTTTAGTCTTCAGTATCTGCTAACTTGATTCTAGTATGTTGGACATTGGAAAACTGGCCTACCCAGCAACCAGTCAAATTAGCTGGTTAATTTTCCTCAGGCAATAGCTTAAGGAACAGTTAGTTCATAGATGGAGTTTTAAAAAGGGCTGGAGACAAATATTCTTTTTAAATATCCACATTCATTTGGATACCGATTTGTGGTGCACACCATCAATTTCTTTATATAAATTTCTTAAGTGTACTATATACATAAATTTTAAAAAATCTTAAGTTATTTATAATATAGAAATCCTTTTTTTAAAAAGTAAGTACTACAAAATTAAATTTACATAAATATTCTGGTGATTAATGTCACCTTAAAAATAACAAAAACAATATAGAATTTTGTAAAAGGGGCATTTAATGGAAGAGTATAAAACAATCTAAATATATAAATTCAAAAGGCAAAATATACTTCTTGGTAGTGGTCAACTATTCATGAACAAATCCAGAAGCAACTTAAATAATGCTTTCTCATGAGCTTTCTTTTCTTGAGGGTTTACTATCATGTATAGAAGAACTACTGTATTAAAAAAAATTGTAAAATAGATAATAAATGGATTTTTACATTTTTAATCATAATTATATCCTGGAGGGCATTAAAAATCATAATCATATTTGTACCTCATGGCAAGTAGTACAAAAATTGGAGATAGTTCAAATGTTGTTATTCCCACATTCTCCTCTGTTCTTAAAACTTTATGCCACAAATCATTAGTTTATCATGTTAAATTATTGGAATAATATCTTAATCTTTCCATAGGGATTATTAGAAGACAGAGAAAGAAAGGCTGATAAATGACTAAAGTAATCTAGAATTAGTGAACCACTGATATTCATGACTACTACTTGCACTACTACCAGACAAGAGACCACGTGTGGGCATCTCCAGATCCCAAGGATTCCCTGGATGCTCTCTATGTGCTATGTATGTCCTTTAATTCCTGTAGCAAACTTATTGGAGGTGATAAAACTAAGTCTTATTGAGGTCAAATGTCTTCCTCAGCGTCACAGAGCTAGAAAACATGGATCCCAGACGATTTGTTTGAACAGAAGAATTTCTTCAGTTCCTGATGATTTTACAAAAATGCCTGAAAACCTATGATGTTTAAAGTCATTCTGAACCTGTTGGAAATTTTGCTTAAAATCATTTTATATATGATATTGACAGACAGTAGTTGTTCCAGAGGGATTAATTTTTGATTGAACGCATTATCATACGTGTATGACACAAAGTTCACACTCATCTTCTCAATTTAGGTGAAGACACATTTTCTAGTGAAATGAGGAACCCTAGTGGGCCTTTAGTGCTTAAAGCAAAGATGATAACAAACTTCATTTTCTCTAGTTTCTGTAATTCTGCAAGCCCTGGGCCCTACCTGAATGATAACAGGAGTCTCTTGGCAGAAGTGAATGGTTGGGCTACTCTTAATATCCTGCTCCTCCTAAAGATTTTGACAGCAGATGAAGCTGACAATGGCTTCGTAAAGCACTCGAGTGCTAATGTGGACTCATAAACCCATTTGCCTTTCCACTGCTAGATTCCCTTTGCATATCATATTACCACTATTATAAAGCATTAGTAAATTCTGTGCCACACTTAATAATACAGCAAAGAAGGCAAAGATGGGGAGGGGGGTGAATTGTACTAAAATGGATGAAGCCATAGAGTAGCTACTTTTGTGAAGGAAAACACAGAAGTAATATCCTATGCATAGTCCTAAGATGAAAGTTAATCATTCAATAATTAAAATGCCAGCGTGTGAAAACATTGGCAGAGTTTTACACCCATTAAAAAATACAAGACTGTAAAGTTCACACGGGAAAGCACAACCAAATAACACCTATTGACAGGTAATGATGAAGGATCTGAGTCAAGAACTTTAGGTCAACAAAAAAATTATTAGAATTGAGATAAACAAAACAAAACACCAAAAAAAAAAGTCCTACTAAATTTTCAAATTCTTCTTTCCTACTATGAATATGAGGTCATTTTAAAATAGAAATGTGTATCATTTGAAAAAATAAAAAGGAATACCACTTCAACAATGCAGCAATTTTCAAAGGATTTTTGCTATTAGTACAAAGAAAGATAGATTCTGGAATATGCAGACTCTTGTCTATGCTGTGCATCTATCATCAATGTATTACAGATAATTTCCTAGTCTCCAATCCCCACTCAAGAACTCATCAGCTACTTTGAGGTATAATACATCAATTCTGTCAGGGGCATCAATAGTTCAGGACTTACGCTGACAGTTCTTTGCATCAACTGCGTCTCCAAAATATCCATCAGCACAGAGCTCACAGTACCGGCCTGTTGTACCTGGCTTACATATCAGACAGGAGCCAGACAAGCTGTCACAGCTGCCAGGGATGGAGAAGTCAAGGTTGTCATTGCATTGACATGGTTGACATGATCCTCCAGGTACAGAGGGTTGTCCAAAATAGCCTTCTGCACACCTAAGGTGAAAAATTGCATCCATGAGTATTTGGGGTAAACTCAAGAAACACATCTTGGGGCAATGTTTACATATTTTTCATGCTACTACTCTCCCAGTATGATGGCTTTTCCTTTTCAGTGTTCCTTGTCTCAAATGCAAGGTGATTAAAAAATGTTTTTCTATAACCACAGTGTAGATACAAGACAAAATCCTGCCAGACCCACTAGTAATTAGATTTCAACCAGACAAAAACAAAACAAAACAAAATCTTGTCACTGGCACTGAAGACGAGACCAAAGCATAAGAAATCTGCTGCTGGCACTCTCAAAGAATCTAGGTCCCTGTTGCAAAGCCTTTGTAATAGAACACATTATGTATCTCTACACCAATTGGTTGTTTTTTTGTACAAATATGCAAGGTTCACATTTTGTTGTTGTTGTTGTTCTTGCAGCAAGAGCTTGTTAGGAGGAAACAATTCACGAGAAATTTAGTAGCGAGAGTACAGAATTTCTTAAATAAAAACTGTGACTCATGAGATTTTTATTTTTATTTGGGTGGAGTGTGTCTCTGAATTAATAATGGATTTGTATGTAACTGAATGTAGATTTAGAGGTAGTTTATAAATGAAGAGTCTTTACTAAGGGGAAGTCTAAGTAGGTATTCTTGCCAATTATGGCAATATGACATAAGGTGATGCTCAACCGTGCCCATGACTCAAATTAGCAAAATCCAGGTATTTTGTTTTAATCAACCAAGAACTATTTTTACATATTGTCATTATTTACAAAGCATTACAGAGGAGTTTTTTTTTTAAACTATAATACCAAAATTTCCCTGATCTAAATGCTGTCTTATAATGTCATATTACCTTACGGACACCCAGATACATCCTTACAGGCAATGCCTATTTATCTTCTGCTCTGTCATCTCTTTCAGTTACATTTTCCCACACTTCATATTAAGCCATACTTGACAAAGGAGAAATGAAACAGGGCATCCACAGTCTATGGGCAGGCCAGCTCTGTTACCTGCAGTATCTTATCAAAGTAGTCTTCTGCAGCAAGGGTCAGAATTGAAAATGAACCAAGAAAATAGAGTGTTTTTACCTCCATAGTACGCTATGTTATGCTCATCTACTCAGATGTGAAAGCCATTGTTTAGAGCAAGGCTCTCTGCCATTAGGAATAGAAATGGTTTAAATTCATTATGTCATATTAAGGACATATTAATAACACTGCAATTATGGGACACAGTCGTTAATTTGGTACAGATACATTGATCAATGATTATTCTAAGTTTTCCAGAAAATGTATGGGGACCATAATATTCTTATGGATTTAATATTTTATCAGAATTTTTATGGTGCTGGGGATGTGGCTCAAGCAGTAGTGCGCTCGGGGTTCGATCCTCAGGACCACATACAAACAAAGATGTTGTGTCCACCAAAAACTAAAAAATAAATATTAAAAATTCTCTCTCTCTCTCTCTTTAAAAAAAAGAATTTTAAAAAATGAGATTAATAGTTTTAATTATTTTTACAAAATGGTTAATATGATTATGAGTGTTATATAAACATCTTAAAAGACTACTGCTGCCCACAAATTCATATATTAATTCTCTATTACAAAATATGAAACAATATTTTAGTGCATAAAGTTCCCCCATAATTCCTTCAGGGGTATTCTTACATTAGTTGATATTCAGAGCTTATGATCACATCTGCATATATTCACATCTCATTTTGTTTACTGCTAAGAGAGTGACTTTGCTCCACTTAGAATAAGGAGGTACGGTGATTATTATCATAGTCAACAAAGACCTATTATTTTCAGTTCACTTTCCTCAAAATAACTTACTGCCCTCAGGAGAGATGGCATTATATAACAAGATCTGGGAATTTCTCTTAACACAGATACCAATTAATAAGTACAAAATTCTCCTATAATAAAAGAAACTCAGCCCATGGAAGAAAAAAAAGCAACAAAACTGTGATTGAATAGAATAATGAAAGAAGCATCTGTCTTTTTCATTGCAGGACATGTAAGAAAAATTTGTGAATATACATATTAGAAAATTCATATGCTGCTTTATTGAAAGTGGGACCATTTTCTGCAGTACATTTGTGCTTTATTGCTGGTGTATGTGCATGTCCATTTTTATACATAGAATGGTCTTCAAAGAGACATATAAAATGTTCCATTTGGAGTGAACAAACAATGCTAGGATCAGAAAATACAATGCTACTAATCATATGCTTTTATTACCAATAATATCACTTTATAATCTGTTATATGATTTATCTAATAAAAATTAGTTAAAAATCACAGTCCTTTGACCCTTTTCATTTTCACAGATTATTGCTCTAATAAAATTAATTGTAATTTGAAATCTTAAGCACTCTCACTTTCACAGATAAGGCAGAATGAGGGCATTTTTAAAGAAGGCAGTTTATTGGATTCCTTGTTAAAGATGAGCACCTTGTCATAGAGTCACTGCTCCATTCCACATTTGTTCACTTTTTCAAATCAAATTGAGCTATTTAAAACAGATACCCTTTAAATGCAAATAAGATTCCAGAAAACACAAGCAGTTATATAATAAGAGTTGCTGCTATTGATAATTTAGGAAGAATATTAGAGAGAGGAAAGGTTGGGGGGAGAGGGAGAGAGAATGAATGACAGAAGAGGAGAGGAACAATAACGAGAAAAGAAAGCAACAAGATGGAGGAGATGTTTTAAATCTCATTGTGTTCCATCATTTTCTCCAACAACTTTGGGTTAAAATCTGAGGCCTATGGTCATACTATCTCTTCCTCAAAAAAAAAAAAAAGCCACTGAGTATTTTTACATGATGCATATAAATAACATTCAGTCTTTAGTCCACAGAAAACAAATATTCCTTAAACAATCTGACAACAGAACAACCAGAGTTATGTAAGTACTATCAGCAAAGCATAGAAAAGGTACAACCTACTCGGATTAGGATTTAACAAAGGCCTGTTCAGAATGACAGAGCAGAATTTTAAGAGATGACCAGGGTTAGCCTCAGGTAGAGCAGTGGGAGGACTACAGTGTTCTAGGGAGGTGGGACAGCATTGACAAAGGTACAGAAAAAAGTGGCTGGAGTATAAAGGTGTGTGGCTATACTGCAAGACTGTGTTCTTACTACTTTGCACCTGCCAGTCAGCTAAAGACTGAGGGAATTTGCCTGCATATTCAAGGCCTTTCTGCAAATTACAAAAAGTGTAGAGAGAGTAGGTCCACACTTCTGTAGCTGAGCACAGCAAGAAGCTCTTCTTTCACTCAAGCCCTCATACTGGCTTCAAGCTCCCATTTGCCACTTCCGGACATTCTTTGGGCAGTGTGCAAACTGCTCAATCGCGCATGAGCAGCCTCTTTGAAACATCAGCTGAAGCCACAGTTTTGTTTATGGCACTATTAAGAAAGAATAAGCTTCTCTCTTCTGTTGTTTCTATTTAATGTCATCTTTGGCAGCGAGGACCCAACACTTAAGGAGATTCAGACACAAGTAGAAAAATGTTATCAGCATCATGATCAGAGGGAAACTGGACTTGATCCAGACATTTCTGAAGTAGAGAAGACCTAACTGGGATTTTGGAGTTATAGCTAAATAACAAAATGGAACTTGATATCTAATATGAATCACGTGGATAAAATTACAGGTGAATTTTTAAAACATTAGGCAACCCGAGTCAAATGTCTTCTGCATTCTCAGAGGTAACTGCGAAAGCAGTCTTGATTTTTGGCCTCTGGCCTCACCTAGGGAGGATCTTCTAAGAAATTACACTGGGGAGGAGGCAGGGGTTATCCCAATAAGGGTTAAATATCCCATTAAGTACCAGGTTGTCCCATAGAATCTGCCAAGTGAACTTGCCACAGTCTTGGAACTGTCTTTCTCCACGATGCATTCTAAATTGCTAGGACTACAGACTTATTCTGAAAGTACCCTAACGTCTGGTAGGTCAGGTGTCATCTGTGATTAACTCACCTTTTGTTTTATGTTTTTAAAAATTTCTCTTGATGCTCTAAGGCTAATTTCTAGATGTTGTCTCTGATTTTCTGGAGTTTTAGTCTCCCATTGTCCAGATGAAAGAAGCCTTGAATCTCAGCAAAGTTTCATAATGAATACCTTCTCCCTTAACTCCCTCTCTTCTTTCTCTTGTTAAACTAGTTCCCAGCAAAATAGTAACTCCTCAAGGTGCTTTGGCCCCAAGCAAATGTTTCATGCTTCCAAGCTGTGACTAGTGTCCTACATGTGAAACAATCATCAGTCAACATTTTGCTAAACCTACCTTTGCCATCCTCTTGTTCATGGTTTCTTTTCTTTCCCTCGATTCAAGAAGCAAGAGCATGGTGCGCCATGCATCTAAATGAAAGGATTTGATAGGGAAGAAAGCAGAAACGCAGAGAACTCCTAGACCTTGGACTCAAAAAGTTGGAATTTCTATGAACGTGGAACCTATACAACTTTCCCCCAAATAAGATGGAGCTGAAAAGGTGGATGAAGAAGTGATGATAGTGGCAATGATGGTGTATCCCAGTGTGGAATGAAAGAAGCTGAATGATTTCTGTCTCCCCAAGAATGGGATAAAGTGAAGAGAGTTGAATGACCTGAGAGGAAAGGTGATTCAGAGGACAGAAAAGGCAAAGGTTGGCAGAGATACATGGGGATAATTAGGACAGGATGGCCCCACAGCATGTCCGTTTGCCCAACACAGACATACCCACACTCACTCACCTACTCACCACTCATGCACACCAGCCCCTTGGTACTTTGTCAACTAATTAGAACTTTGATTCAAGCTTGGTTGAGATCATGTGAGATCACATGTCTAAGTTCTCACAGTTCTCACATATATAGATGAGGTCTCAAAATAGAAACTGTATTGAAATAAACAATATCAACTGATAATTCTCATCCACCAGAGCTGTAGTCTGAGACACATTCATGCTATATAATAAAAGCAGAAAATTTTGGAAAGACTGAGCTAAACTAACTAAGTGATCAGATTTCTCTACTTCCCACCACAGGACATAGCACAAATTTTAACATGCTAATGGATACTTCCCAAACTTTTGTGATCACAGCATTCTTTAGTCTAGGAACAACTACAGTTTGGGAAACCCTGTTTTATTTCAAATGCTGATTTTTTATGTAGCCGATATGCATACAGTAATCATACACATCACTTACAGAATGGCTTTGATTACACAATTTTAATGCAACCAGTGACTCCTCTTTACTCTGACCTTTCTTTTCCCTCCTTTGCACTTCAACATACACAATTGCAAAATTATTCCTCTCATAATTTTGACCTATCAAATGGGCTTTTGGCTCACATACATATACTGAAATGGTATACCCTAAATATTTCTGGAAAATGCTAATTCAAATTCTGCCTAGGAAAAGCAAATATCTCATCATCTGTATAAAAATAGTTGAAGATTATTTTTAGTTAAAAAACTTTAGTTGGAGCTGAGCTATATAACATTTGCTACACTGCATATGCATCTTGTAATCTTCCATTGAATCAGATTAATATAGATTTTAGGCAGAAAATTATGCTCTCTGTCAGTTACTTCTTTCCTGGGCGAATTTCATTATTCAGTTAGGTTTCTCTCCAGAATGCATGTGACCATTCTCATATGCATTAAAGAAAGATATGAGCTGCTTGAGGGCAAGGATGGCATAATGCATCTGTTTACCTCTGACATCCAGCCCTGTGCTTAGTAAATGGCAGCTACTAAGCAGATATATGTAAAATTAAAGGTAGCATTTAAATTGTAGATGATTCGGAAACTATGATCTAACATGTATAGAAAACATAGTGTACGAAGCAAAGCAATATAAATACATCAGAGATTATGCTCACCTAGGTAAGCGAATTTAATGGCCTTGTATGAAAGAGCAGCTGTTGCTTTCTAGTTGCTAAAAAAGGTTGCCTGTAGTGAGCTGTGGGGGAGGCGGTGGGTGGTTAGGCTTTTGATGTAGATCTGTCTTGGCAATGATTGCTCTCCTATTATAATAAGTAATGTACACAAAGCTTCTTTTAAAGAAAAACACAATTAAAGACCTCTAGTTTCTCGATTACAAATATATCCTCCTTATTTCAGTTCTCTTCTTCCATTACTAATTTACAGATGCTGCCATTCTTACAAATAGTACTTATTGCTCATGGAAACTGTCACTGGTACTTTGTCCACAGATTGCTAGTTGCTAGCTAAATTCTCTCTGGGTGATTGGCTCCTGCTTCAATAATTTTATGCACCCTGGTTGGAATAGGACTGATGGCTGCCAAGAAGGCAGGAGAGGACAGGCCAAAATGGCCCTCTTTGGGGTTAGTTTTGGTGACAAAGATTGAAAGTAGGTCACATCCATTATGACCCTTTTCCCCCAATCCCTATGGCCTACTAATGAAGTAGGCTGTTTGGATCTGTTTTCATTGCTAAGACCAGAGAGAATTTGTTCTATTTGGCAATAATATCAAGGGGGAAGTTTGTATCAGTTTTATACCGCAACTGGAATAAAGAAAAGTCTCTTCAAATCATTTTGGGAAGTCTGAATGTTTTCTCTGATAAGTGGATGCTAATTCATAATGGGGCTAGTGTGGGGTGGGGAAGAATGAAAGAACATTGGATTGTGCAGAGGGGAGTGAGGGGCAGGGATGGGGATGAGAGGGACAGTAGAATGAGACAGACATTATTACCCTATATACCTGCATGATTACATTATTGGTGTGACTTTGCACCATGTACAGCCAGAAGAAGGAGAAGTTGTGTTCCATTGGTATATGATGTGTCAAAATGCATTCTATTGCTATGTATAATTAATTAGAACAAATTAAAAAAAATAAATAAATCCAAAAAATAATTTTGGGAGAAAATATGATTATACAGATTATATATAGTAATACCCATCGTTCCATTGAAAAGCAATCCAACAAAGTCAACAGAAATTAAAATACTGGTATAGGACTAATTAGAAAGAATGTAAAAAACATGATGATAAATTACATTTTGTTTCTATTTTCAAATATGTTTAAAGTAAATTATGGACCACTTACTGAACTATGGACTATGAATTTAAGCCACATTTTAAGGACAAAAAACTAATTATGAAAAACAAAGGGTGCTGATGGTAGACAGTAAGATAAATCTTAAAGTGCATGACATTCCGCTTGAGCAACACTTTCTAGAAAGATTGCAGGTCGATGCTTAACCTTTAAGATTAAAACATTAATCAGATACTTTCTACATGAATAGATATTGGTAGAGCAATTTCTAGAGAATAAATAAAGTATAAATAAATAATGCATTTGGTTGACAAGTGTGATAGGAAACTTTATTCCACCTCATCAAGTGTGGCAGCTTTTCTGGGGTAGAGCGAAGGATGATGATGCCTATGGCTTTGTAATTCCCAAGGTAGAAGTCATTCTGCAAGATGGGATGGTATGTGCTTACCTTTCACAGCGTGGTCCTGTGTACCCAACAGAACATGCATCACAGATCAGGCCAAGACTCTGGTCTAAATGGCAGGTCGGGCTAAAGCTATGTGATGTTGTTTTGGGGAACAACAGAGACAAAAAAGAAGCAATATACAAAATCATTAGTAGCCTATTTTTATTTCTCTTTCTCTACTACTGCTGTGAAAAAAAGGCCAAAAGCTGGTCATTCCTGTCTCACAGATAGAACTCAGGATCTGGACAATTGAGGATGAAATGACATTGCTCTATGTGCAGACATGACTATAGCCCAGTGGAGAAGCAGTATCCCTGTGACCTGTTATTAACTAACTTTTGACTGCTCTGGATCTGTGATTGCCAATAATAAGAGTTTCTGAACAGCTGCTTTGAGGGATTCCCTGGGCCTAGAAACACATTTCCTCACATCCTTTCTCTCCAGCCAAGTCCCGTGGAATCTGAAGCAGCACTGAGAAATCTTAGGGATTTTTGGAAAACTCAGCATGCAGCAGAGGTGGCAGTAGGGGTTCCTACCTTCAGGGCTGCTGCCTGGGGTGTATGTGCTAACTGCTGTAATGTATACTCACAGGCATACAGTCACACTGATGGCATCCTCAAGAATGCTTCCAGAAGCAATTAAGTGTGTGTACTATACTTCAATTTACAATAAGACAAAACAAACTACAGCAACCTTGCCATTTTATACCTTTGGGCATGTTTCAAAATTTCTCTCTCTCTGAACATACTTACAATTTTGGTCTGAAATAACAGAGTTGGACACCATGTCAAGAACCAGCACAGCAATCTCATGTGAGCATTAGCCTTCAAAGAAACATGTTCAGCTTGGCTTACATTTTTTTTTCTTGGAAAGAGACATCTCACCTGCATTCACGCTTACCCCAAAATGGACACTATCCTGTAGATATCTGCTGCTCTCAGAAGAGCCCTCTCATTAATTCTGCTGCTCTACCATTTAAAAAAATACTATTGAACTGGTACACAGAAACTGTACATAGTAATGGATAGCATGTAATTTTTGTTGTTGTTGTTGTTGTTGTTATGCTGTGTAATGTTTAAATCAGATGAATCATGTCAATCTCCTCAAACATCGTTTTTTCACAGTGAAGACTTTCAAAGTCCTTTCTCCTAGGTTTTCAGAATGTGCATTACACTGTTGTTATCTATAGTCCAGAACCAGAATTGGTTGCTCCTGTCTAGCTGTAACTCATACCTGCCCCACTACTCGCCCAGCCTCTGGTAACCACCATTCTATCCTCAACTTTTCTGTGATCAAGTTCTTCAGATTCATACTGTCCCACTATTTTAAAGGGAAATGCCCTCAATTAATCTTTCTTCCATTATGTTTTCTCTAAATAGGTTTATTTTCTATTGTATATGACATGACAATTCAGTACAGTCTTGCTTGATTACTTGATGGCTAAGTGAACTAAAGTGAGAACAAGAAACACTGCAAGTCCTGATCTCATTTGGCTCCTGACACTTGCATAGCTTTCTTAAATTTGATGGAGAGAAGATCATGGGTACTGTTTTTAAGTAATATGACTCTGACTTAATTCATTATGTTCCTGTAAAGATAAAATAATTCTTTTTTTTTTTTTTTTTTGGAAGTACCAAGCTACTGGCATCAATTTAGACATTTCACTTTGTGGAAAGACCAAATGAATCTACTGGGTCAAGGGGGGAAAGCCTGAAAAGGGGAACATGAGTTTATATATAAATATTATTCAAACAAAATATCTCATATTAAGGGGTTCTGGTGGCTACCATGGGCAACCAGTCTGTTCTGTGAGAAGGGAATCTCCTTTTAAACTGGGGCCTGCATCTTGCCACACATTACCCCCAAAGGGATCACCCACATGATCTTAGCGGGAATGCATTTATACTGAAGAGGTACATGTCACTTGTTTATACCAAGGAGAAGCACATATGAAAGAAGAATGAAACAGGATTTTCCCCATCTTTAACACAGTGATTTGTTTTTATTTGTAGGTATGAAAAAAATGAACTGGAATTTTAAAAATTTCTGTAGTGCATATATTCTTTGAAAACTGGAATTCTTTAATTATCTTATCATGTATGGAGAAAGGGACTCTTAAAGCCCTGAGTTTGCCAATCCCGTGGGACTACAGTGATTGAAAGAAAAACTGTACCAATTATTTTTTTAAAAATCCTAGATCAGTTTACCGTGAGACATGTCAAAGGTGGTTGACAAGGCTTCTGACACTTTAAAACTATTTATAAAATAGATTTCAAATTCTTAAAATACTCACGTCAGTTAAAGCCAACAGAAGTAAAGTAAAATGTACTCACTGACAAAAATCAATATTTTCTCAGTAAAAAAATAAGCAATAACAATATATTAGATTTGACTTGCTCTTATAGTTCAGAGTCCTTTTACAAATAACTTTATCACATTTTCACAGAATCCTATGAGCTGTTTGGGGCAGGCATAATTTTTCTCTCCCAAGGTCATACTCTAATTTCTAGAAGAACTGAGCATGGGATCCAGGACTTCAGAATTTTAATTTTATATTCTCTTCTCCATGTAACAAACTGTCATTCAAACCTGCTGGTGAGAATTAAGTCATTTTAAGGTTTTAGTAATATAAATACTTTACATGATGCATGCAAATAAAATCCCTTCTTAAAATATACTCATGCTTTGAAATTCTTTAACAACATAAACTGAGGAGTCACTCCCTTACTGCTGTAATTTCAGTTACAGGAATGACAGAAGATGGCATTCAACAACAACATTAAAATTAGAATGAGAAATACACATGCACAACCAAAAATGCCTCCAGAATTTGGATTGGCAAATATAGTGATGTGACACTGATTTTGGCCAAAACATGAAGATAATTGTTCCATGACACAAAGAGGGAACTGTGGGATCATCATTGACTTAAATCGATTCCAAGATTATGTCACTTAACACTAGTTGGCTAGCTGCACACCAGCAGAGAGAATGTCCTGCTTCCTGGATTTACCAGCCCATGGCACCGAAGACACAGAAGAGCCAAGAGCTGCAGGCACAGCTTCAACAAATGGGGAGGAAGGGCAGCTACTCTTGGAATAAATTGTAAGGATATGCACATGGATCTTTTAATAACAAACATAGATTTGCATGTGTTTCATAATTATCCATTTATAAAGATGTATATATGTGCATACATGCAT
The DNA here is from genome assembly GCF_964194105.1 of Spermophilus citellus. Classification (NCBI taxonomy): domain Eukaryota; kingdom Metazoa; phylum Chordata; class Mammalia; order Rodentia; family Sciuridae; genus Spermophilus; species Spermophilus citellus. The sequence goes on along the minus strand of NC_138186.1, from coordinate 136,438,158 downwards.
ATGTGTTTATATATGAGTACGTGTATATGTTTATGTTTGTGAATGCAAACATAAAGATACCATTAGCCTTATTCCAAAAGAATTTAAATTACCTCTTGTCTTGGAATGTACTTCTCAATTATAAGTACTAAATTTAACAACAATAATTCAATATGTCCTTTTGAAAAAGCCCAAAAGTCAGCTCTAGAAGTATTCCATTCTTTTACTAATGTTATTGAAGCATTCCTGAGGAACACAAATTAGCAGATTCCACAGTAGATGGAATTTGTTGAGGGGCTACTTTCTGTCCAGGCTTGTATCAAGAATATCTCTAATTTTATAGCACAATTTATGAAAATCAGTATTGGCTTAAATAATTTTATCTATTAAAATGCATGCTAAGTATTCAATAGCAAATGTTCATATTTAATCTATGTGATACTGAAAATTAATGAATATTAAACATTTGAAATTTCACTTTTATTTGCTTCTCTGGAGGTAAATTTCACTGGCTAGTTACATCTATAGTTAGAATATAAACATCACCAAGGTGAAAAGGCCAAACACACAGTGGACACTGTAAATAGTTGATGAAGTTGATGTATATGTATGATTTAAATATTATATGCTTGTCTGTATTCATACATCATAATAATTATACCAATCTATCTCTATCTTCCAACACATTTGATTTATTTAGCAATATTATCCAAGAAGTTTGGAGCCAAAATGCTTGTGATCTATAAGATTTATGACCAGGGATTAAATAGATAAATCACCAAGTTAAAACTATCACTAAGCCTCACACTTTGGAGGAAGGTTGCAGCAACCTTTAGTGCTCACTCTCTCTTTTTCTATGTAACTGTAAAAATTCAAATCTCATCTTCTGGATTATATACAACTCTTCAATTTATACTTCAGAGTTCCTAACTTAGATTATAACTGTAATTTACAAAGATCTTTTAAAAAAATAGTTCCCTATTTCTTTAAGTGTCCTTGTTTTTTAGTAATTTTTCAAGAAAATATTTTAGGTTATTATTTAAAATGGATTTCTTCCATCACAATTGTGTAGCTAAACTATGATAATTTTCTAGAATGTTTTAAATTTAAAAGACTGTATATCTCTAACTACAAAAGTTCTAGAATTTATAAACTAAGTGTGTCGTTGCTTTTTCTACTTTTAATAAAACAATTTAAATCTGGAATTCAAATAAGTTACTACTCTAGTCTCAATGATATTACTAAAATAAATCTTTAAAAAATAATTTAATGGTTATTTACTACAAATAAAATCATCTTAAAATTGAATGATCTCTAAATATTTGATGTTACCAATGTTGTTATTTATGTTAATATATTATTGTTGTTCTTCTTCTTATTATTACATGATTTTTTAAAAAAATAACATCAACAAAGTAAGCCAACTTGCAAAACACATGTTTTAGGAAATATCATTCAACTTTCTGGTACCCAAATCCCTTTTTTACAGGTGGATGGTACTTTAATTTTGGTTGAGCTATTTTTTGTTCAGGACAACACACAGCAAGTATAAAGGCAAGGACTGGCCAAGAATGCCTACACTTGCCCAAGCAAAATTCCTTCCCTAATGACTTCTCTTTATTTATAGCAATGTTGGCCAGATTTGAGGGGAAATTCATAAGGTCTCTATGTATTACATTAGGATTCACATGGTTCAATGAATGAACAGCTCTGCCGGGTTGATAGCTATGTTAATAACAATAATGTTTTGGTTGATAAGAAGATACATTGCAAGGGCATCTCGAGGTGCAATCTGTCTGCCTTCCTCAATGAAGGTCAGTGCTCAACAGTGAGGTTTATGAGCATGTGATGGGCTGGAGAATGCCATTTAGCCCTGGTAAATGAGGAGGTCATGCACTATGTAATCTAATTCTTCATGTGTACAACACATAGCCAATTTGTGTCACATTATATACAAGGTAGGGAGCAGTAGCCATTAGTCATGAAGGACTTTATTTGTATTTCCTTATATTCCCTATTTTCCAGTATTTTTTCTTCCTCTTCTCTGATACCTTTGGTGGGCAAAGGTTCTTAAGTTCTATGTCTTTCCAAGCTCATTCCCTATGTTCTGGAAATGTTCTGATCCCTAATATAGGTTAAATCAACTTCTCATTTTTTCAGGATCTTACTAGGAAACTTAACTTACCTAGTGGATTGATTAATTGTTTCAGGTTTTATGTTAACCTGCATTATTTTTACTTATTTTTTAAAAAGTCCTCAACATAGACTGCAGAGGACTGGAACATATAAAAGATATTAAAGTTAAAACTGTTTTCTGATACTGATGCTTTATGACTCTTGCAAGTTACTTAACAATCAATCCACAGTTCACCATTTCCACTCACTGTTTTATGTACTTCACATATTTTAATGGTGTGATTCTTACTACCCTGTGAGAGTGTTCAGTTATCACAACTAATGTTGAATAAAGTAAGGTAGTTTAAGAAAGTTGCCCAAAGTTGTACCAGTGGAAAGTATGGATCCACCATTTAAACTAAGGGAGTTTTGACTTCAAAGTTGATATTATAACACCCTTTCTACTCATAAACTTGACTTATTAGTCTATCTACCAAATTGGATAATTTCTGAAGGTGAAATAACCTAATACAGTTCATGATCCTATGCCTAGAATATAGTAGGCTGTTTTCATTCAATGTTAGTTCTTTTTCAAACAATGAGTAAGGTGGAACATTGGAAGAGAAGCATAGTTGGAGAGGAGGATAAGGATTCCATGTGAGCTGAATACAAGAAAGCACAGTTCTCAGGAGGACTTTAATCTTGAAAACAGAATTATTTTCATTTTTTAGCCTGTTGTATTCATTAGATCTAATAATAATATAGTATCTTAATTAGGAACATCTTGGGTAAGACCTAAGAGTATGACCTCCTTGATCAAAACTTCACATTTAAAAATCATAGCTGACAGATTTCACTTAAAAATTATTTGAAATTTCTGCCCTAAAAGTTTTATCACTGCTTGTAGAAACAGATGGAAAGTGCATCACATGATAAGAACTTCACTAAGTACTAAGATTACTCTTAAAAGTTCTCAAAAGAAAATTCCTTTCATTTAAAATTATAGTTAGGGCTGGCGGTGTAGCTCAGTGGCAGATTACAAGATCTTGGATCTAAATTTAGCACCAAAAATAATAAAATAAGTAAAATTATAGTTATTTGCAATTATTTACCCGTAAGAACTATTTGCCTTCTTGATTCCTAATATAGGAATGTTCAGAGGTAAGGTTTTTAGGAAATAGTTAGACCATGAGGGCTCTACCCTCATCAATGGGTTAAGCCATTGAAGGATTCATAATTTGAATGAACTATTGGGAAATGATGGAAACTATAGGAAGTAGGACCTCATTGAAGTAAATCTATTCTTGGGAGAATGCTTTTGGAAATTATATCTTGTCACTGGCCCCTTCCTCTCTCTCCTTCTCTTTTCCTTTTTGTCTGCCTCCCAATGAGAAGCTTTCCTAAGCCACGCCCTTCCACCATATTTCTTCCTCACCTAGGTCTAAAAACAATTCAACCATCTGACCATGCACTAAAAACTCTGACACTGTGAGCAAAAATAAATTTTTTCTTCTTTATTTATCTCAGATATTTTGTCACAGTGATGAAAATTTGACTAACACAGCCACATTTTGTAGTAATATCAATTTTTGAATCTGTTATAGAGCATTCTCATGAAAAGTAAGGGAAAGAGCAAAGAAAACTGTATTAATTTATTTAACCCTTCCTTCCTTCCTTTCTTCTTTCCTTCCTTCCTTTTCTAAAATATTTTCTAATAGATTATTGTTCTAGGTGAATAACTGAAAAAAATGGATATAAATTATATGAAGTTTGTATTAAAACTTTTAAGATCTATATTGTTTATAATAGATAATGTAGCAATTAATACCCATAGTTTATTATTCATAAATTTATGATAAAATGTGTACTGTTAAACCAATTTTAATAAGATGGAGATATATGTATAAATAAACATATTTATCTGTAAATATTGTGTATAAGATAAACTATGTGATAATTCAGGGATAGTATGGGTAATTGAAGATCAGCTGGTTTGATAGCAATGGCATGGAGTTTCAGAGCTTTAAAACTTTAAGTAATCAACTTCAGCTTTTGTTTGTCTTTAAATTTTTATTTATATGCAGTGCTGAGAATTGAATGCAGTGCTTCAAGGACTTTCTACCAATTGTTATTTTTAGAGCCATCTTTTTTCAAAAATAAGAATAAAAATAATAATTTATTTCTTATTTTATCTTATTAATTAAAATATATTCCTAATCTCAGGTTGTGTTCATAAAACTCATCAAAACTAGCTTAAAGTTTCAACTAATCAAATCCCTTCATTTTAGCTTTTGAGAAGTTTGTGACTTGCCCAAACATACTTTCACATACACACACAAAAGCTACACTAGGATTTAAATGAGCAGCATTTAATGTCACTGATCTTATGGTGTGTAGGCATATATGTCTACACATGCACATGTATGTGTTTATTTAAATTATGTTCTTTGGAACTAGGATAGAAATGCTATTTGAGTTCTATCTCTTAATTACTAAATCATCAAATCTAGGGCAAAATACTAAAAACCTTTAGAAATAAATGGTCATAATTTTAAATATTTTACATTAAAAACTCACATCGCCTTCCTGAAAAATTCATGCATGTATTTATTATTTATGTGCATGCAACAAGAGAAAGTTTACATTTGATATCAAAGATACACTTATAGAACTGGAAACCAAACTCCTTGGTAAGGAAAGTTTGTTACTCACTTATTGGATGGAATATTGAGCGGACAAGCACAGGGCTTGCAATCTTCAGCAGTTCCTTGAGTAGGATCACCATAGAAACCAGGAAGACATATATTGCAATAGGGGCCACCTGTATGATCCATACAGTTCTGAGGAAGAAGAGCATATCAGAGTTTATATTTTGGTCTCAAACAGCACCATGTTGCTGAAAATAGGTCTATAAAATCATTAGTCTGTTCCCCACCAGGAAGATAAATTTTTCCACATTAAACGGTCACTTTTTTAGCAGGGAAATAACATTGGAAGTTAATATCTAGTTCATCAACTACATACTAGGCTCAACACATACATAATTTAAAAGATAACTGAAATCCTTTATAAATTATTTTCATTATGCAAATTTTATTTCCTCTTTATTTTTTTCTTAAGAAAATGTATTTGATAGTGTGTGTATGTGTATGTAGTCAGATAGCCCTAATGACATAAGTTTAATGGAAATTGTAGCTGATTCTAAGTAAAAATCAATTGTAGCTTAAAACTGCTGATTTAATGAGAACTGTGGCTAATCATACAAATCCCCCAAGACTGTGCCCTCTTAGCTCAGGCATTAATTTTGAACTTAGCAGACTCTGATGTTTGCACAATGCTTTCTTATATTATATCTGTGAGGAGCTTGTTTGATTCATAATTGAACATTGAGAAAATGGGAAAAAAATCTTAAATATATGATGAAATCACAGAGCACATAAAATTTTTCCTCAGATACTTTCAAAACCTAGTAGAAACTATATCTTTCTACCAATTATTATTTTTAGAGCAATCTCTTTTTCAAAAATCAAAATCAAAATAAATAATTTATTTCTTGATTTTATCATATTAATTAAAATATATTCCTAATCTCAGGCTGTGTTCATAAAACTCATCAAGACTGGTATAAACGTCCAGCTAATCAAGCAGTAGAACTGTCTCCAATAGCACAATTTGATAAATATTTATTGTATCATGTAGATATAGGTCTTGTTTCCAATGATACAATGATGTTATATAATTCCTTCTAAAATCATATAGCATGGATTCATTAGTACTGAAGTTTATTTTAAGTCTAATAAGCACATGTAATTATAATTTTTCTACATGTTTACAAGGGTTCATAAGAACTCAAGGATGTACAGCCTTTATTTTTATCACCAACACCCAAATTTATGAAGGAAATAGGAAGAATATAAATTAATCTTGAGCACAGTAAAAGTTTATATGTTTTTATGACTGTTGGAACAGTCAGATCAGGTTAATGAAAATTCCACATTTTATTTATTTCCATAGGTTTAGAAATAAGATGAGTGTCAGTTTTGTTTAGTATATAGATTTAACAAAAACAACCAAATAAATGAAGATATATTTTGAACATTGCTTATTATAGTTTCTTAGGGGATATCAGATTTGTTTATTGAATGAAAAAAAATCTAAATCATAATCCATTCATTTAACTCGAACCTCCTATTTACATTCTCTGAAATAAAGAAGTAAAGTTGGGCTGGGGTCGTGGCTCAGTGGTAGAGCACTCGAATAGCATGTGTGAGGCACTGGGTTCAATTCTCAGCACTGCATATAAATAAATAAAAATTAAAAGAAAATGGAAGCTAAAGTTCATTACTTAAAGTTTTCAAGCTCTGAATACTCCATGTCATTGCTATCAACTACAAGTGAAAGGTATTTCTATAGTAACTGGTGATACTCGAAGACAGGTTTTCCTTTGAGCTATTTTAAATTATTTCTCAAATATATTTGACTTTTTAAAAGACAGTGTAACAATTAACTAACTTTGCTATTAACAGTTGTCTAACACAGTATATTAGGATGTTAAGGACAAAACCTAGAACAATTGAAAGAAAACTTTCTTTTGATTGGGCCTTCCTATCACCTCCTTCACTTTTTAAGTTTATCTTAACTTAGGTCTTACCAAATAATTGTTTGTTTTTTTGGAAAATTCTTTGCATGTTGTCATGTTAACAAAATTAAAATTCTGTCAACAACTTTAGAGTTTAAAAAATTCAATCATAAAATTAATTACAATTTAACTAGATTGAAAATGTAATTGTAAAACTCCACAGAAAATCTTGCATAACTCAGAGACCCTGCTTTTCTTTAACAACTGATTTAATGGAAAAATAAAGTTTCTTACACTTTGCATTTTTAGGTTTCAGTGAATAAAAATAAAATAATCTTCAAACAAGTATATTTGTAATTAAAACTATAAAATAGCATCACACAACCAATATAATCAACACTGAAAAACATGAAAGTTTCACTATGATAAGCCGGTTGTTTACAAGGGTGATTTGCTATAAAAGTGCCTTTCAAATGTTTGTTCCCATCACATATCATGAGAACAATGAGAAACATACCATCTTCCCATGTGGCTTTAAATGTTTCCTGGATCACATCATACTCTGAGTTAAAATGACTTTTTCCATATAGGTTCACATTATAGCAGTTGTCTGAATTTTTATTCTGATGTCAAAAATGTATTTCAGTTAATTTATAATCAGACAAGCTAAACTAAAATAAGTCTATAAGTTTCATAAATTATCTTTTAATGAAAGAAACAATTCCCCATGAATAATAAAAAAGCTGAAATATAAGATCAATTGAACAATAAAATGTAAGAATGCCTTAGTAATGCAATTATTCCAATATTTTTCTCCTTGTGGATCACATAAGCTTCAATTAAGATATTGACACTTAGATTTCAATACCATTTCAGAGAAAGAACACTTGAATGTCTCCAGAATATATCTTACCTGATCATTTACTTGCCAGCTACCTGGGAAAATCCAAGGAACAGGAGATTTTGTCTCCAAGATTCCTCTGTTATTTGAAGGTAGATTTCTATCTTCTTGTCCATTAAACAGCCAATAAAATAGGTTTTTTATAAGATCTCAGCTATCACTGCTTCCTCCCTAATTTCTCTCAAAATTACGCTGAAAGAAGCTATTTAATTCTAAAACAAATGTTTCATTCTTCAAAATATCATATCACCAAATTAACCAACAGCATGATTTCATTTTATTGTGATGAATTCAACTTGGGATATTACCTTAGGGAACATTATGAGTTTGGTATTGTGACATATTTATTTTTGCTTTTTTCTGGTAAGTAAAGCAAATCCACATTAGTTTCGAGCTGTATATTTCCTACTGCATGTTAATAAAGTGTTTAAAGGTAACTCAATATTTTTCCCAAGGTACGTTTTAAAAGACTGTGGTATAATTAAAATGAAAATCACTTAGTCTTTCTATTCGTAAAAATGCCATTTGAAAAATCTAGTGATCCACAAATTAAGTCTATCATGCTTTATACTGCAATGCAATTAAACAAAATCTTATATAGAGAAAACAGAAAGTACATCAATAAACCTAAATGCAAAATTACATTGAAACAAAAGCCCTGAGTTTTCATTTTGGATTTTTCCCAGAAGCTTTTAAATAGAAGAGAAAGGGGGGAAAATGAGCAAGAGAAAGAAAACATTAAGAATTACTGATAACATAGTCTGTCTTACATTCTGCAGGGAAATGAGAGTATGATATCCTCCTAAATTGGCACTGTTTCAAATTGTGTTTCTGCAAGACTAATGAAATGAGAAGTGTTGTTTCAAGCTTCATGCCATGTCAGACAATATAAAACTAACATGCCCTTGAGTTAATCAGAACGGCCTATTCAGAGTAATTCTCCAGTCCTAAGGCTTCTTAGAAGGATAGAAAGTGCTCTGCACTTTGCAGAGCTTATTTTCTTGTTAAAAGTATAGCCTTAATTGTAGAAGGAGAAACGACTCTAGTGAATATGTATTCCATATATTTATTATTTTTATCTATGCATGACACTTTGAATGTAGTTAAATGCTGAAAGTTTCAGATAAATATGCAAATGTCCTCATTTTCAATGTGAAAATAATAAATTATAAAAAAACCCCTGAATTATGTGTATTATAAAGGTTATCTTTTACACTTCTCCTATTATAGGGCTATACATAATTTCTTGTTTTAGAACAGTCTATTTTTGGTAGATTTATGGAAGGGAGTGAAATCACATATATTCATGTTAGAATATATATCCTAGTCATTAGTTATGCTCTATAATGATGTAGCTCTAACTCAATTCTTAGACTAATATAAATAAATACTTCCTAATAGTTACTAGGGAGATTACATATTCAAGAGTATTTTCAGCTTCTAATTTAGTTCAATATAAATATCGTTGTCAAACCACTTCTTTACTCAAGTGTTCAAGGTTCCAAAGGCAGCAACCAAACTGCGGCATTTGTTGAGTCAATTTTAGCTGTGTCAATCAGCATCCCCAGTGGAAAGACAGCACTTACCAGGCATTCTCCTGTAATGTCATCACAGGATTCTGCATGACCAAAGCATCGACATGGTTCACAGATGCCACCAAATATGGTGCCATTAACTCTTCTGTACCGAGGCCAACAAGACTGAAAGAAAGATAAATTTTGCATCAGTCTTGGTATTAAAAAAAAAAAAGAATTTTTTTTCTGATAATAGAAAATAACTTAGGTAGCAAACTCAGCAAATATGCTGTCAAAGGTAGCCACTATTGAAACATTGCTGTAGCACTATTATTCCTGACATTGGGACTTCGTACTGACCTTACTGTTATTGGCAGGTATGAGATTAGAGGAAGCGTTAGCATGGTGTCTCTTCTGAAATGGTAAAATAAAGCACAGATATAAAGAATTGAAATGTGACAGTCTCAAAGTAAATAGCACAGACAGGAAAATAGAAGGAAAAGTACTGAAAAAAAAAAAAGCAGCCAACATAAAAGGGTTCAGAGAATCTTAGCCTACTAGGGCACTCAACATCATCCCAAGTAATTTGACTTGGGAATAGCTCCCTTTTGCACACAGTCGCCACCCTCAACCCCTTCACATTCATAAAAATCTTTGAAATCATCTGCAAAACAGACAGCAGTTGCCTCCTACATTTGACAACATACACATTTGACTTTAATACATTTGTAATTTATATATTTCATTCCAAATTTCCTCCATCCTATAATGGTTTTTCAAATTTACCCAAAGTAGCTTGTGGTTTATTTACCATATATTCCCCTGATAGTTTATTTTATGGTATTATTATCCTATAATCTGGCTTATCTTCATTGTAGATTTCTTATATATGAAACAGTTTATGATATAAAACCAGAATTCCAATTATAACAGGATACTTGGGGTTTATATTTCCTATTTGTCAGTACCTGCTCTAAATCCACTCACTCTTAATTAAATTTTTATTCTCTGGGGATTTCTACAAACTGAAAGGTATCTAAATTCACTGTAAGGTAAGTATTGATGTCTTCTAGAAGCTTATGAGTCCATATAGTAATCACCTTTTGTGGGTTATAAACTGTATTTCTGGATGGTTAAATACAACACCATATATCACAAAAGGTCTTTTTTTTCCAGTTGAAAATAGAAATGAAAGAAACCACTGAAGTAATAAAGTATATAGAATTGTGTTGTGTATTGTTGGAAATGTTCTTCTGCCTTAGGATATGAGGACTCTTCAATTTGAACATCAATAACAGACACGTGAAAAAAAGGATCTGCAGATATTTCATATCTGAAAATAAAATAAAATCAACTTTCCTCTTATTTTGAGCAGTATGAAAGAGAAAGTGTGGACTTTCTGTTCCTTTCCAATAATTTCCCCCTGTTAAAATTTTGGTCTCCATAGATTTATTATGGAAGTGATGTTCTTCTATAATATAAATGTTTATAAACTGGTGAAGCTACCTATCCAGAAGGAGGTAAAGCTTATATCAAGAGAAGAGCGAGAGAACTGATAGGAGGTTTTTAGGGCAGATGTTTATAGAGATTTCCTTAACATATATTTTTAACATTTTAAAATGTAGCACTTGTATAACACCTTCATTTTTCAGATGCCCCAACTCCCTAGACCTTTTTCTTAATCAGTGAATTTACCCCTTTAGTCACAGAAAAAAAAAAAAAAAAAGAAAGCCATCAGAATCTATCTTTCCGATCCTAAGCCAACAAGAATGCACCTTTGTCTTCAGACATTCTTGCCAATTTCCCTCTGCAACAATAGAGGAGGTAATGCAGGATCCTTCCTCCTCTGAAGGAAATCTTACTCCACTTGTGTTCTTGATTCCAGGATCTTTTTGTCTTTTCAATATTCCCTCTCACTGCTCCATCAATAAAATCTTTGTTACTGGACCACTATCATCATCTCAGAAATATGACCCACTGCCTCCATCAAAAACTAACAGAAAAAAAACAAAATGGCAAAATCACTCTTTTAACCTTACACAACACTTTCTGTCACCTTTTTTTTTCTTTTCAGTAAAACTATTCTACACAATCTTTTCTTCCTCGATTGCCTTGCTCGCTTCATCCCATACTCATCTGTTTTGTGCTCACTCAATTAAAACTTCTCTTGTCCCTGCCACCATGTTCCATTTGACCAAACACAGTGCACAACTCTGTAACTGTATTTGGTCTGGGATCTTCTTATCATTCTGCCTGGCTGACTCTATTCTACCTTGAAAGTCTTCTCCCAACCTCTGCAACATCATGCTCCCTGAATTCATCTCCTTTCTCTTTACATTCTTCTCTGCTCTGACCCTACTTCTCATTGTCAGGAGCCCCTCAGGGTCTAGGTGAGGTTGCTTTTCTCTTTTTAATCACATTCTCTCTTGGTTAATTTATTTAGTCCCATAGTTTAATGCCTTCCAACCAGGCAGATAGATATGCTAAGTCCAAGACATGCATATTCTAAGGACACATTGACATCTACACTTCACAGTGTTTCCAAACCAAATATTTCTAAAATGGACTATTGATTCCCTCTTCACTCCAACCCAATTATTCCTCCAGAGTAGCCATTCCCAGCTCAATCAATGTCATCACATCCAGTTGTACAGTTTTTAGCTGGTAACCTATGACTCGTTGGTAAACTATTTCTTCTTCTCCCCCTGGCATGTAGAATACCAGTAAGTCCTATTGGTTCTCAAAACACATATATAATATGTTCTGTATTTGTACATGCCCTGCCAATAAATGAACACAAACTATTGTAATTTCTGTGTTCTATCTGTACTAGTGTATTAACTATTCTTCTTCCTACCAGTCACGCCATTCTACAGTGTGTTCTTTATGTTATAGTAATAATGATGTGACTATAGTATAAAGTCAAAAAATACAGTCAAAAAAACATAATTCAAGTCACGGCAACATCCTGCTTAAAGACCTCTATTGATTCTGCATGGCACTCAGAATAAAATCTTGATTCTTACCATGTGTGAACACCTCTGAATGGCCTGGCTCCCCCATTCACATTTTGGGCCACTCACCCCTGTGCTTACTAAACTGCAGCCAAACTTGCCTTCTTTCAGGTTCCTGCAGACTCCAAACTCTAGGCCACTTCCTCATAAGCTCTTTTTACTTCTCATTCTTTAACATGGTTTGATGTCACCACTTCAGAAAGCCTTTCATGGCAAACTTTATAAAGTAGTCTCTCCATCTTTGAATACTCTTTCTCTTCCTGTCTGATTTCATATGAAATCAGTCTCCTCCGGACCTTTGTGATGTGATGACATCCTGTTAATTTACCTAGCTTTTCAAAGACCATATCTGTACTCTTTATCACATTATCCTTCATGTCCTGGGTCTTGACTGCCTGAAATATATGCTTTATAAAATACTGAAGTAAAGTGAGAGTACAAACACTTGTATATAGAGATTCATATTAAGAGGAAACAGATTTGGCCTTAAAACTTTGTTTTTTTAGTATCCTATCGTGCTTTCATTTCCTCACCTATCAAGTAAAATGGATTATGATGGTACTAGGAAAATAAGAAAATATTTGAAAGTTTAAATGTAGAGCGATTTATAAGATGACAAGTAGAAATGAGAAGAAGAATTTTTTAAAAAAAAAAATAGCTTCTAAATCAACATTATAGTCCCAAATAAAGTCTCAAATAAATTTTTGGCCAGAGGTTCTTAGTAATCTATAATTAAGTAATGGGATGGTCTTTGTAGTTTACTCTGCTTTTAAGGGATCGCAGGATATTAATGATAACAAACCTAGTGACTGGCCTTCTGAACTAAGCTCAGTGAAAAAAGAAAACAACCTCAAGAAAGGACAGCATTGGGTGATATCAAGTCTAGGGACAGGAAGTTTTGATAAAGAACAGAAAAGATCATTAGAGGGTAAAAGAAACAAAATCAGAGAGGAACTCCAGAGTTCCAAAACTTATTGTCCCTTGATTAAACTAAGTTCATTTATGTGTCTCAAAGAAACTTTATTTATCAATTATTGTGTGACAAGTTCAAGGAAGCTTTATTTTTCTTCTTCCGCTCCTTTTTTTGTTCTCTTTTCCACACTTGCATGCTTCTCTCTTCCAATCCATGTGTTACTAATATTTAGCATCTCTCAGATACTTTCCAAGACATTTCTTTCCACTAGAGTAGCTCACCCTTTGAAGGATCCCCTGTTAACTGGTCCCTTAATGATACAGTGCTATGATCCAATTTTTCATAGGTATTTGTTCTGTCTCCCCAGATTGTTAGTTCTTCAAGAACAGAGATTGTGTTGTATACTCATTGACAATTTATACAGAGAAATTTACATAACTTATCAAATGTGTGCAGAATTTGTCAGAATATTTTCAAAGGGACAAAAGTAACATGAAATATAGCTGATTAAACCATTATAATATTAAGACAATTTTCTATTCTATAGGCATGTGGTCCATGCATAAAAGATGATGAATTAAAATGAGAATGATGTGGGTATGTATTAAAGCAAGAAGAGAAATAAGGTATTTATTATTATTACTGAAATAGGAATTTAAATTTCCAAAAGGAGTTGAAAATAAAAGCTGAAAGACTTGTTATAAAAAAAAGTGTCTTCAAATAAAACATAGATTTTATATCTGCAATCAAATAGGGCTGGACATAGATAGTTTAAATCCATGATTTTTTTTCCTTTCTTCAAAAATTTTGGAAAAACAAGTACTATAATGAATTACCTTTAGTTTTATTTCTAGATAGGTAAATCTGCCCAGTTAAAGAAAACACATTTGTCATGAATACGACTGTAAGGTCTGAGCACTCTCTGGAAGCACATATTATTTTAAAGTATGAGGGAACTCACAAAGCAGTGCCTATAGTATTTCTATAAATGGTGTAATAGGTAAGTGTTCTGAACTGGAACATCCTGATGCACTCAAATGATTCCTTAAAGGTATCATTTTAAAGACTTTAAGCTCTTATTTATCTTGAAGGCATTCCCTTTGGCAGGGAATTCATGTTTACATTTTTGACCAGGTTTCAAGTAAAATCAATTTTCAAACTACCTCAGAGAAAATACATAGAAGTAAATAAAATTGCTCTCTTAAAAAGATATACTGTGGTATTAAGTAAGAAACATTAATTTTATTTTAAATCTGGAATTTTGAGACAACAACTAATTTCTGAAACTTATATATTAAACAAATAAAAAAAATGGTAAAGAATTTCCTAGAGCAAGGTATTTGTTCCATGAATTATGTTCTTGACATTCTGAAGATTGCAAGCTTCAGATGGTTGTGACTTGGTTGTATTCTCAGGAAGTAGAGTAAAAGAGGTATATATAGGATTTAAAAATGGGAAAATAAAAAGAAACAAGTACTAAATTCTGGATAACTACTGAAATGAAAATGAAAAAAAAAAACACTTTGAAATATTATTCTGCTGCCATCCAGCATGCAACTGATTGAACAGGAAAGAAATATTTATGGAAACATCATATTTTTCAGTTATAGTAAGAAAAAATGTCTCAAAAGGAACCAATTTCATGATGGCATTATGTGGTTAATACTTTTTGGACAAGTCTTGACTTTTTAGTAGAATTTTGTTCCTTCTTTAAGTAATACATGATTATTTGTGCAATTATTAGCAAAGAACTCCTGTATTCAGAATAGTATCTGAAGGAGCTTATATTGCATGGAGAATATATTTTTACAAACTTACTTCACAAGAGGAGCCACTATACCCTGGTGGACACTGACAGATTTCCACAGCAGCTGCAACACTTCCATCAGTAGGATATGGGACAGCAGATTCAAGCTTCACAGAGCTCAACCTGAGAAGTGGGGAAACGGATACTAAGTAAATACACAATCTCTTCGGCATTATGGCATTATATTGGCTAAAGAACATGTATAGCAACTATAATACAAATATGAGAAAATCATCCATTGGAAGAAAGCAAATGAATATCCATAACTTGAAGCTGTCATGCATTATATAGTTAGCCTTCACTATCCATGGCTCCACATCTGTGTATTCAACTAGCTGTGGATTGAAAATATTTGGGAAAACTGAACCTGTACTGAAAATGTACAGACTTTTGTCATTGTCATCCCTAAACAATATACTAGAAAAACTGCTCATATAGCAACTACATGTAATCAAGTGTTAATTTAAACTGTATAGCAAAATTGCATGGGTCATATGCAGACTCTGCATCATTTGATATGGGGACTAAGCATACAGGGATTTGGGTAGAATCCATCACCTGAGGATACTGAGGAACAGCTCTATTAGGTAAGGCCTACTCAGCTATAAATGCTGACAATCATCACAACCATCAAATACTGAAAAGATATGAGAATGTTCTTCCTTATTTATTGGTTCTTAGCTTTGTGTGTTTTGGGGTAGGGGAAGGGGAGGGGTCCCAGGGATTAGACCCAGTGGTGCTTAACTCAGCTCCTTTTTAAAAAATATTTTATTTAGAGATAAGTTTTTGCTAAGTTACTTAGGCTTGGTAAATTCTTAAGGCTTGCTTTGAACTCGCAGTCTTCCTCCCTCAGCCTCCTGAGAGGCTGGGATTATTGCATAGCCACTGTGCCTGGCTGCTATATATTTTCATTTTCTTTCTATGAAGGCTAAAAAAAAAACAGTTTAAAATCATATAATTTAAGTGATTTTTAAAATAGAATACATTAATTCCCATGACTGTTTGAAGTAGAAAAACAGGGGACAGTATTAATCTTAAATTTTAGTTTTTAAATTGAAAGAAAAAGTGGAATGAATTTTGGTTTCTTTTCTTCATAGATAAACCCATGTTGTAGTAGGTATAAGTGAAACTTTCTCAAATGCTCAGTAGAGCTAGTTAGCACTATTCTTAAACTATTTTTGGTGTAAATTAAATCACTGTTCTCTGTATGTATGAATTTTATTTTACTGATACTTTTATACCATTTGGTGATGTTAGCCAAGTGACTTGGCATCACTTATTATTTGAGAGAAAAGCTGGTAAAGTGATTAAATAAAAAAAATACCAATTCTTGATATTATAGTAATTATGAAATACTAGACACACAATTAACATATTTTCACTGATTGTTGAAACACGGTAAAAATGACTACATAAGTAGTAATGAAAATACTACCTGAACTATTTGTAAACCCAAATCATTTAACAAATTTTAAATAAACTCTAAGAGGGCAAAACTAATGATTACTTAGAGCAATTAGGCAAGAGAAAGAAACAAAGTGCATAAATAGGAAGAGTGGATGTCTAATTATCCCTGTTTGCAGGTGATATGATATTATGCATAAAAACCCCTCAAGATTCCATCAGAAGCCTATTAGAAATGATAAATTCAGTATATATAGAAAATCAACATAAAAATCAGTATCATTTTTATATATCATAATGAAATTATTGAGAAAGAAATCCCATTCATAATAGCTTGAAAAATTCCCTAAGAATAAATATAACTAAGGAAGTTAAAGACCTCTCCAATGAACATTATAAGACATTGATGAGAAAATATTGAATAAGGCACACAAAAAATGTACCTTTGGTGTTCATTGACTACAAGGATTAATATTGTTAAAATGTCCACGCTATCCAAAGCAACTTATAGATTCAATGCAATTTCCATCAAAAACACCAATAACATTTTTCATGGAACTAGAAAAAACAAAATCCCAAAATTCATATGAAAACACAAAACACTGTGCATAGTAAAAGCAATTTTAAACAAAAAAGAAGAAAGCTGGAGGCATCACAATACTTGATTCCAAGACATACTACAGAGTCACAGTAACCAAATCATTAGCATAAGAATAGACACAGACCAATGAAGGAACAGAGAGATTCCAGAAGTAAACCCATGCACTAGAGCCAACAGACAGTTGACAAAGGTGCTAAAAATGGACACTGGAGGAAGGAGAGCCTCTGCAAAAGTGGTGCTGGGAAAACGGGATATCCTTATGCAGAAAAGGACTGAAACTTGAACACTATTTCTCATCATTTACAAAAATTAACTCGAGTAGATCAAAGACCTAAGAATAAGTCCTGAAACTATTAAAATATTAGAAAAAAAAAAAAACAGGGGAAACAGTTACAGACAGTGGTATATACAATGGCTTTTTTGGATATTACCACAAATGCACAGGAAACAAAAGCAAAAGTAGATAAATGGGATCACATCAAACTAAAATCGTGCTCAGCAAAGGAAACAACTGAGTGAAGAAACAACCTACAGAAATGACATCCTAACAAAAATATATGCTAACTACTCATCTGGTTAATATCTAAAATACATAAGGATCTCATCTCCCAAAAACATAATGATGAATAAACAAATAATCCAATTTAAATGGGGAAGTTATCTAAGCAGATATTTCTCAAAAGAATTAACACAAATGTCCAAAAAGTTTATGGAAAAAAAATGCTCAATATCATTACTCATCAGAGAAATGCAAATTAATACTACAACTAGCTATCATATCACCCTAGTCAGAATGGTTATTATAAGAAAATAAAAAACAAAAAATTCAGGCAAGAATGTAGAGGAAAAAAAGAAGCCCTTATATATCATTCATAGGAATGTAAATGAGTAGAGACATTGTGGGGAACAGTTGGGAAGTTCCTCAAAAGACTAAAAATAGATCTACCATATGATCCAGCTATTCCATTTCTGGGTATATACAAAGGAAATGAAATAAACATACCAAAGAGATACTGCACCCTCACATTTACTGTGGCATTATTCACATGGTTAAAATATGAAATCAATTTAGGTGCCCATCTATGGGTCAATGGATTTAAAATGTGTGGTATATGTACACAATGGCAGATCATTTAGTCAAAAAAAAAAAAAAAGAATGAAAGCTTTCATCTTTAGTAAAATGGGTAGATTGGAAGGACACTATATTAAGTGACATAAGCTGAACACAGAAAGTTAGGTCCCACATATTCTCTCTCATATGTGGAATTTAAAAAATATATGAAAATTGACCTGAATATAGAATAGTGATTATTAGCGGTAAGGGAAGGGGATGTATAAGAGGAGGCTGCATCTCATCATGATATGCTCTATGTTTTGACATATTACACTGAGGACTGGGGCTGTAGCTCAGTGGCAGAGCACCTGCCTCGGACATCTGAGTCACTGGGTTCGATCCTCAGCACCACATATAAATAAATAAATATATTTTAAAAAAAGAAATATTACACTGAACCTCATTAATGTAAATAGTTAGTACAGGTTAGACAAAAAAATTAAAAATTAATAATGTAACAGTGAATCCTAACCCCCAACATGACAATATTAACACATGGGGCCTTTGGGAGGAAATTCAGTCCTGAGGTCAGAGCCCACATGGCATTAGTGGCTTTATAAGAAACTCCAATAGCATTTCTTGCCCTATTTCCAGTATGTAAGGATACAATAAAAAGAGCGCAGGCTGCTATCTGGAAGAGGGCTCTCAGCAGAGCCTGACTGTGCTGTCACCCTGATCTCAGACTTCCAGAGCATTGACAAATAAACTTCTATGTTTACAAGCAAAAAATCAACCAAATGAATTAAAAAAAAAAAAACCCTAAATGACCTGTGTTGATTCACAATAATAAACTTTGTTTTTTAAAATGATTGATAGATTTTTATAAGACATAATATGGCACCCTTTAGCCATAAGAAAATTTCAGCTGCTCTTGCTAGGGCATTCTGAATTTCTTACTCAAGAGATTTTTATTAATCAGGGATTTACATGTAAACCAAGAGTTTGCTGGATGTAGGAATGTATGCTGTAGCCAATCCAGAGAGCAAAGCTATAGGGCTCATGACAAGGTTTAAACGTTATTTTCAAAAGTGACAACCTTCAACAACATTGTAAACTTTTCAACAAGTTGCTAAAATCTTTATTGGCTTTACTTCCACTTTACTAATCCTAGACACTGATATTACTTTGGAATTTGTATGAGTTCATTATGATCAAGAAGCAGAAAAGGAGAGGGAACTGAAATCTTAAAAAAAAAAATAGGCAGCTGGATGAAATCTTCTCTGTGCTGAGTGACAGCTGGTGCCTTGTAAAAACCAGGGCATTATCTTTAACGGCAGATGAACTCATCCAGCATTATTTCTTGGATGCTGTCTTTTCTAGGGGCACAGCTTAGACATCCTGATAGAAGGTCCTCAACAGGTAGGCATTAAAAATCGCCATCATACAGTGTTCATGTTACATGGGTCATTTGAAAAATCACTAAATGATCTTCCCCTCACCAAGCAGCCTTGTGCACAATGGCATGCAGTGTCTTAGGCATTTCTTCCTCTTTTTATTATCTGAGGTGGAATTCACACAACAAAATGAACTCTTAAAGTGTGCAATTCTGCATCATTTAGTACATTCACAATGCTGTGCAACTACTACCTCTGTCTAGATCGGAAACATTTTCATCAGCCTCAAAGAAAACCTCATGCAAATTAAGTAGCCACTGTCTCTTCCCTTCTTCCTCCAACCTCTGTCAGCTATCAATCTGCTTCTATCACTGTGAATTTACTAATTCTGGATATTTCATATTAACAGTATCAAGCAATATGTGACCCTGGTGTCTGATTATTTTCTCTTAGCCTGTTTTGAAGTCTATTCTAGCATGGTATATACATGCAACAATATATGACTCAGATGCTTGAGTCATATACTGTTGCATGTATATACTATATTTTGTTTACCCATTTTTCTGTTGATGGATTTTTGTGTTGTTTCCACCTTTTGGCTGCTATGAGTATTCACGAACAGATTAATATATTAATTGTTTATCAAGCAATAGATTGTCACAGTGCACTAATTAGCAGGTTGATTGATTGCACATAGATAAAATCCTAGGATTTCGCATATAAAACTGATATACAAAACTTAAAGGAAGAGCATTGGAAGTTTCCAGGTAGAAGAATGAGCAATTGACCGCTTTAAGAAACAATTTAAAATATAAAGATACAAAAACAAAAATATTTTCTGCGAACTGCCAAATTTCATTTGTCTTTTGAACAACAGATGTTCCTCTCCTTAATTTGTATAGCCATTTTGAGCTATGAGAAATTTCAACACTCAAACATCTTTCCCAGTAATATTCCACATTAGTATTCACTGAGTAGTCCCAGCGTTCATTAGGTTCTGCTATTTGTTAAATGGGATTTTAATGCGTTTAACAGTTTTAAGTGTTACTCATGAAGAAGGCTGCAGTTTATTCTTTTTCCCCTTCAATACGGTCATTTTATTTTCTTGTTACCAGCCTGCATTCATTTAAATACGAAATGTTGGCAGTAATAAAGTACTAAATTTTGGAGATGCATGAGCTGTTAAAGATTTGTCAACTAAGTCAAATCTTTAGCTATCGTTTCTTATTTTTATTTTTATGACTTGAAAGTGCAGATAAGACAACAGATGAAGAGAAAAGACATGATTATGTAAGCTATTATGAAAAATACTGAAATCATATCAGAAACATTGTCCTTGTACTACCTTAGTATATTTTTGATTTACTACACATCCCACCAGAATTAGACGTAGTGTAGTTATACTACACTAAAACAACCAGCACCACCAGAAAACATCACATTTTGAAATAACAGAAAGACCTTTGGTCTTACAATTTTTTTCTTTTACCTTTCCACTCTCCTTTTTACATTGAAGGACTCTATTTTATCCCACTTAAAACAATGTTACATTGGGTTAACTATCATAAGTATTTTATTGCTATTGAAGTGTTTTTGTCAAAACCTAAGATGCGGATTCAGAATTTCTTTAGTCTCTATGTGATGGAAATTGTGCAAGGTACTGCTCAATTAGAAGAGCCTAGTAATTTTTACTGCATTCGTAAAGAGGCAACGAAATCACTCAGTGTTTCAGTCAATGTCTGATACAGCCATCTGGAAAAGGGGCATATATTCTCTCCAAACATTTTCAACTCTATATCAAGTAGGAGAAGTAAATGATAAAATCTGATACTACTGTAGACATCTACCAAGTCTATATTAAATGCTAATGTATAGATTCATCTCTTCCTCCTTAGTCCTAGCAATCTACACTATATTCACTTTGTACAGTTTAATTATCATTAATGTGCATATCCGCCTTCCCTACTAGACTACACCTTCTTTGAACTCAATGATCATTTACACATCTTTTTATCCTTGTAGCTTAGCTTAGAACTTGCACATATTAATAATTATTACTTAAATTTGTGTCTACTATCTTCAGTGTGTTATAATGGGTGCTTAAAAGACATTTACATATCAATACTCTCAATGTAAAAATCACATTTTCCCTTCAAATTTACAAATGAAGAAACTAAAGCTCAGAGGAATAAAGTGCCTTGTACAACATGTATAGTTAGTGAGCAGTGCAGCCCAGATCCAAACCTGAGTGAGACTCCAAAACCAGGGGCCTCCTTGTTACCCTACATTGCTTACCAACACATGTTGAGTAACATGTCTGGTGTTTTATAGACATGATTTTCTCACTTAATCTTCAGTGTTGGAAGTTAGATATTATTTTTTACCATTTTACTGGAGTGAGAACTGAATAGGTACATGTAGAAGATGCTCTATAAAAATGTTTGCAGACTGAATCCAGTATTTACAGGGTAGCACTGGGAAGTAATTAAAGATAACAGGAGAAAGCATGTAGGAGTTCAAATGCTGCTTGTACCTCTTACCCACTGCCTGATACCAAGTGAGTTGCATAAAAGTTTTTAAGTTCTAGAGTCTTTATCGGTATACTTTCTTTAAAATGTGGTTGCCTGGATTATTATTGTAAAAAATTGGAAGCATACTATGCATCTATCAATTCTTTTTCTATAAACAAAATGTCTTAGTTTACAAGAATTGTTCTAGATTATTTATTGTCTAAATTTTGTCTAACCATTCTCAGCTCATAACCCCTAAACTTTAAAAGTTATGTGAATAAATATTGCCTTTGAAAGATTCGGTATTCATTTTTAAGCAATAAAGACATATGAGGTAAATCATGATAAAGTCATGATGAGATCCATTACACTGTGGTAACAACTACAAGTTCTCAGCGATACTTCAGGCCTGCAGAGGATTTTACAAGAGCTAACCTTTGTTCAACAACCATAAGATCAAAACAACCAGGCTGCTGACCTCCTTGTGCTGTCAGTGTTTCAGGTTGTTTGATCATCTGTTGCTGAATAAGTGCCAGAGAGTCTCACACTGGCAATTCAATGTTTTTCCTCTAGGAAAAATTTATATATATATATATATATATATATGGAAAAGAATGTCAGTAAGAACAAAAATAATTGTGGAAATTGATTCTGCCTTATTCTGGGTGTCTCCAAGTCTTAATGGTATTCGGAGAAAAATGCTCTCCCTTGGGATGAGGTGGGTCAGGTGGGCATTCTTCATATCTGTGTGTTGATCTTCCACTATCAAACCACTTCAGCATCTCTCTAATTCCTTTTTCAAAGTGACATTTTGAAATTGACAGAACAATTGTCCTCCTCCTTCTTTCAGAAATGAAGCGATTTAAACTGTGCATGGTGGCGAATGCCTGTTATCCCAGCAACTTGGGAGGCTGCAGCAGTAGGATCACAAGATTGAGGGTAGCCTCAGCAGCATAGTTAGGACCCGTCTCAAAATATAAAGGGCTAGGGGTGTGGCTCAGTGGTTGTTTACCCCCAGCTTCAATCCCAAGTTACAAGAAGAAGAAAAGAAGAAGGAGGAGAAGGAGGAGAAAGAGGAGGGAAGAGGAGGAGGAGGAAGAGGAGGAAGAGAAGGAGGAAGAGGAGGAGGAGGAGGAGGCGGGGGCAAGCAACTTAAGTACAAAGAGGTCAAAGCCATACTTACTTACACAATTATTACATAACTGAGTTGAAAACAAAAGTCAAAATCCTTGACCTGCAGCCCAGGTTTCTACTATACAATTCTACCTGACTACAGAATCAGACAGATCTAAGCCCATTTGCTGAGAGAACTATCATGGGAGTAAGTCCTCCTTAAATAAGCCTAAACATGAGTTTCTGTTGTGATAGCTTCAATTTACTCATGCTTGCACACAAACAGTACACCAAGTCAGAAGCCTACTGTGCAAGACAAGTTGAATCAATTCAGGTGATGTTTTACAAATATGACTCAATCTACTAGTAGATCAGAGATAAATAAAATATAACAAGCTTACTGACTTGGGATTCATGCTGACTTTCAGCTCACCTGAAGTGGGGAGGAATTTCAAATCTAAATTGGCTTTTACTTCTTGAACCACAGTGCTTTAGTAATAAAGGTGGCGGCAAGCAGTCACCTTCTTGGATTTGTTCCTATGTCTGTTCACATAGCCATGGTCTGTGAATGTGTCCTGCATATACAGGGATACCTCAGAAAGCTTCAAATAAAACCAGTGATTTTAAGAAGGGTAGACACTGAAACTGTTTGACATAAATCAGGGAGAAGTGTCTTTGGATTAACTAGCCTGAGAAACAATGTTGACAAAAATAAATAAGCCCCCTAGCCAGTTTTTGTCAATTTGGTTGTCATTCATTTTAAAAGCTAGAGGACTCATCTCTTTTGTACTGTTTGAACATCATGACAATCTCTATTTACTAAATGGGAAAAACATAATTAATTCCTAAGTGCAGCTTCTCATCTTTATGGCACTTTAACCCTGCTTCTAGCAGAATTGGCTATGCAAAAGAGGTACATTGTTTGGCAATGGTTTTGTTTATGAATCTGCAGTTTCCTCCTTTGGGAAATGGTAATGATGATTATACTTTGCTAAAATGTTACAAGTGAAAGACAAACTAGGCAGCACAAGCAAATAATGCTAGGTGGTATCTGAAATAAAATACCTAATATTGGAGACATTTCTTTGATTAAGGGTCTATCAGTTGTCAGTGTGGGGTCAAACTTGATCATCTAACTGAATCTGATTCAAAAGTAAGATGCTATGATATCTTATGCTATTTGTTATCTGCATAGAACAGGAAAAAAGAAAGAGCTCATTCGTATATAATTTAAGTTAAAATTCTGTCACAATTTTAAAAAGGGAAAACACAGCACCCTACAGTCAGTCAGATATGGGTATTTTTGTGTCAAGCCAGGGCACTCTCATTTAAAAGAAAAAAAAAACATGGAGAAAAAGAAAGAGCTAATCTTTGAAAATGTTCTAGGTAATGGGCACTTTATGTAATTATCACATATTATTGTCACAGCAACCCTGAAAACAGGAATTATTATCTGCACATTACAATTAAAATTGAGGTTCTACAAACCCCAATCTCTTGCCATATGCACACAACAAGCAAGAGAGCTTGCCGAATTCCTACTCATTTTGGCTCTAAAATCCACACTCTTTCTTCTTATACTATGGGGCCATTATAATTTTACAATGGTTTGTACAGGGATGGGTGGTTATTTAAGTAAAGAGGCTTGCGTTTTTTATTACAAACAACATACTAATAAGACAGAAACTAGTTAATTAAGTTATGAAGGAAAATATTTTACAAACCACTTTCTAAACATGAGTACCCTGAAATTGTATCTTTTTGGATTCCTACTATCTGAGCCATCATAAAGGTGACTTTACATTTTAGTATAGCATGTCTCAACCTTGGAGTCATTATTTATTACATATTCTGGCAGAATTGTAAAGGAAACATCAATGATCTGATTTTTTTTTCTAAGATAAATTATTTGTGATATTTAAAATTTTAAAGGGCTCATGAACTTCTTTCAGAAAACCAATGCTTACTCTTATCTTGTATTTGAAGGAACAGACCTAGAGATTTTTTTCCCCCTTGTACTGGGGATTGAACTCAGGGGTACTTAACCACTGAGCCACTTCCTCTGTCATTATTCATTTATTTTTATATTTTATTTAGAGACACTGAGTTGCTTAGGGCCTTGCTAAGTTATTGAGGCTGGCTTTGAATTCGTGATCTTCCTGCCTCAGCCTCCCAAGCCTCTGGGATTACAGGCATGTGCCACCACATCTGGCTAAATGTAGAGGTTTTAAAATTCACTTTTTGTTTGTTTGTTTGTTTGGTGTGTGTGTGTGTGTGTGTGTGTGTGTGTGTGTGTGTGTGTGTCTGTTTTGCAGAACAAATTATAGGAATTCATTAAAGCAAAGCAAAACAAAGCTCCCGTAGCTGTGAGGGGTATCAAAAAGATTGATGGGGAGCTGCTATTGTCTAGGGATTCATGTGGTACAGTTGAAGGTGACTTTTAATCTCACTGGCTACCAGTTAGAGGAAGAGAGCTTCTAGCCCAGTACCAGGTAAGACACCCAGTATCTTGAGACAACCATGCAACCTCTGTCCAATCAAGATATTGTTCACAATTTATTTCCTTTTTTAAAAGAAGTTGTAGCTCCAGATCATGCAAACCCCAGTTTTGGTAAGATGTTATTTGTAAGCTTCGCACAAAGAGTTTGTTATTTGTGTTGGCCTGATCAAGGAAGTTGCCTCAAGCCCCTTCACTTTTCTTGCATATGCATGTTTGCCCCAAGGTAAATGTGGGGACTTGGAAGGTGCAGTTCCTGATTTTACCTGAAGATGGCATCCATCCCAAAGTTGTATGTGATTTGTATGAGAACTCTCTTCATATTCACAAGCACTGTCATAAAATCCTTTCTACTAACTGGAAAATTTGTGCCATGTATGGTAAATGACTCTTCTTTAAGTGCTAACATGCTGACATGTTCTTCAGATGGTTGAAGATACACCTCTTCTTGGGTTGTGCTGATTCTCAAGCCATTTCCCTAAGGAGGGTAAAAAGTATATCAAGATAAGATTGATAACCAGGCAAAAAAAAGTAAAACAAAAAAAATCTGTATTTGGATTATTTATCCTATAGATTATTATCAGTAGGTTTTGAATTTCAGGTTGGCTTTCCTTGTTGTTCCATGCATTTTCAGAACACATGAATTTAAATATTGGCTTTCACCAGATGCACTGCAAAGTATAAGGGTCTTGGTTTTGTATGATCCCACTTCCCTCATGAACTAAAATAACAGATAGCTGGCAAGGCCTAAGCATGCATGTGATTATAGGCATTCTGATTTTACACACGAACACAAAAATTATATATTTCAAAAATATTAGTTGATGGTAAATACAATAGAGAAGGAAGCTTTACTTAATTAAGCTATTCGTGTAAAGGACTTCTTTGTACATAAGTAAAACAAATAAAAAAGGTCTATATATAATGATTACAGTAGGAGACTGGCATCATAATAAGGAATATAGATTGACCTTGAACATTTAGGTTGTATTAGTTCATTCATATTAATGACACATAACTTCTTAATATCTATCTAACTAAAATTCAGACCACTTCATCAATTCTGAAAAATATTCATTTAGAGGAAAAAAATCTGTCATTCTGTCATTGATCCACATGTTTGAAATGTTTAAGGGAAAGAATAACAGAGGCTGTTTACTAACAGGGGCTAACGTGACTTCTACCTTTCGAAATCATCAATGGGAATGCATGTGCATGCCTTTGAGTATGTGTGACTATGGGGCAAGGGTCAACATAACTGAAAAGGGAAGGGAACACTTCTAGGATTACTCTTGGTTTCCAGCATTTAGGAATTGACTACAAACATCCAAACCCTGAAAGCAGTTTCTCCTATGTTTCATACCTAAATTGGGATTTCAAAGTCAAGCTTTAACTGTAGCCTATAGCTAAATGAATTGGTTTCATTTTTTTTCACTTACTTATGACTAATATAAACAAGGAAATAGTAAAATCTATGTGGAAGCAAGGGGAGATGGAAAATTTATATAAACTATATAAATCAGCTTTCACCTAAACACTGTCATCAGAAACATGATCATCATACTCTAAATTTAAATTTATAAGTCGGGTCCAAAGGTTTCCATTATTATTAGAACCCAGTGAATATATTTAGTTTTCTAGATATGTCCTCAGAGTGAGACATAGGAATTACATCCCCCCCAAAAAAATTTCTAAGATTGTTTTTTCTTTAGAATTATGTAAATTACTTTCAAACCAACCACGTAAAAAGAGCCTGAGTAACCTGAAATGACATATGGTGTTCTAGGGTTACAAAGCAATGTGCTTAGTACACTACCTCTAAGAGGACCCTCAGCTGGAGAACATACTCTGTATCTTCTTCCTCTTCCTCGAGGTCATATGAGATGGTAAATGTCAACTGTCCTCCTACGGCTGGGAGCTACAAGAGAGGAGATGCATAATCATTATGGCACAGGAGATGGGCTATTAAATCATATTTTATTTATATTTTTAAATAATTTTATTTTTCTATAGGGCAGTATTTGGAAGAAGCAGAAATCACCAGAGAACAGAGTGTCGATGACAGACATTTCTTTAGGAGTAACCTTTAAACGAAACCTTACCCATCAACTATAAGCCTGACATAAATATAAATTCATGTACTGTTTCCCCCAGTGTGGCAGGATTGTTGTACAGGTTAAGTTCCATGAAACCAAACACAGCCCTTTCTGTCATCTTCTTGGTCTGTAGTATGAGCTTTTTAATTCCCAAACAAATAAGGATCATTGTCAAAATTAGAAGATTTCTATCCATTTTCTATCCACTGTCTTTGGGTCTTATGCAGCCAATGAGGATCTCTCTCCATTTGAAGGGCATTTTACAAAGACCAAAAGCTAGATGAGCTTTTGTTGTTGGTCAAAGGAAAATAAAAATTAGCACACGGGATGGGGTTGTAGCTCAGTGGTAGAGTGCTTGCCTAGCATGTGTGAGGCACTGGGTTAGATTCTCGGCACCACATATAAATAAAAAAAGGTACATTGAGAACTAAAAAATAAAAATAAAATAAAATAAAAAGATTAGCACCAAAATTTATATTAAAATGCAATCAAAATTGCCTAAGAAGGTATACTTACCTTGTCAAACAAATAAGTTAGTTTGAATGAAGGTTATTATTCCCTTTTCATTAAACAAATTTATTTCCTTCTAACATGCAAGCCAAGCCTCGTACAATAAGTGCTGGAGGTTTATATTTTCTGTCATTGAGAGTAACCTTGCAGAAACTTAGCAAAAAAAAAAAAAGGAATGCAATATCATTTATAGGACAGGAATCAAAATTGGAGCTGTGAGTGACAGATTCAATGCTAATGCTGCACTTCTTATTTTAAAAATTCTACTCTAGCCTTGTAAATAAAGACATTCATAAAACAAAGTTGATGATTTGTATTCTGCTGTTTGCTCTTTGCTGACATGCAGAGACCCAGCTTTGCAGCCCTTGGCTCTCTGTGGCCCTTCATGGCAGACTCTGACCAGAAAGCAATTCCTGGACAGGCACTGGATAGAGTAGGAGGAGTCCTGATTCCTTTCAGAGTTGTTCCATTGGGACTGCACATAGCTTGCTATGGCTGATTAAACAGGATTTTAAATTGTAGCTCTGCAGTGTCTTCTAAGAGCTCATTACATGGTGTTCTAGAAGGAACAGAATTTCTGAAAACTTTTATTTCCCTACTCCACTGAGAAATGGTCCCACTTTAATGTCTTTTCACATATAAAATAATAAATATCTGCCTGGACTATAGCACTTGGCATTATTGTGAGTAATGAGGGGTGAATATATATAAAAGGCTTTGGGTTCTATTAAAAAAGCATCCAAAATTTTACAGAGCATGCTTGTTCAAATCAGCCAGACATTTTCTCAATAAGAGGAATCCAAAAAGGCAGCAGAAAAAGAAAATGTTTTATATTTTTCAGAGGACTGGACTACTTAGAATTTTCTAAATTAATTAAATTATTCAGTCAGAGGTAGACCTTGTTTGGGAAGAACATTGAAATATAGGTCTGAAACATTCCAAAATATTTTGGGCTTCCAAACATATTTTGATTATTTAAAATTTGCATTACATTATTTTTATTGAATATGCTTATCTAAAATTTAAAAATCATATTAACTAAGAAATTCCTACAGAAAACCAAAGATAAAGAATTTTGAATTAAAGGTAATATTTTATTTTGCTAATAAAAGCCAAAATGTATATAATTTGAACATTCAGTTTTAAGACTTATATGAAACAAAAAAGTTCACTTATACTATTTGATTTTTAATATACTTTATATACCTACTTGAAATATTTATAAAGTCTCATAACACATATATAATATGAGAGAGGAAAGGAAAGGAGTAATGGAGAAAAGAACTAAATTAATATATAAGAAAAGAAGTGTCTCATGCAGGTCAGTGATAATGTAAAATACAAGTAAGAAGTAGGCCCTCTATTCACTCTAATAGTAATGAAAAATTATGCTTTCACTCATACTTTATAAACCAATGTATTGCAAATTCTTTCAGGCATTTTGATAGTCATATTTTGGAATTAATAGAACATTTTTTGAATCACCTAAAATTTTTCACAAGTTAATCCAATTTACATCCTGCTAAATTTTGTGAAAGACAGATTGTTTTAAACATGTGTATGGTACTGTTACCAGATATTCTTCCCCATGGTAAAAGTACCAATTTATAGAGTATTAGAATCATTGTTTTTTTCCTTAACTCTAAAGGTGCATATTTATAACCATATCTGCATAACTACTTAGCCAAATACTGATTTCAGTAATTTTTAGAAAGGATGGCTTAAGATATTATCCTACAATTTAGAGATTGTATCCCTAGGAATAGCTCATTCTCAAAGTTTTTTGTTGTTGTTGTTGTTGTTGTTTGTTTTAGTTTTCCTACAAATCTGTAAAGCAAACTCTTCGTAAGAAGTGACATCAAGCATTTCCTAATGTTGCCACTGAATGTGTTTCCTTCAAAGAGTACATACTATTGTGTGGGACACTATAATGAGTCAATTTTAAGAAAAAACTTCTCTTCAGAGGAATATTGATTTTTGGTGGGAAAGCTCTGGGAATATTCAGTCTATGTTATCCTTTCCTATACCTTTGAATGAAGACTGTTCTCCATTTCTCCAGTCCTCCATATTCCAGATGTCACCTTTGTTAGACTGTTCCTTTCCCTTGCTTCCACAATCTCTTATAGACCTTTCCGTATCCTAACCCTCACTCTCTTCATCAAATTGAATGTGCACCAGAGTGCAGATCATCAGTTAGCTTCAATTTCTCTTCTAGCTATTATCCATACTTATTTATTAGTTTATTGTCAATCTTGGACACATGAAGTATGGCATTATTTTTTTTTATTTTCTATCTATCCATCCTTTCTTATTTCATCTCCTGAATCCAGCTGTCCATTTCAATGGAGTAGTGCTCCATTGAAAGAGTATCTTGATATGCCATTTATAAACTATATAGCAACCATTAATGACCGCTTTTAAAATTTTATTTGTAACTGAGATAATAGTTGTGCATTTTTGTGGGGTACAATGTGAGGTTTTGATAAATGCAAACATCAGTCAATCATCAAAGCATACTCATTATCTCATACATCTATCATCTCTTTGTGGTAAGGACATTTATATTCCCTCTTCTAGCTATTTTGAAATAATCAGAGCAATATTGTTAACGATAGTCACCCTATCATGCAACAGAACACCAGAGCCCACTCCACTGGGTAACTGTGTACTCATTGGTCAATTTATAACTGTTCCTTTCTCTTTCCTCCTCTTTCCAGACTCTGGTAACAACAATCTACTAACTATATGACATCAGGTCCTTTAAATTTTACACGAATGCTATCATGTATTATTTATCTTTCTGTGCCTGGCTTATTTTACTTAAAAAAATGTCCTCTAGGTTTATCCATGTTGCTGGAAATGATGGGATTTCATTTTATAAATGGCTGAATTGTATTCCATTGTGTATATGCATCACTTTACCCACTCATTTTTGATGAATGCTCATTTTTGATGAATACTTAGGTTGAATCCCTATCTTGGCTATTGAGGATAGTGCTGCAATAAACATAAGAGTGAAGATATCTTTTTACATAGAGTGATTTCATTTCCTTTGGATATATATACCCAATAGTGGGATTGCTATATCATCTGGTAGTTCCATATTTAATGATTTGCAGAATATACTTACTGTTTTCCATAATATCTCCACTAATTTACATTACCACTAACAGTGTATCAGAGTTTTTCTTTTTGTGCAGCCACTATCATATTTTTTTGTTGTTGTTTTTTGTTTTTTTTGACAACAGCAATTCTAGTTGGGGTAAAGCAATATCTCATTGTGATTTTTCATTTGTATTTCCTGCTGATGAATGATGTTGAACATTTTTTTACATATTTGTCCATATGTCTTCTTTTAGGAAATAACCTATTCAGGTCTTTTGTCCATTTTTAATGGATTAATTGGAGGGTTTGTCTGTTAGTTTTCTTTTTGTTTGGTCTTATACTATTGAGTTGTTTGAGTTTCTTATACACTTTGGACATTGATACTTTGACAGATGTATAGTTGCAAATATTTTCTGCCATTCTGTAGGTTATCTCTTGACTGTTTCATTTCCTGTACAGAAAATTCATACTTTGGTGTAATATCATTTGTCAATTTTTGCTTTGTTTGCTTTGAGGTCTTATCCAAACACATCCTTGCCTGACCAATGTCAGAGAATATTTTCTAGTCGTTTTACCATTTCTGGACTTAAATTGTTTGATATATTTTAAACTGATGTTTGTTGGGTGGTAAGACAGAGGGGCCTAACTTCATTCTTTTGCATATGGTTATCTGGTTTTCCTAGCACCAGCTGTTGAAGATATTGTCGTTTTTCTCTCCATTGTGAATTCTTAGCACCTTTTTCAAAAAATGATTTGGCTGATCATAAGTATGTAAAAACTACCTTTGTCTTTTCCATTCAGTTACATTGGTTTATATTTATGTTAGTATCATGCTGTTTTAGTTACTACAGTTGAGTGCTATATTTTGAGGTATTATTCCTTTTGTTTAATTCTATTCTTAATCTTATATGACATGCAATAGTTCTTAAGATTTTTTTATTCCTTTGTCATCCATTACACTGAACTTCCTCATATTATTTTCCTTGTGTTGGACACAGCCATGCCTTATTTAAATACATTTTTAAAAAATTATTCTATACTCAGTGAGTGACTGTAAGACTCTTTTTCATTCTCCTTTGGTTGTCATATTTCACATGGACTCCTCTCTCATGGACTGAACTACAACTAACCTAATTCCTCAATCTATGTCTTTTGGCGTAGGCTTTGTCCCTGTGTTAATCTGCTCAAGCCACTATAATAAAGTATCAGAAACCAAGTAGCTTAAATAACAAAAATTTATTTTCATAAAGTGCTGGAGAACTCACAGTGTACTTTAAGCTACGTCATATCTATGCTAAGCAAAGTTTTCAGTGGATGCCAGGTAAGGTAGAACATGTCTGTAATCCCAGTGACTTGGGAGGTTTAGGCAGGAGAATTGCAAGTTTGAGGTCAGCTTCAGCAACTAAGTGACACCCTGTCTCAAAATATGATAAAAAGGGCTAAGCATCTAGCTAAGATCATTCCTAGGTTTAATCCCCAGTAATACACAAATAAAAAAGCAAGTACTACCAAAAAAAACCAAAAAAAAAACAACAATGTGGAATAGAAACTAAGGGTAGCATTGTATGATCAGATACTTAGGTTTGGGAATTTGTATACAATTGGCCCTCTGTATTTTCGGGTTCTACATCTGGAGCTTCAACCAATTTTTTGTTTGTTTTAGGTATATATGTCAGTAGAATGTATTTTGACATACATGTATAATTTGGGGCTTGGTATACTCAATTCGTGAATTTTATCTTTGAGACTTTCAGATTATATAAAAACATCAGTCAATAATCAAATAAGGTATCTAGCATACTCATTATCTCATTTGGGGAAAATACTGATTTATGTAAATTTTTTTCAGTATTGTACATTCAGTAGAATATTTCATTTCCTCTATTGAGGAACTAACCTGTTATCTTTCTATTTATTGGCTAGAGAAACATGGCTTTCCACAGGTAGAATTAAGTGCAATTTTGTTTACATCAACGCAATTATTATGTTTACTGGGTGGAAGGGCGTACACTCACCAGAGATGAAAGGATGTATCCCTCTCAAAGAGAAAGTGAATTTACTGAGAATAATTCATTCCATAAGGACCCCCACAAGACAGCCTTTTACCTCTCTCTCCATATGTATTAAGGGATATTCTCTTCAGAGGGATTCAGATATCAAATTGAGAAGAATTTCCCACTGTAAACAGAGGAGCAGCACCCAAGGATTCCTGGAGATAGTTCAGAGTTAAGCCCTTCATTCTCCAGATCCTCAGCTTCACCTCATTAAGAAAAGAACAATACAAATAGCTGTTCCCCAGGAGTACCTGTTTTAATTTTACCTTCAGGGGAAAGAAACAGCTTGTTTGCAAGTAACATTGTAGTTACTATGCACTATATAACCTAATGTCACACATAACAATAGAGCGTGCCTGGCACACATTGCATTAAAGATTTAATGAGGCAAGGAAGTTTTCCCTCATGAGTGGAAAAAGCTAAAGGTAATTCATATACTAAGCTTTACCAAAGTATTTTGTATGAGGCTGCTTGTGTAGGACCTTCTTTTTTTCTCCCCTAATCTCAAGAAATATGAATTGCAGGATGAAGGATGGGATAACCTATTGAGGACAATGTATCTGGAGAGGAAATACATTTCACAAAATAAGCCTGGGATATTCAGTTCTCTGATGTCAGATTATCATCACTGTTATACCACTAAATGGAGTTTAAAACCTAATATTTGCTTTTGCTTACCAGAACAAATACTAAAGTCAGATGAGGAAAAGGCTTTGTAATACTGAGCAGGATAAATTACCCATATCTGCCAGTTTCCATTTAGTATCCCAAACAGGGCAAGTGATTCATCTCTCTAGATTTGGAAGCCTCATAGCATTAACTCAAAAGGTATCCCTCCCAGAAAAGTGTTTATTAATGCATCTATTCAAGGAGATTTCTTTTAACATAGACAAATTATTCTGCTTCAAGGTTTTATTGTGTTCTTCCATACAATTATAACACTGAAATAGGAGCATGTTATTTTTATAATTCAAAGGTTGATAGTTATTAGAATAGAACAAAGGCAAGAGGAAATAGAATTTTAGAGGGGCAGAATTAATACAGACACTCTTAAAGTTGATCACTTTTGGTCCATAGAAAATGGACTGGACTAGGATTTGTGGGTGTCAAGCAGAGATAGTACATCCCAGAAAAGTTGCTTTAGAAGGCAAGAGACTAGATTATGGAGTCTAGGAGGGACAAAGAAGAAAGCCTTGGGGAAATGTCCTTCCTGCCCCCTTTTCTTCCTGCTTTTCCTGACTTCTTTATTTCTTTTCCTCCTTTTTTCCTTGTTCTCTTTTATAGTAACCACTACACAGTTTTATAGTGTGGTTGTTTTTCTCTTTTTTTTTTTTTCTTTTTCCCCACATGTGCAGGACTTAGAATTGGTTGGGGTAAGAGGATTGAGTTTGCGACTGTTCTTTGACTTGACCACTATAATCAGTCCAATCTGATGATTGTGCATTCCTCTCTGTTTGGTATCATCTACATTTCCTAAGTATGAAGAATTGTTAATGTGACAAGGCCAAGAACAGAGTTCTTGGACGGATGTGGGGAGAGACTCCCTCAGCGTAACCTGCCCCGATGGACTAAGTGGTGTCCTCCTAGCTTCTATTGCCAGTTGAATTCCCTGGTAATATTTACTTCTCTCACAATTCACTCTAACTCTGTAAATTCATATTGACTATATTCTAGTCAATATTAACATGCTGCATTTCTTTTGGATAATGATAAGAGATATTCACTATAATGTTTTGATTGATGGGAGGTGGGAGTAATTGTGAGAGACATATATAGAGAAGCTGAGGGGCCAATGTGTTTCCCATGTGAGTTTTTGTTAAATTGCTTCTTCACTTGAATAAGACTGACTAGTCTTCAGCATAAATTTCCTGTCATCTGTGTAACAAAATAAGACCAAGTTATAATTCAAGGCAAATAGAATTTCAAGAGTTTTATCAGATCAGAATACTTTTGGATGGAATTGAAAAACCAGACAACCAGTGGTTCTCCTAAAATAAGAAATCCAACAAAATTTGGTAGACAAACTGATTTTTAAGATACAGCAAATAGATATTAGTGGGTTTTTTTTTCATTTTTTTAGTTGTCAATAGACCTTTATTTTATATATTCATATGGGGTACTAAGAATTGAACCCAGTGCCTTGCACATGCTAGACAGGCACTTTACCACTGAGCCACCACTCTAGCCCCAAGATATTAGTTTCCTCCCTCCGCCCCACTTATCTTTTATGAACAAATCTGTTTGCGGGCTTTTAACAATACAAGGACTCTGTGATTAGATTTGCTAAACATTGCACAAAAATGATGCAGTACTTAAAAAGCCAACATCTCATTCAATAAAATAACATTTAAGGTTTTCTTTAAGTTTTCTGACTTAGAGAATTACTCGTTAATTTGTGACATGCCCTGATAAAATCTTGAGTTGAAACAGTATAATCTCAACAGATGTTGAGTAAGAGTAGCAGCCAAATTCTCAAAACTGTTTTGTGTTCTCAAGTCCAGACTCAAAAACAGGGTCTTTGCAACAGCTGTTTATTTTCCATTTACTCACTTTCTGTTTGGATAGAACATTCCATTGGTCCTCTCCCTATGAGATAGATTAATTTATGTGTAAATATTCTGTACCAAAAATACATGTAATACATAATTAAACATTGATCTAATTGAATAAACCATAAATTATGGTTTCACTTACACACAGGCTGCTTATTGACTAAGGCTTAAATTTTTTTCAAGGTCCCTGCCAAGTAAATGGAAAATTGCATGCCCATGATATACTATATTGATAATGATTAAAATAACAGAATACATTTTAATGCAAGTTCCATTAAGGTAAAAGAAACAGACTTATGATTCTTACATAAATGACAAATGGGTAAACAGAAAATGAATAATCCTTGTGAAAAATGTATAGGAATGCTGTGTGTGTGTGTGTGTGTGTGTGTGTGTGTGTGAGACAGAGAGAGAGAGAGAGAGAGAGAGAGAGAGAGAGAGAGAGAGAGATTAGCATTGCTATTTTCTTTTGAATGTAAATTTTAGTTAACCTTTCTCTCACTGCTTGAGGATTTTCTTTTTTTTTCTTTTAAGGAAGTATTATTACCTTGGGTAGTATGTGGCTGCTGTAGAGCTCTTTCCCCATTCTTTGCATAGGGAAAAACGAGTATAGAAAACAGTTTTCATCTTGCCAGTAGGCAGACCTCAATACTAGGTCCTTTAACAGGCCTGAATATGGACTGGTGTGCTATATGTTCCAATGAGTTCAATTAATTTCAAGTTTCAGTTATTCAGATAGAGGGTGAAAAACCAGCCTCTACCTCAGAGCAAAGCCTGTCCAAGAAAGGGACATGACCTTTGTCCTTGGAAAAACCCACAGAGCACTCCTAGGCACATTCCCACCCTGCTAAGTTGTTTATCTACAAATAACAGGAGAGATCTGCTGCCCCAGGTGTCCCTGACTCAGTCAGGCTAGGTGGAGATCCATAGCAACCCCCTAGCAGCCACCAATCAGCATGAGACAGGGAAATACCTGGGATGCCAGATGACCCTCCCAGTAGTTTATGGTGGTTGATAACATATTGGGAAACCATGTAGTTCCAGAACGTACACCCCTCTTGGCTCAAACCAATCAGTTCAAACCAATGCCCCTTTTGTTCTGACCAATCACCCCTACCCAACTTGTTCCCGCCAGTGAATGTGCTAATCATGTTTTAGAGTTGTTGTTTAATTTTCCCGAGGTGTGTGATGATTTGCTTTGATGTATGTGAAGTCCCTGCCCTCTCCAAAAAAATGTATAAAAATTCTGCAAACCTTGGGCTCTCAGCGTCACCAGTTGCTGTGTGTGCGCGCGGAGGACCGAGCTAGCTCGCAATAAACACCTCTTTGCTGCTTACATTGATCTTGGGTCTCTGGTGGTTTTTGGGGGTCCTGAATTCGAGCATAACAAGGGTACTTTGAAAGAGCAGTGAACTTATTTTCCACAAAAGCAGAAGCCAGAACATCAGACTTGAAATACTATTTGGATTTGATGCTAAATGTTATTGATCTACCACTATTTTCTTTTCTCTCCCAACTCATTCACAAACTGCAAGGTGGTTCTTTATTACAACAGTAGAAACAGCTGTGAATTTTAGAAGATAAGAATCCCAAAGGTGCAATGGATACTAAGTCACACTCCAGAGTAGAATCAACAGGCTAATAAATACATCCAAGTGTCTTCCAGAATAAACAGATGGAGTTGTGCCATTATCTGACATGCCTATTAATACATGTTATATATAAATCACAGAAAAAGATGAAGCTCATTCTTGGAGCTTTTAAAGTCCTAGTTTTGATTTTGATTCTGCCTTTCAGGGCTTTCTGGCCGTTGGGAAAGCATTTTATGCTTTCAGAGCTTCAGTTAATTGTCACTAAAATGAGCTGAATTACACCTTCCTCAGAAGTCTGTTTTGAGGATGACATGAGCAAATACACATAAAACTCCTCACCTGGCACCTAGCATGTGGTATGCATTGAATACATATTGCCAGTCTTAATGTCTAAATAAGTATATAGTTTTCAAAATTAATATACCACAAATACTTAACAGTAATGGCAATGATATTTATTTCATGATTCTAAATGCACTTTAAAAACCTAAAGGTTTCTGGGAGAGATCGTGGCAATGGCAGCACTCAGGCCTCATTCACATCTGAATGCTCCCCTATGGTACTTTGCATAAGCATTTCACAGACAGAAGATCCTGCATAAATATCTGCTGCATTTTAATCAGGTTCATCACCATATGTCCTTTCAATGTACTATGCACAGAGAGAGCATTAAAAAAAAAAAAAAAAAAAAAAAAAACTAGGATAAATTTGTATTACCTCATGAGATACCTGAGAGTGATTATTAAAGTATGTCTTTATTAGTTTCTCTATTCTTATCCCAAGTTGATGTGTCTATTTAAGCATTTTGGTTATTTGAGCCTTCTATACTGCTGACCAGTAAACCATAAATGCATTTGTTTTAAAGTAAGGAACCTTTAGCATTTGGAAAGTCTGATCTGCCGTTGAAGGAGGAAAAAATCAATATTTAAGTCATTTAGACATTTATACACATAAATCAACTATATGGCATTACTTTTTGCCAGCTTCTATATACTAGGATAATAATGTAAATTCCAGCACCCAACACATATTTAATAAGTCATAAATATATTTTCAACATAATGATATATAAGCAAAGGACATATTCTATGAAGAAGAAATCTAGTGTGCAGATTTGAAGAAGCAGTGGTCTAGCTGCAGTCATAGTTGGGCAGAGCACAGCCAGGGTGCTGTGATCAATTCTTGACACCACCATTTAAGAGAGTAGTTGACAAATTAGAGTTCATCCAAAGAGGTGTGACTAGGATGCTGATGGCGCCAACAGCTGAACATGAGGTTTAGAAAGGTAATGCGAGTATTTAACCTCAAAAAGAGAAGACTTAAAGAAAACAGCATTTTTTTTTCTGAATGGTTTGAAGGTTTATCAAGCATAAAAGGAAAGGAACTTGTTCTTTATAATGTAAAAATAGATTCTATGGAAAAAATGTCATGGAAGGGGGCATATTTTTCTTCAATATAAAAATTAACTTCTAATATCTAGAGCTGTTGAAAATGGGGAGCGACCCTGTGTAGGGCAACCCTCTCTCTGAAGGTAGATGAATAGAGTCCCATTAGTCTAGGAGGATAGGAAAGAAATTCCCACATCTACTGAGAGGTTGGATTAGATCTGATCTCACTGCACAATTTGTAATTTCACCATACTGTTTTACAGCTAATTTATTAACAGTAGGTTACTTAAATACTAGAGTTAATCCTCTGCAAGTTTTATTTTAGAACACCAGAATAGTAATGAGCTTTATGTACACCTGCTCCCAGTTCTGTGATTTTAGAACAAAATCATATATAAGGACAGAACAACACATTTCCCTAAGAGAAAATGATTTGTACTGACAGCACCAGAAAGAGGGTAGCACAGTGGAGAAAGCACCACTCTTAAGCTAGACTGCCTGCAGTAAAATATCCAGCTATGCCACTTATTAGCTCTGTGTGACCGTAGCAAATTATTTGGCCTCTCTTATTCTAGAAGAAAATGGGGATGATACAACAGTAACTGCTACCTAGGGTTGTTGGAAGGATTCAAATGAATAATCTAGAACAGTGCTTGCTGTGTTGTAAATGTTTAGTGGAGATGAGGTGTGACCATTGTTCTTGTTATTGTGAGTACTGTATAAAATGTCTCCATAATTGTGTAACTTTCCAAAGCAAGGTACTCTGACAACCACATACATCGTTGTAACAAATCAATATGAACCAGGGTTTTTAAATTTAAAAGAAAATTTGGAAAAAAAAGTATGCAAAAAATTACTGTTTTATTTTAGCAAGAAATAAATAATATAAAATACAGGTAGGTCTCAACAAGGAAGGAGACCCAGGCAGTCATGGTGGCACACAACTGTAATCTTAGCCACTTGGAGGTGGAGATATCTCAAGTTTGAGGCCAGTTTGGGCAAGTTAGTGAGGCCAGGTCAGGTTGGGAAACAAAAAGGGCTGGGCATGTAGCTCAGTGGCAGAGCACCCTCCCCATAGCCCCCGCATTTAATTCTTAGTACCAAGGGAGAAAAAAAGAGAGATTGAATTATTGTTCTATAGATGATCAAAGCTAACATTACATGTAACTTCAGAATTTTTGAAGCACATTTCGTAATTATTTCATTTAATTTCCAAATATAGTATAGGTTAGTTATTATTCTACTGTGTGGATGTATAAATTGAAGCACTGAGGTTGAAATGTTCAAGGTTACAGTGTTATTTTAGTGATTTTGATATATATTCTTGATTTATTTATTCACCTTTTTAACGCTTCTCTCAAGATTCTCTCTCTCTCTCTTTCTCTCTCTCTCTCTCTCTCTCTCTCTCTCTCACACACACACACACACACACACACCTAAAATACACTCAAACACTGTCAATGGACATGATGTGTCAATAATTCAAAGATAAATGTGAAAAAGAATAAGACCTACTCATTCTAAACTTCATCCATATATTTATTGTATGACTTTGGGTAAAGCAATTTATCTTTGAAGTAAAAGTTATTTTGTATCTAAGAGGGGATGAAAAATGATCCCTTGGAAAAAACTTTAATAACGATTCATGAGAGAAACACTTATAAAGCCTATTCTTCATTTTCTATATCAAGCATACAGGATTGTTTAAAACACGATCTCTTTCTTCTCCTAATTATTCTGAGAATTCAATAAATTAAAAATAGGCTTTGTACATTTGTGCTGTGTAGAAAAGAATATACCATTTCTTAACATTAAAATGTACCATTTTCATTAATTCTAAAAGTAAAATGTTGCTACTATGCTATTTTTCACCCATTGAATTGACAAACATCCAAAAGTTTAAGAATATACTCTATTAATAAGGGGTTTAGGGAAACAAATACTCATATATAAAATATATGGGATCAACTTGACAACACATGTTAAAATTATAAATGAATACATATTTCAACATAGAAATTTCACTTTTAGAAATTCATTCAACAGTTATACTGACACATGTAGAATATAACTGGGTTCATGTTTATTCATTGAAACAATGTTTGTAGGGGAAAAATACTTAAAATACCCTTATGTCTATCAATAGCAACAGGTAATAGATATGTTAATAATAATACTGATGGACATGATAGTTAACTTATATTGTTCTAATGTAAAGGTAAAATTTCTAAGCTGATTCTAAGCTGCAAAAGTCTGAGTTAAAGTGTAAAAGACTAGGGCATTGTAAAGCTTCTAGATTACAAGGCCTGGGCTAAAAGGTAAAAGTCTATTGTTACAATTCCTCTGCTATCCCCGGAACCTGTAATCTCTGTAAAGTTGTTAGGACAATGCGGGAACTGCCCAGTAAATATCTCCATTGATTCCCTGGTTGTTTAATAGCTAAGGGCTCCAGGTAGCATGGCACGTAAGCATATAGGCCCCAGAACCAATCAGTTTAAATGTGTACCCCGTTTAGAAGTGACCAATCACCCCTGCCCAAACTGTTCCCGCCAATGAATGGACTAATCATGTCTCAGAATTGTTGTTCAATTTTCCTGCGCCTCATGATGATTTGTTCTGATGTATGCAAAGCCCACCGTCCTCTCCAAAAAGTGTACTTAAGCTCTGCTTGACCTCTGCTCTGGGCTCTGGGCTGCTCTCCCTTCTTGAGTGAGCACGGAGCCCCAGCGCACTGGAACGGATCCCTAATAAATCCCCCTTGCCATTGCATGAAGCTAGTCTCGTGTGGTCTCTTTCTCCGACGCTTCGCCAGACCCTTACACTAACTTATATTCTTCACCCTCTCTGAAGATACAATCATATTTGCATGTATTAATTTATTTAATTCTCAACACAGAACTTTGTGATACAGGCATATTATTATTATTGTTACATTCATTTTAGAGACCAGAAAAGTGAAGTGTTAAATGATTCATAGATTATTCAAGGTTTCAAAGGTACTGGTTGGTGAAACCAGGATTTGATCCATCATAGTCTAGCACTATGGTCAATGTTTAACCTCTACTTAGAGCACTGAACAAACAGAAGAAAACTACCCCCCCCAAAAAAATTATATATTAACTGCTGGGAAAACTAGGTATTAACATGAAATTGGTTTTAAATTATATTAAATGAAAGCAAATTATACTGTGCTTATATAATGTGTATGGCATGTTAGCATTTATATAAAATGATGGGAAAGCTATTCATATGCCTGTATGTATGTGAGTGTATAAGTGTATGCATGTAAATCCATGAGAGTATACATTATCTATTAAGACACAGAAGTGCAGAAGTAGTGAAAAGTTAACCCCCAAATACATGGTAGCTATTATTTCAATATTATTTATTCCTCAGTTAATTTTATCAGATGGAATGACTGCTACCTGGAAAATCAGCACTTCTACCTGGAATTGCAAGTGAAATATTTGATTTCAGCACTTGGAGATGCATGATTATCTAACAAAAAATTATGTTTTATAAAGAGTGCCTTTAAAATATATTCAAAGGAATTTCTAGAAGAGTGGCATTGAGAAAACACAGTGAAAGGGAATCCCCCAGTGTTAGTGCTGCTTAGTCAGACGTGTTGATTTAAAAACACTTGCTTCTTAAGAACAAAACCAAAACCAACATGTAGAACATAAAAGTGAAACAAGCTAAAAT
The DNA here is from genome assembly GCF_964194105.1 of Spermophilus citellus. Lineage (NCBI taxonomy): Eukaryota > Metazoa > Chordata > Mammalia > Rodentia > Sciuridae > Spermophilus > Spermophilus citellus. Next base: position 136,395,764 of record NC_138186.1, on the reverse strand, counting down.
AATGCCTCAGTTTGAGTCCTTCACAGAAATATGGCTTTGAACAAATTATTTAGCCAAGTGAGCTTTAAGATCATTTCCACTGTGCAAATGTCAACAATATATCTGCTTATTTTACCATGTTACTTTGAGATTCATATGAAGTAAGGCTTAACTCATTTTGGAGATTACATATAGGTATGCTTTATTTTCTGACACCTTAAAATTTCCTGACCTTGATGGAGAATTTAAGGTTTCTTAAACAGAAATATAATGCTTCCCAGATCATACAACTTCAATGAAGTAATAAAGACTTCTTGTTTAATAGGGAAATTCTCCAGCACTCCTATGTGCAGAACTTTATTGATTATTTTGGCAAATACATTACCCAGTGTTTTAGATTTGCCTTAACTTCACTCCTTCTTATTTTCAGTTACAAAAAAAAGGGGGGGAGGGGGAAAGTCATTAGAATAAAATAGCCTTGCTAGGATCTTCATATATCATCACCATATATATTATAAATAGGTCAAAGTAGAACCTTCCTATACTGAGAAAGAGAAGAGGTATAGAGGAAAGGAACAAGAAGAGCAAGAACAAGACAGAAAGAAAAACAATGGCCAAAGTTTCAATATAAAGCCAAACATTTCCTATAAGATGTGTAAGAAAGTTGGTGATTTTTCTATTAAGTTCCTTAATTCCCATAAAGTGTACATTCCCTTTTTGAACAAAGGGAGTACAAACAGTGTTCTTTACTATTTTCTAAGAAAACAGAGTTCCTGGCACACAAAGGCAGACAGACCCTCAGGACACTCCAAAGTTCCTGCTAAGAGTTCAAAGTGGGCCTTGAAAGCCATCCTATCAATCACAACATGAAACACACTTTCTCACACTCTCATGGGGGTACAAATATTTATGCAGCTTTGGATACTTATTTTCTTCATGTACTTTCACACCATGGTGGGGGACAAGTTTATGTATTCTATGAACTTTAACTTATTGCATTTGAATTTTTACTATGTACTTGAATTTGATATAATTTCTAAGGATTTGGAATTTCTCTTGCTTCTATTTCTCTTCTCAATCATTACTGAACATCCTTCCCACAAAGAACAGATGTTTCTCTGTTTAAAGAAGACAAGTAATTTAACATTATAAATACCAATTCACATCTCAAGGTCATGGTCAAAAGCTTTTATGTCTCATTAATTTTCAGGCTCCTCATTAGTTTTTCCCATCGAGCTTCTATTTCTATCATGGTTTGTACAAATGCATGGGACTTGTGTTATCAGTTAAAACAGAAGGCTATCTTTTACACTAATGACTAATATAAAACATTTCCAATTAAATGCATAGTAGTTCATATAGTTGGTTGGAACTGACAACAGCAAAAGTTTCTTGAATTCAAAGCTCAATGAGCATCCTGGTTCATTTAACAGCAACTTCTACCAAGGAAGAAGACAGACAACAATTCTTTGAGTTAATACCCACTCAAACTGCTATAGCACAAAAATATTGACCTTGTTCTTTTTTCTAAATCAAATTAACCTAAGGAACTCACATAATTCTTGGAAGAGAGAGTTTTAAATTTAAAATATCAGGAATTTCTTAGAAATTCACTAAAAGTGATCAAAGAGAACATTATATATTCCCTCTAATCCTTGGTAGGCATTTATCCAATAAGTGAGCAATATTTAAGAATATGTGCAGCATCCTATCATTTCTGAAAGTAATTTTATTTTGGACTAATCAATCAAATGTCAAGAGATTGACTTAAAATCTTATTGATTATACCTTTTTCTTCATCTGTCAAAACATTTTAGATATTGTTTTAACCCTAATTACCATTGAGGAAAAAAAATGGTCCTAGGGAAGATACATAATCTGTCAAGTCAAATTGCAAATAATGGCAGAGAACCTGGGTCTTGGGTTTTACTCTCATTTCTCTATATTTATTCACAGTTTGGGAAAACTTGTTTTCTGTTCTATGTTATTTTTTACAATTTTTTTTAAAAAAATTCTTTCATTCTCACACCAGTGACTCTTGTTGGGGTTTTGCTCCTCATCTTGAGTTGGAATAGGTTTGTAGCTGCTTTTAAAAAAGGAATATTGTAGGGGAAAAAAGCTCTGTAATTTCTGAAATTTGGTTATAAAGATCATTGAGCTTTTGTCTTATTTTATGGGTACATATTCTTTTAGAGCCATGTGATGCCAGGAAGCAAGTATATCTACCTGAGGCCATCAAGTTTGGGGGAAACCCAAACCACATAGTGAAGTTATGTGCAAGCTGCCTGGTTGTCAACCCAGCATAGACTAACCCTTGTTATTGTAGTTCAACTACCAGATATGTAAGTGAAGAGGCCACCAGTCACTTCCCTCACCCATACCTATTTGAATCTGCCTAGATGAAACCAAGATATGGAACAAAGGCTATCCCTGCAATGTTTTGCCCAAATTCTTAGCAACAACATTTTTAAGCATATTAAAATAGTTTTTTTTAAACTGCCAAATTTGCAGTGCTTTGGTACTTCAGTTAGCAACAGATTACTAGAATATTCTAGTTCTCAGTTTAAACCCATTAATAATGAATATGCTGTCTTGATTTAGATACCATCAGTCAAACTGATGCAGTCCTAACCTTTGCTTTATCTTTATTTGTTGGGATCTAGCTTTTTTTTTTTTTTTTGTACCATTTCTTAACCACTCAGCAACTCCCAAACCCTTTTTTATTTTGTATTTTGAGACAGGATCTCACTAAATTGCTTAGGTCGATAATTTGCTGAGCCCAGCCTTGAAATTCAGATTTTCCTCCCTCAGTTTCCCAAGTCACTGGGAATAGAGGTGTGCACCACCACACCCAGTGGAACCTATCATTTTTCTTTCTTTTTATTTTATTATTTTTATGAGCACAGAATAGAATGTATTTGTGCTATCATATTTGTGCTGAATTTCTTTAAAACAAAGGCCTCTGTATATAATCATGCAACTTATTTATATATCAAGAAGCAAATAAACAACACAAGGCAGATGAGGAATTTAACTCTTTCAAAAAAAGTGAAAAAAATCTGGCAATATATTTTAAATTTATTTGATAAAATTTAAAAATTGAGATAAAGAACATCTAGGCAAAGTATTATTTATGCGAAGTAAGTTGATAATAATTTTTTAGCAAATTAATACCATAATAGACATTTTAAAAGTTACATTATATTTAGCTAAGGAGAACTGAAGAAATGTTAATATGCCCCATAATCATTAGACAAGAACATATATTATTAACTTTTCTAATATCTTGTTTTATATATCTGACATTCAAGAAAATCCAATCATTTTCCTGGACCAAGTAGAATTCTCTCATAATTTTAGCTATTATTAAGTAATTCAACAACATATAAAATAAAACATATTTTAATATATGGCTCAGTGTTAAGATTGGTCCTGTGCAAAGTAACTATACATCTAAGGAGATAAGCAAAAATAAATGATATATTTCTATTTTGGTACAATTCACAAAAATATAAATCTCTTTTTCATATCACAGTAGCCTGGTAGCTCTGCCAATAGATGACAAAGTTGGGGTGAAGTCGCACATTTTGGAGAGAGCTGACCATGCACAGCCAGAAGAAATCAAGTGCCTGAAAAGTCTCTGAGTCATCTTTTTAGAACTCATTTACTCCTCACTAAGCTTGGTGAAAGCAAAGCAAAACAAAAGTAGTAGCATAATAATTGGTAAGAAGCTATTCTTCTTGTCTACAAACTCTAAGTACTGAAATAACGAAATTTTATTTATTTTAGTCTAGTTCAATTGATTCTAGGCTTTTTTGTCTCTAGAAGTTTCTCATTTGTCATACAAATGGCCATGTAATTTGAATGCAAAACAGATGTAGATGGGTCAACTAAGTTTTTGTAAGGGTTTGAAATATGTAATTATCTTTTAAACATTTCAGAAATATGTTCAAGAGTTTACTTCCAATTGTATTACATCATGAATCTGTGCCTAAAATAGAGTCAAATCAGATTAACCCTCTCATTCACTCAAATTTACAAACCTCAATTTATAGTAGGTCATTGATATGAATTCAGTTAAGTAATTGACAGAGTTTTCTTCTCTTTATATATTTTCTTAAAGATAGAGTCAACAATCAGGTTTATGCCTCTTATAGTGTATAACACTGTGGTTAATCTATTGAATAAAATGCATTCCACATAAGTGAATTTTCTAAGCAGCACAAAAGAACCTGCATATTAGCAATGAGCATATTAACTTTGGCGTTCACAATGACATGACTTAATTTTAAAATGTAGTTTTGATTTCACAACTGTTCATGAAATAGACCCATCCAGATAAACATTTTGTGCTTTAATAAAATGTACTCATGCAATCTAAACTAGCTCCATGTTAATGGATTTCTTATACCAGAAAAAGGAGAAATACCATTATTAGTCTTTTTTAAACTTATGTCCTATTTTTCATTGTGATATTTTGATCATCTGAACTCTGTTATAAAAGTGAAAAACTTGCTGGGAGTAGTGGCATGTCTGTAATCACAGTGTCTTGGAGGCTGAGGCAGGAGGATCATGAGTTCAAAGTCAGACTCAGCAACTTTTTGAGGCCTTTAAACAATCTAGTGAGACTCTTTCTCTAATTAAAAATTTTTTTTAAAGGGCTGGTAATCCCTGACACAAGAAAAAAAAAAAAGAGAGAGAGAGAGAGAAAAACTCACAAAGTTAGCACAATCAGATGCCCTCAGATGGACTTATATGTAACACTCAAACTGGATTGGGCAAATTATTACAATGAATGATTCACTTTTTGAGTTTCAATATACATGTGTAGAATTGTGTAGACATCATTTAAATGGAATATTTGGATGTTAATTATTTGTGGCTCTTCTAATTATAAATGTAGTATTTTTATATAATATGCATATATCTACAGCTCACAATTCTGTAGATAGAAATGCAGTCTCATTAACACTGTTGTCTAATAAAGGTAGTTCTTAGGTACCTTCAATCCCAAAGCAAATCTGTTCTGGCCCCTCATCAAGATATCTCTCCACTACTCAGCTATTGGTGTTTGCATAGAGAATCCCATTTCAGGCAAATCTGCCCTTCACCTCCAAGGTATCAAAACCCCTCTTGATTACAGGTGGGAGAAAATAGCCCTTCCTCCACCCTGTATTACAATTTGTCTTACTGTATTTTCCTCCAAAATATCTCTCCTTTATTTCCAATTATAGCTTTTTTCTCTCTTAGAATAAGTTTTTAGACCAGTTTTTCAAAGCTCCCAGTGAAGTGGAAAGAGGGAAAAGGGACAGATACCATGAAACCTCTATGGTTTTTCGATTCCCAGTTTTGTGCATGAAATACATCCCACTTTCTGTATTCAAAGAAGAAAGTATCCGTATGGTATTAGTATCCAGATAGTATTAGAAAAGTTTTCCATTGCTTCTCAACAACCTTAGAAGCTGAAAACAACACAAATTTTACAGTTCCACAGATGAGGATTTGAACATGGATCTTCTGGTTAAAATTACTAAAATTCCAATGTCAGAAGGAATACATTGCTTTCTGGAGCTTCTAGAGGAGAATCCATTTCCTTGCTCACTCAGGCTGTAGGTTCTTGTGGTTACAGACCTGAGGTTCCTGTATCCTTGCTGGCTGTCAGCCAATACCCATTGCCAGCTTCCAGAGGTAGCTCGCATTCCTTTGCTCACAGGTTCCTCCATCTTTAAGATTAGCAATAGCAGATCAAGTGCCTTTCCTTCTTTAAATCCCTACTTCTAGACAAGTAGAATATAAAAAGGGAATAGGAGGAAGGGAGAGGGAAGAAACAAGGAAGGTACTGGGGAATTAAAATGACCAATTTATATTGTTCTACTGTATGTTCTATTGTATTAACGTATGCATATGGAACAACAATTCCCACTGTTTTATATAATCACAATGCACCAATTTAAAAAAAAAAAAAGGAAAAAATACCTTCTTGTTTTTCTTCTATCATATCACCCTAAGCCCCTCTTTAGCCTTTCTCTTCCACTTTGAACACTTCACGTAATTAGATAGATCCACATGGATAATACAAGACAATCTTTCTATGTTAAGGCCTTAAAACTTTATCATATTCACAAAGCCCCTTTTGCTACATCACACACAGGTTAGGGAGATAGGGATGTGGGCAAATTTTTTTTTTCAAGGGCACATTCTTTACCACATATATTAATCAGTATTAATCAATATAATGATATAAATAAATTCACATGAGGAGTTCACTAGCCACCAGTTCTGCAAGTAGACCCAGAATTCTCATTTGGAATCAGTTGCTGGGATGACAATTTTGAAGTAATACAATTATAATTGTGGGTGTCGATATGGAGAAGGAAACAGGAATGTGCATATATTGATTTGTTCAAAGATATGAGATGGCTGCACAGTTCTTGGGGAGTAATAGAAGTTAGCAGATTAAATCATAACACCTAGAGAAGGAAGGTTCACATTGAAAATTCTGACAGGCTTCTAGCAATAGCACTGCAGTCCTAGCAGATACTGCTATAATAAGAGCATATACCTTTCTCTATCTAATGTCATTTTGCTGAGTTTCAGGCAGGGAGAAGCTGAGAATTCCTTGGAATATAAATTATGTCAGAAGTAAGAGTTAAACTCCAAAATAAATTCAGTAAAACTTAAAGTGACTTTTCTAAGCTTAGCACATATACACACAAATTAGGACCATATTGTACATGTGGTATATGGTGATACTATTCTGCCAAACAAGACTATGTCTTTTTAAAATAGCTGTTTTTTAGGTTATTGAGCTAAAGGAAAAGAAAAGGGGACATAGGGGAACACTATATATTTATATCACTTTTGCAGTGTATTTAGAACTACATATGTATTCAGCAAATATACTGATGGTAGCTACATGGATGCAAAATACATCTTTTTATTGGTTAACAAATGTCACCAATATCAAATGACATGCCATTTTAGAAGTTCAAAAATTTTTGAAGCTTTTAAGTAATTTGATGTGTAATATATGCTAAATAATCTTTTGGAGGGCATATGTTCCCCTAGATTGTTTTGTATTAAAACAAATCTAAGCTTTCAATTTTAGTCATCAATGTGGAAAGTGAAAGGAAGAAGTTGTGCAGACAGTTTGAGGATCTACAGCATAAAAGAATAAAGTGTTTTGTCTAAGAAAAAGGTGGATTCCAACAGTGCTGCCTTAGCAACCTGAAACCATCCAGTATCAACACATCCAGATTAAAGTGAGTAACCACACCATACAGTTCTTTCTTCAAGTGATAAGCTCATTTTTGTGTAGTTTACTATAAATGGGAAAAAATGAAAATGCATATTTCAGACCATTGTGAAAAGATTAAATTAGATAATAGAATAATTAGCATTATGCCAGTAATACAAATGAACACTTGATGCATTCCAGACTCTCATGTGAATGCTCAATACATTCCAGTTATTTCTATTATTATTTAAGCCTAACAAACAGAACCAGGTAAATGAATGATAGAAATTCTTGTAAGTCCAGTTAAGTATAATTTCAGAATATTAATCTAACTTCTCCTCACTGACCTACCTTGTACTAGTTATAATAAGTAGATAGTTGGACTGATTTTTGTGTTTGCAAAGGCTTTTAATGTTAGATTGATTACCTCACTGGGGAGGCACATAAAAAATTCATTTCAATGAAGAAAAACCATAATGGACTTAAAAGCTGTCAAAGATTACATATTGTTCCTTTAATTTGTGGTGAAATGAGCCAGGATACTAAACATTCTCTAATGCTTTTTACAGTCCTGTGAAACAAAAACTTGTCTTGTCTAAAACGCTATTAGCATTTTGGAAGGCAGGGGGAAAATGGAAATTGGTATGGCCTGAGGCTTTTCCACCACCATATTGAATTCCATGGTCAATCATTTTGATCTCTCCATTGCACTCAATCTCAGCTCCCTAGGCCCTCTTTAGTTTCATTGTACTTTGTTGGGTAATCCACAATCTTAATTAAATTTACTAGTCTACCTTCTTCTGCACTTGGAATGTTGAGTTGGAAATATCTGACGAAACATGTACTGCCTTCTACAGAACCCCATTTTCCATCTGAGATGATTAAACTGACACGGATCCTTAATCCTATACGGTCCATTTTCTCTCCTATGTTCTTGGATACTCTTTTACCCCTTCTCCTTTCTTTGTAAAACTCCAAAGTCTTCCTCCCATATCCTCATGCTCACTTTCTATTTTTTTTTAATAGAAATATAAAGGCCAACAGAAGAGAGCATTTCACACATCTCAGTACCACTTCAATCCACTTAAAATCAGCTGTGTTCTTTTTGTTTTCTTGAAACAGCTGGCTATACTTGATGGATCAATATCCTTTCTCCTTACTCTCTCATCAGTCCATTCCAGTCAAGTGTTTGTCCCCATCACTCCACTGAAAGTGTACTCTCAACATCTCATTCTCATTTTATTTGATCCCTCAATACATAGTGACTGAGTTGATCACTATCAGTTAACTCTTTTGACTTTTAGAACCTCAGCATCTTTGTTTTCATTTTACCTTCCTGAGTACTCCTTTTTATTTCTGATTCCTTCTCAGTTTCTTATTCCATAAATCAGAGATTGCCACTGTCTCAGTCTTCAGATCTCTTCTCTTGTTTATATTTACTTTTTTTTTTTTTGGTTGCTTTATATGTTTTTCTGATTTCACTGACATCTATATTAATGACAACTTTTTAAAAAAATTTTCAATTTAGCTCCTTCCCACTGAATTTGGGAGTTGTATGCTACCATTTTAACATCTCCACTTACATGTTTAGTAGTCTTTTCTAACTTAATTTAACTAGCCAAATTGAGCCACTGATTTTTTTTTTCTCCAAAATATACTCTTCTAAAATCTGCCCCCTCTAAATCATTGGCTCTATTCTCTCAGTAGTCCAGGCCCATAATCTTGAAATGATCTTTGACTTTTTCTTTCAAGTTTCATAGCCAAACTGTCAGTACCTCCTTTTGGCTTTGTCTTTGAAATACATACAAAATAAAACCACTCTTAAACACCTCCACTGCCACAACTCTGGTCCAAGATATTATATCTAAAGACTGGCTGATTACAAAGTTTCTTAACTGGCTTCCCTATCTCCCTTGTCTCCTTTCAGCCTATTCTCAGCGCACTGATCACTTGACTGTTAAAACACAAGTCAGATCATATACTTCCGTGCTCAAACCACTCTGTGAGAAAAATATAAAGACATTACTTACCTTGGCACAAAGGCCTAAAACATATTTTCCCTTCCCATTTTCTTCTATTCTTCTCTTCCTGTACCCCTTATTCTGTGAACATGCCATTCACATTTATTTGTTAGGGCCTGTACATGTGCTTCTCTCTTGCACTAAAATCTTCTTGCCCCCAGATATCCAATTGAAAGTATTGAAAGATCTAATATTCCTTTACAGGCATTCTTATGGCAAACATACTTCCTGGACTTTAGAGATGTCTGATTTGGCGTGTTTTTTTTTTTTTTTTTTTTTAACCCATATATTTTGCCAAATATTTAGGGCATTCTTATGGTGTCTTAACCCAAATTCATGAAAATCAGCAAAATATCAGGAATTTGTAATGTAATATAAAACTGTTAAGTAATGGCTATCCAAGCCATTATTTCACTAAGAAATATGTTAGTTTGAGGTCTTGCATATAAATATTTAATAATATTAATTTTTCATTTAATAAATTGAATAATGAATAATAGGTACTGTTTGATAATAAGAATTTAAGTATTAACATTTATCTAAATTTAAAAACCTGCCAATGTAAACATTATCTATCCATATTCTTTCATTCAACATAAAATATGGAAAATGAATAACACTAAAATGTTTTTAAAGAGTAGTTTCATCTTTCCTCTAATAAAAATGCTTTCACTGTAATACTCTCATTTGTTTTACCTATGACTAAATGACAATTGTATAATAGCTGTCTTCATCATAATCACTTTTCAGAAAGTACAGAATCACATTAGAAATTTAATGAATGTTATTGAAGAATGAGGAAAATCATTATTTTAACTTAGAGCCTATAGCTATTTTATATTGGAGAACTAGTTTACCTCTAATTTATAAAATTTCCCCAGAGTTTTAACAACTAGCTATAATTTAGCCAGTTTTCAGAAAGGCTTTATAAATTGCATGAGTATATCAAGTGTATGTCAAACTTTATAAACCATGATGTATAAAGTTCTATTGACTATAATAAACAGTATCGAATACCTATTATGTCTAAAGGAAGCATGCATAGGGAAGGAAGGTAAGCACAAGGGGAACAAAACATCATTCTTTCCATCAAGAACTTTAAAACCAAAAGGAGTAAAAACACTGAACAAATCAATTTTTTCACGATAAAGTATTTCAATCGGAATATCATTAATATTTTACTGAAAATATGCACGTGCTTATGTTTTGATATATTGAGTTAATTGGGATGTCACTTGCTGTAGCAAAGCTGCTCTTAGTGTCATCTGGAATAATGAATTGGGTATATTATCTGTCTTAATCTAGTTTATACTTTATATGTCATTGCTTCAAGTTTTGATTCATTACTTACACTTTCTGTACTTGCATTAAAATATGTGATGACTGCTATGGTAATGAAAAGTTGATGTTTCTGTATTTAAAAAAAAACAGATCAGTGAATTCTGGAGAATTTAGTAAGGTGAGCAAAAAGCTTTTGACTTTGGGATGATACATGTTGTACTACAAGTAACCACTGTCTCCTCCTTTGTGCATCCTGAAGGAACAAAGGGAGAAAGATACCTCTTTGCTCTACTAGGTTCACAGCAGGAGACCAAAATACAAACTATTGGCTATTGGCCCAATCTTATTTTTCACAAGTGACTTTGAGAGAAATTTTGTGAAACTTTACAAGATCCATTTGTACCTAACTTCAGAATTGTATCTTAAAGCCGTAGAGGCTGAACTATCCCAAGTCTTTAAGTATAAAGTTCTGTCCATGAATGACATTCTAGAATAGATTAGGCACTAGGGTTTCCCAGAAACTCTGATATTAAGTTTTTTCTCATTACTTTCTGTGAAAAATATTCAAAAGTGTCTCAGCCAGATTTTCCAGTGATTTTATTTCAAAGGAGGAAGTGTTTCATACTTAAAATGAGCAGAGTGTTTCAAATGAGAAAAAGATCTAATTTGATCAGAACTTGGTAAGAGATGATCTCGATCTATGGAAAATACCATAGGTAACGTTTATAGGAGAAAGTTACTTTGGATAGAGTTATGCATGGCTCTTTGGTAGACATTTTTTTTTAAGTATTTATTTTTGTAGGTGGACACAATATCTTTTTTCATTTTCTTTTTTTGAAAGAGAGAGAGAGAACTTTTTAATATTTATATTTTAGTTTTCGGTGGACACAACATCTTTATTTTATTTTTATGTGGTGCTGAGGATCGAACCCAGCACCTCACGCATGCTAGGCGAGTGCGCTACCATTTGAGCCACATCCCCAGCCCCTTTGGTAGACATATTGAAGGTACCCTGTTAATACTCACTTTTCTGATTTAAAAGGAATTCAACACAAAGTGAGCAGGTAATTGCTTAAAAAAAAATTGAAAGATTGACCAAACAATTTGAATCATGTGCATTTACATAAGTAATATAATTACAAACCTTACATACACAGACTATGTAGAAACATGACATTGGGATTTGTATGTGAAAAAGAAATATGAGTTTGAGATTCTGAAAATGCATATTTTGTGTTTAAAACACACTCCCTGTCTTTACCTATATTTGAAGAACATAATTATATAGACTATTTTCTTGCTATGAAACCTAATTTTCACAACAAAGGCCTTAATACATTTTGGGTATAATATGTATTTCTGATAATTGCAACCCCTTCTGAGTATTTTTGATAACTTGAAAGTATTTCCAAATTATTCAACAAAAATCATGTATCATATGTAAAATATTAAGATTTTCACATTATACTAGTGTTCTTTTACTTTTTAAGTAAATATTTGTTGTATTAAAAATAAATAAAAATTTTCTTTATGAATAAAAATGTATCTGATATAGCCTTCACTGACTAGCATTTATCATGACAAATACCTTTTGTTGTAAATAGATTATCACATACCCCCAGAAAATGTTCTTTGAATTTTCACTATTAATTAATATTTACTTGTAACACAGCATGATCCATTACATATTCTAGAAAAGTAAAGATCTACTTATTGAAAAACTAGCTCAAGGCTATTCAGATAACCATGTGTTTCCATCTTCATTCCAAAGAACATCATTTTAATTATAAAGATTACTTAATATTTATATAATGTGCCAGAATATGCTCTAGGCAACCCTAATGTATGAAAGGCATGTTTTACCCTCGAGGATGTTCTTCTACCCTCTAAATGACATAAAAACAAAGGAGAATAGTGTTCATAAAATATAAATGATAAAGTATCTGTTGCTACAATGGTGTTTATTTTGTAGAATGTAGCTGCAGGTTACTGTACTTGTATAATCAGAGTTTGTGTTTTCGAGTTTCTTTGTGGTTATACATCATGTGTAAAGCAAATTTTACTTTCTGATTCATGATTTACATCCCATATTAAACTCATTTTTGCCTTGCACAGTAAGGCATAGTCAACCATTATTGTCTCTGTTCACAATGAATCAATAGAAATAGATAGCAATTTGTTATAGTCACTACTATAGTACTTTTAAAAAAACAGAGAAGGAAAGTATTGACTAAGATAGAGTCTAAATATGATCCTCTGGCAATCATCTCCCTCCACATATCTTGGTTGAACAGCTATTTAAACACCAAACTATCCCCATAACAATCAAAGTAGGAAATGTGACAAATATGTCTTCCCTCAGATTCACCTTCTCTACTGGAATCTGACAGAGAATCTTGAATTCCAAATCAAGATTTTATTCTTTGGAAAATCTCAAACAGAAGCAAAGGGGTTAATAATTATCCAGTTCCTATTACATACTAAATGTTTGTTGTGTTAATATTAAAACATCATGATAATTCTATGAAAACACAATCTTCATTTTACAGATGAAGTGTCAAAGAATATGGGTCAAAGGAATTTCACTAAGTACTGAAAAAGAAACTTTGGTCTCTCTGGCACCACCATTCTTTGGCTGAGTTTAAGAAATATATATCCCTATGTGGCAAAGCTACTTGTAGTTAGTTCTTGCTTGGAGAAAAAAACACCCTGTATATGAAGAGGGCTACAACTCAGAATCTTTGAGAGTGGCCCATAGTTCTGCTAATATACTCCACATACTGTTCCTGAAGCCACTAGAAACCCAAATTCTGATTTTGAAAAACTTCTTGAGGTGTTAGGTTTTTAGAACTTATGTCTTAACATGAATTTTGGAAGTAGTGTGTTATCCGTATCCTTGAGATGTAAAGATCATATTTCTCAGAATGAAGTTGGGAATTTTCAAGATATTCAACTTAGAGAAAAATTATCAATTTCTACGTCACTTGATTCTATTTAAAAAAAGAGAAAGGAATAATACAAAGTCAATTGGTTTCTTCTATCATGCAAAAATAATTTTTAAATATAATTTATATTAGTACCATCCCCCCAAATAGTTAAATATAAATCTAACAAAAAATATATTAGACTTATGAAAGAACTCAAGGAATAAACAAATAAATGAAGAAATATTCCATATTCATGGATAGGAAGACTCAATATTGCTATGATATCAGCTAAGAAATGTAGACTCAATGTAATACCAACCAAATCAAACAAGTTATTTTGTGGATATCTGGATACTAGTTCTAATGTTTTTATAGAGTGCTGAATACCAAGAATATCTATAACAACATTGGAGAATACTGAATGAAGTTGGAGAACTGATACTACCCCATGATAAGAATTGTTATAGAGCTATCACAATCAAGACAGTGTAGTAAGGGTGAAAAAAAGAGATCACAGAATAGAATAGAGAGCCCAGAAATAGACCCACACAAATACGCTCATTTGATCTTTGACAAAGAATCAAAGGTAATTCAATGGATAAAAGGAAATCTTTTCAAAAATGGTGTTAGAACAAATGAATACCCCTTACAAAAATAAATAATAAAGTTAGACACAGATCTTACACTCTTCACAAAAATGAATAGAAAATGGATTATAAACCTCAAAATGAATCATATAAAATTCAAAATTACAAATAACTCTTGGATGATAACACAGAAGAAAAATCTAAATTACCTTGAGTCAAGAGCTATAGAAGAAAAATTGATAGGCTGAAATTGTCAACATCAAAAGACATGTAATCTGTGAAAGAATGTTAAAAAAAATGGGAAGGCACTCCATAAACTTGGAGGAAATGTGTGCTCAAAGATGATGACAAAAATCTTTTTCCAAAATATAAAAAAACTCTCAAATCTCAATAATAAAAAAATTCACAGCCCAATTAAAAATGGGCAAAAACATGCCACCTCACCAAGGATTATATACAGATGGTGAATAAACACATTAAAAGATATTCAACATCATCAATCATTGGGGAATTGCAAATGAGATCAAGATATCAGTATACACTTATTAGAAGGGCCAAATTATAAAACAGTAACAGCACCTAATGCTGGTGAGGATGTGCAGCAGCAGGGGTTCTCATTGCTTATGAGAAGGCAAAATGGTACAGCAAATGGCAGACAGCTTGGCAGTTTTTTACAAAGCTAAACACATTCTTACCATTTAGTCTATAAATCATACTACTTAGAATTTAACCAAGCTAAAAGGTTACATGCACACAAACCAGCATACAAGTGCTTACAGCAGTTTCATTCGTATTGCCAAAACTCAGAAGCAGACCAATGTCGTTCAGTAAGTGAATGGACAACGAAACTGTGGCACATTCAAATAATGCAGTATTATTCAGAACTAAAAATAAATGAGCTATTAAGCTGTGAAAAGATTCAAAGAAACTTAAATTCATATTACCAAAGTGAGGAAGGTCAATCTGAAAAGGTTATACACCAAGGATTCCAAATGACATCCTGGAAAAAGCACTAAGGAGACAGTAAGGTTGACAATGGCCGATCACATTTGTCACCTCTACCAGAAAATTTATATTATGAAAGTTATATGTGTAGTATAAAATATGTGCTGCCAAAGCAATGTCATGTCTGCTCAGGGGACCAGAAGAATAAAGGCAGCCAGATCTAGGACACCACAATAAACATTTGAAATGCATACACTTCTCTTGCAGAGAAAAATTTGGAATCCAGTAGACTAAACAACACTAAATCAAATGTTTAAATTAAAAGCCACAGCTGACCAAATATTATTGTATCTGTTTATTTTATTATCTTGAAATGCAGCTGCTTCCTAAGTAAAAGAAAATTAAACTCTGCTAACCAATTCTTAAATTTGATGACATAAACTCTAAAATTAATGTTTGAAAACAAGTGTCTTGAGTTTTAACCTATTTACAACATAAATAGCCTTTATTGTTTGCATAGAAAAATGAAAAGAGATCTGCAGTAGATGACAGGAAATCATAAATCTAATGTTCTGTCTGGCCTCTGGAGATGCTATATACTTTGTCCAAGTGACATAATCTCTTGGGGGTCTCAGTTTCCATATTCCATGACGTGTATTGTCAATATGCAAAACAGATAAAAATACTCTGGCTTAAGAAGGAAGAAGAATCCTTATCTGCTCTATCCTACCTCTTGCCATAGGACCACAAAGAACACAATGTGAAAATCATTTCACACAGAATACAGTGTGAAATGAAAACCATTTAATAGAGCACTGCTCAAGTTCTTTCCAGTCTTGAAATTCTTTGTTTGTATGTAAATACACAAAACATCTTAACATCCTCCTGATCCATAATACTAAACAGGTTCATAAAATTTGGGGGCTGGAAAAGAATCTGGCATACTACTTAGGCTGGTTCTGAACAGACATGGCCTTAAATGATCCCCAAAATATATATATTTTTTAAATATTTGAAAATCTAGACAGGAATTTCTGAATAAATTCCAATTAAGTATTTTCCCTACATTTTCAAAATTCTTTTTACTTAAAAGTATTCTGCCTATATTTTCTATTGCTCATCTTCTATGGAAACAAACAATAGCTGTTCACATGGTGCTTCCATTTATTTGCTCAGTGAGGAGTTTTTGAACTCCTATGATGTCTAAAGCAATCTTCTGGATTCTGGAGAGACAGTAAACAGAATTCATTGGTAATCCTCCAGGAACTTAGTTTATTGAGAGAGTCAAAAAGGAATATTTCTTCATACTGTGTGGTAGGAGGTCCCAGGAAAAGCCTGAACTCCGCTAGAGCTGGGAGATACAGTCAGAAAACTGCATAAAAGTTAATCAGTCAGGAAAATGATACGTGGAAATTCCAGACAAAAGAAGCTCTTGTGATATGGGAATGCCTTCAAGCACTGGATATTTGTGGGCATTTTAATGGTTGATTCCAGCTTCCTTCTTGACCTCCAAGAGAGTTACAAATCTGAAGTGGGTGCTCAGCTTTTGCTGTATGCTTTCAACAATGAGATTTTAAAAAGGGACAGAGATAATGAAATTTGAGCTTTGATAAGATTCCCTCCATCAGGTGTGTGAATAATATTTAAGAGTTGGGAGGCTAGAGTTGCAAAGAAAGTTCAATGGCTTTTTGCTGTAATCTAGCTAAGGAATGATGTGTCCTCAGTGTCTTGAATCATTTTAGTTGCTTTGCTCTGACACATCCCACATTTTCTATGGCTGGGCTTATGTTTCATCAGCACATCTGGATATGGACAACAGCTCAGCAGGGTAAAATATTTTTCTTTTCAATCGTTGTCATGTAGTCCCTCTACCATAGTTTGCAGAGTTATTATTTTCTTGTTAGTAGTCAACTGAGTATATGCTTCTATTTGGTGTTAGAATCACAGAATTTTGAATCTTCAGAAGAACTATTAATTCACCTGATCTGCATATTTTCAAGCCACGTTTCTCTAAAACTGAAGTTTCATGTAGGAACATGAGATGAAACCATGGGGATATAAATGCAGGTAGAATTCCTACCTCTGTAACTCACAATAACTAAAACCAGCCCTTTCAACCACTGTAATAATCACCAACACTAACTCTCACTTGAACCCAAATTCTCAGACCCTATAACCAGCCACTGCCTGTGGCTTACTGTAAACAGGACCATCCCTTTCTCCAAAGTAGCTAGCACCAACCCTATCTCCCATGTAACCAGAATCATCTGCATCTTTTGATGTAACAGCACTGGCCCTCTCATCTACTTGATTTGTTTTCCTTGTTTTGGATGTCTTATTTAAAAGTTTGTTTAAAAAACAGTTTCTGTTGCTAAGAAATTATAACCTCTCAATTTCTAAAGAAATGAAGCCCTCTGAAGTTGAGGGTCTTACCTGTGTTGATACTTGATAAGTAGGCAGAAGACTTCCATCAGAAAAACCATTAATATGTTCAGGAAGAGCTGGAAACTCTTCTAAAATCTGAAACTGTTCCCAGTCCAGACATAATATTCTGGTCCTGCCAAGTTTCCTTTTTTCCTCTTTCCAAATATTAATTGCAATGTATTTTAGACTTCCTATTATAAAACAGCTGTTTTATAAACCTATTTTTTTTTACTATGTGAATGTGTTTTGTGAGTGTGCGTGTGTATGTGTGTGTGCACGCACACATGCTTTAGCACAAGCTTATCTTTTAATGAGATTGATGATAAATTTGGATTCACATAGTGCTAGGAGCCACAAGCAAAATATATGATGTATGGCACCTTTGGTTGTAAAGCCAGCTAGCCACTGAGGTATTATTATGCTAAGATTTACATTCATATGCAAATTGGGCTCCTGCTGTTCACCTTGGCCTACTACTGGACTCATGTTACGGGGACTCATGGAGAGTTCCCATTGGTTGGGGAAGGATAGTAGGAGAAAATTCCGGGGGAGGTCCGGGGGACCCCGGGTTCCGGGGGACGGCGGTTCCGGTTAGACGCCCGCGTGGGAGGACCGGTTTTTTGCTTGCTGGCGCTGAGAGTGTTGGCGGCTTTTTCAAAATAAAGTTTTGTTCCTGCTTGAGTGGCTCGTGATTCTGTGCCCAGCCAAGACTGCGGCATTTGGCGGCCCGGACGGGGAACGCCTGAAACTTAGAGGTGAGTAAAACTGCTCGCCCCTGAGGGAAGGCGACAGAATGGGTGAACATTTAGAAAAACAATGTGTTCTTGTTTTGATTTATTTTGTTTTTATTTCAAGCTCCCTAGCCCTAGAATTTTCTCAGGCAAACTGGGAAAAATGGTTGGCTCAAGGTTTGAAGTTATTCGGCCCTGAGAAAGAGAAAATTGATACAACCATTGTCTGTTCCGTTTTTGTTTCATTCTGTTTCGGCTTTGTTTTATCCTATCTTATTGGGTTACGTTACCTTTATAGTAGATTAGAATCCAGTAAAAAACAAACCGAAAAACTGCTAAGTAAATTGTTAGAGGTCCAGACTATGGTAGAAAAAACTCTAGGTCAAGCAAAAGAGAAGGTCTCTCAAGCTAGTCAGACAGAGGAGAATTTAAAAAAAGCAAGCTTAGAGGAAAAGCAGCCATCAGGTGGAGAATTACAACAGGAGGTTGCTACTAACTCCGTTCTATCACCAGAGGGCGTAACTCAGCCAACAGCTCCATCTACCGCTGAGCGGCCCTCAACTCCCGTAGTTGATGGACGGAATTCTGAGGCAGGACCCCAAAGATTAGCATGCCCTGTACTTGAGCAGGCAGGAGGGCAACGAATTCACCGTGCTTTAGATTTCAAAACAATAAAGCAATTAAAGGAGGCTGTAACGACCTATGGGCCGCAAGCTCCCTTCACAATAAGCATGGTCGAATCTGTTACCAACTTGGACATGACACCAGCAGATTGGGCTAACATGTGTCGATCTGTGCTAAACGGAGGACAATATTTGTTACGGAAGGTTGCCAATGAGGAATTTTGCATGGAGACAGCTAGGCGAAATGCAGAAGCTGGTTATCCTCAAAGAAATATGGACATGCTATTGGGAAAGGGACCATATGAGGGTCAAAGACAACAAATTGAATATGACCCTGGCGTATACGCACAAATTGCTGTAGATGCAGTTAGGGCATGGAAAACTTTACAGGGGCATGGAGACTTACAAGGTCAATTATCTAAGGTAATACAAGGAACTAATGAACCTTACGCTGAATTTGTAGATAGACTTATTCAGTCAGCCTCTAGGATATTTGGTAATACAGAACAGGTAATGCCATTTATAAAACAACTGGCTTATGACCAAGCAAATCGTTGCTGCAGAGAGGTCATTAGACCATGGAAACATGAAGATTTAAACACATATATTAAATTATGTAGAGACATTAATGAACAAGGGCAAGTCTTAGCAGCAGTACAACAGGCTTTAGATGCCAGGCCAAAAACATGCTATAATTGTAATCAAACAGGACATTTTAAAAGGAGTTGCCCCGTAAGAGGAGGGTTTAACAAAGCTGGATATCAAAGGAATAGAATACCGGGTATTTGCCCACGATGCCATAGAGGGAAACATTGAGCTAATGAATGCCGTTCTCAAAGCACCATAGAGGGTATTCCGTTATCAAAAAACGGACAAGGACCAAGTGTTTACCCACGATATCGTGGAGAAAGGTATCAGGCTCCATTGCCAAAAAACGGACTAGAGGGCCCAATGCCCCGGGGCCCAAAACCACAAATATATGGGGCAATGGAGGAACCCAACAGCACCATCAAGGTAGTGCCCAGGACGCATTATCCATTAAATCCCTCATCAGACAAACTAGAGGGAGCGCAGGGCTGGACATCTGCGCCTCTGCCAGAGCAGTACTAACCCCAGAGATGGGAATTCAAATCATTCCCACAGGAGTAAAAGGACCTCTTCCCCAGGGAACAGTAGGCTTATTATTGGGACGCAGTTCTTCTACACTAAAAGGACTTATGATAAGTCCTGGGGTAATTGATCCCGATTATGAGGGTGAAATAAAAATTATAGCTAGTTCTCCAAGAGGTATATCAGTAATTTCACCAGGAGATAGAATAGTACAGTTATTAATAATACCCAGCCTGCATGATAAATTTTCCAGTTGTAATGTAGAAAGAGGTTCCAAGGGATTAGGCTCCACAGGTGTAGATTGGGCTATGCTGTCTTTAAATTTAGATTCTCGCCCAATGCTAAAATTAAATATTCAAGGACATGACTTTAATGGGCTGCTGGACACAGGTGCTGACCTCAGCATAATATCTCGTCAAGAATGGCCAGAACATTGGCCATTACAACAAGCCACTCAAACGCTTCGAGGCCTAGGAGTGGCAACAAATCCCCATAGAAGTGCTATGGTATTAGATTGGAGGGATCCTGAAGGATGTGAAGGAACTATACAGCCCTATGTATTGGATCATCTTCCTGTAAATTTATGGGGACGAGATGTCCTAGATCAATTAGGATTGACATTAACAAATAACATCAATCCTAACGTGTCCACTACTAGGGCTAAACAAGGCTTTAGGAAAGAAAAAAGATTAAGAGAACAAGAACAAGGTATGACAGCACCTATTCAAATAGATCAAGAAATAAATAGACATGAATTGGGTTTTCAGAAAGGGCCACTGAGACAATCAAAATTACTTGGAAATCAGAAAGACCAGTGTGGGTTCCTCAGTGGCCCCTGACTAAAGAAAAGATACAAGTAGCCCATGACTTGGTCAGACAACAATTAGCGGAAGGACATATACAACCTTCCGTATCCCCCCATAATACTCCCATTTTTGTCATTAAAAAGAAATCTGGTAAATGGAGATTATTACAAGATTTAAGAGCCATTAATAATGAGATGGTTATTATGGGACCTGCTCAATCAGGGATTCCTCAATTGTCTGCTTTACCAAAAACCTGGCATGTTTTAGCTATAGATATTAAAGATTGTTTCTTTTCAATTCCAATTCATCCCGAGGATAGTCCACATTTTGCATTTACTATCCCTGCACTGAATCATGAAGGTCCTGATCAGAGATATGAATGGAAAGTACTCCCTCAAGGGATGGCTAACAGCCCAACTATGTGTCAAATTTATGTTAATAAAGCAATCCAGCCACTTAGAAACCAAAATCCTGAACTACAAATATTTCACTATATGGATGATGTGTTATTGGCACATAAAGATAAAAACACATTGCTAGAATGTTATGCCACACTTACAAACTTATTGAAAAATTATAATCTAGAGATAGCAATAGATAAAGTACAATGAAGTCTTCCAATTAATTATTTAGGAGTTCTATTATCCTCAACCATGGTCCGTCCACCAAAAATTCAAATACGAGTAGATCAACTCAAATCACTTAATGACTTTCAAAAATTATTGGGAGACATAAATTGGATAAGGCCTTATCTAGGCATACCAACAGGAGAGTTAGGACCTTTATTTGATATTCTAAAAGGTCCATCAGATCCAAATTCACCCCGCATGTTAACGCCTGAAGCAAGAAAAACATTAAAAATCATTGAAACGTATATGGAAAATATGCATTTGGATAGAATTGATATAAGTTTGCCTTTATTATTTATTGTACTACCAACAAAAAATATTCCTACAGGAGTATTTTGGCAGGAAGGTCCATTATTGTGGATACATTTATCTTATTCTCCTAACACTATTCTTACTAGATATCCTGAGGCTGTAGGACAATTAATACTCAAAGGAATAAAAGCAGCTAAGGGAGTGTTTGGGATTTCTCCCAATAAAATTATCACTCCATATACTATGGATCAAATTGATGAGTTAGCTAATGAGTTAAATACTTGGGCAATAATCATGTGTAAAACTAGTGTTTCATTTGATAATCACTTACCATCTAATCCTTTGTTGTCTTTTTGGTCTAAGCATCCTGTAGTTTTTCCAAAAATGACAAGAAAAACCCCTATCATAAATGCTCCAAATATATTCACTGATGGGTCAAACAATGGTACAGCAGCAGTAGTTACTCCTGATCAAACTTTTACATTTTTAGTACCCAAACAATCAGCTCAAAAGGTAGAGCTTAATGCAGTATTACAAGCTTTTATGATGTTTAAAGATTCTGTATTTAATTTATTTTCTGATAGTCAGTATGTAGTTAATGCTATAGTATCCCTTGAAGATGCTGGTAGGATCTCACCTTCTTCTACTGTTTTCTCTTTGTTTTCCACTATACAAAGTCTAATCTGGGACCGAAAAGATCCATTCTTCATAGGTCATATCAGGGCACATACAGGATTGCCTGGAGCCCTTAGTATGGGCAATGAACTAGCAGATAAATCTACACATGACATACATATTTTCTCCACAATAGAAGAAGCTATAAATTTTCATAAAAGGTTCCATGTCAATGCTAATACTTTACAAAAGCGTTTTAAAATAACTAAAGAACAAGCCAGACATATAATAAAACAATGTCAAAATTGTGTGACATTTTTACCACAAGTTAATCTTGGAGTCAATCCTAGAGGACTGATACCTAACCATATTTGGCAGATGGACGTCACACACTTGCCAGAATTTGGAAAATTAAAATATTTACATGTTACAGTTGATACCTCTTCCGGATTTTTGATGGGCTCCCTTCATGCCGGAGAAAAAACTAAAGATGTTATAGCTCATTGCTTACAAAATTTTGCCACTGTGGGCGTTCCAAAACAGTTAAAAACGGACAACGGTCCTGGTTATACTTCCACCTCTTTTAAACAATTTTGCTCATCATTTGGTATTACTCACATAACAGGAATTCCATACAATCCACAAGGACAAGGCATAGTTGAAAGAGCTCATCAAACTATTAAAATGTACTTATTAAAACAAAAGGAGGGAATTGGAAAGGGGTATATATCCCCCAAAGATAAACTTAAAATAACCCTTTTTACTCTAAACTTTTTAAATTTAGATTCATCGGGACTTAGTGCTGCGGAAAGACATTTGTACCCCAAAAATGTACATAAGCCTAAGGTACTTTGGAAAGATATTCTAACAGGACAATGGAAAGGCCCGGATCCAGTGATAGTCTGGAATCGGGGCGCTGTCTGTGTTTTCCCACAGGATGAACAGGAACCGATTTGGATTCCAGAGAGATTAACTAAAACAATTTCTACAGAAAAAGAAGATGATTTGACTCAAATCCATAACAGCTGACATCCAAAGCTCCAGCTTGGCTATTCTTACATCTGCGACAGTGATTAACCAAGGTGTTTTTTTCAATATCTATTTTATTATTGCATTTTTCCACATCATAAAGTTCTATTTTATTTTTGAGCTCATACAAACCTAGGTTAATGTTTTTCTGATCAGTTTTATTTTTTGACTGTGTTTTATTTTTTGACTGTGGAGTTTTTAAACATTGCAATGGAGATTTCACCTAGGTATAGTTACAAGGCCTTTATTTACTATTGTCTTATGTGTTGTATGTTGTGTGCACACTTCTGTTTTGTGTTGTATGTCTGTATGTGTGTATGTCCATATTTCTTATATGAGGAGCGCTCATGAAAAAATGGATCCGAATTTTTTCTTTATTCACGTGATTTATATAGTTTAATTTAAATTAGGTAAACAGCTGTTAATGATTGTTTTTAAAGATGGTTAACAGATCTGTTTGTTTGCTAATTTAAATTTGGTAAACAGCTGTTAAGGATTGTTTTTAAAGGAGTTTAACAGATCTGTTTGTTTACTTTCTCCTTTCCTTTTTATTATATTTAATAATTCTGTTCAGGATAATGTCTCTTTAACATCATTGCCAGAATTTCCATCTCCATCCCAATTCCAGTGAAGACTGAGATAAAACCAAACTACAGCTTCTATGATAGCAATCACAGTAAACTGTATAAACTGATGCATCAATGAATATAACTCAACAAGTAATGCTATCAAGGACTTGATTTACTTTGGGAGGAAATGGACATATTGATAGACTCCTCCAATTTGAACTGCTTGCAGAACTTGCCTGGACTATATTTCAGTTACATATATTGTAAAATATCATCTGGTGCACCAAATTGTGGTACTGCTGGCATATCTTTGCTGATGGTGTCACCAGTGATGCAATTTCCTTGCCAGCTCACCCCATGTTAATTGTGGTAATGCTGGCATATCTTTGCTGATGGTGTCACCAGTGACGCAATTTTTCCAAGGAGCCATCAATTGGCTTGGTGTCGTGGCATTTCTGTATCCTCCTCCCTTCTACTAGTGATGGTCTAAAATTTGGGGGCCAACAGAGGTGAGGCAAAGAACCTTACCCCCCCACTGGCACCAAGGCAAAATTTGGGGGCCAACAGAGGTGAGGCAAGAACCTCACCCCCCCACTGGTGCATAGGCCTATCCACAAGCATGGCTGAATGCTGGACCGGTAGTCAGTGACGGGTTGCTCTGATTACAGTGGATTCAACCTAAGACAGGAAGCTGACGCCTAAAGGTCAGTTCTCCCATGACGGGTAAGAACCATATGTTAAATTGGACAACCTACCAGGCACGGTCCCTAGCCACATTGCTTGTTACTTAATTAAACAGAAGGGGGCAGATGCTAGGAGCCACAAGCAAAATATATGATGTATGGCACCTTTGGTTGTAAAGCCAGCTAGCCACTGAGGTATTATTATGCTAAGATTTACATTCATATGCAAATTGGGCTCCTGCTGTTCACCTTGGCCTACTACTGGACTCATGTTACGGGGACTCATGGAGAGTTCCCATTGGTTGGGGAAGGATAGTAGGAGGAAATTCCGGGGGAGGTCCGGGGGACCCCGGGTTCCGGGGGATGGCGGTTCCGGTTAGACGCCCGCGTGGGAGGACCGGTTTTTTGCTTGCTGGCGCTGAGAGTGTTGGCGGCTTTTTCAAAATAAAGTTTTGTTCCTGCTTGAGTGGCTCGTGATTCTGTGCCCAGCCAAGACTGCGGCAACATAGTCTTCAGAGGTGGCTAAGAAGGGGCTATTTTAGGATTCCATTGTTCATGCTAAGCTATTAAATAAGAAAGTCAACCTTTGAATTCAGATTAGGGTATGTTGCAACTTTTTTTTTTTTTTTAAACTTTGGAAAGCCTAGGTATCCAGAACTATCTACAGATAATTAATCATCAGTCAGTTTATAAAGTAATCACAAAAGGGTAGCTGTCAAAATTTTATAGGTGAACCAATGGTTGGGTGTGTGGTTTAAAAATGTAGATTTGCCCATGTCTTCTGAGTGAAGCCAGAATAAGGGCCTACAGTTGCCAAGTTTAGTGGACTCTAGATGACTGGTGCAAAGCAGACTGAACAACACCCCTAAGAGGCTGTGGCAGCTACAATTTGATGTTAAAAGAAGGTATTAATTCAATGGCTTTGTTCTACCCCTTCACCTGGCTTGTCTTCTTTAAAGTTAATGTACCGTGTGAGTCAGGGACATGGAGTCAAACCTATCCCATCTAAGATTATAGAATCAAGCTGTGGTTGTTTCATTTCCAGCACAGTTAACATTTCATTTACCTAGTTATCTTTCATCAGACAAAAAGTTTTCGAGCTTGGCACAACTGGAATGCTTTCTTATTTCATTTTTTTTTAAGAGAGAGAGAGAGAGAATTTTTTAATATTTATTTATTAGTTTTCGGTGGACACAACATCTTTATTTTATTTTTATGTGGTGCTGAGGATCGAACCCGGCGCCCCCACACATGCCAGGTGAGTGCGCTACTGCTTGAGCCACATCCCCAACCCGCTTTCTTATTTCAAACACTCATCCTACCCAACATCCTCCAAATAAGATGCATTAAACTGCTTTATCATTTTCTGGGTAAAATTTCAAGAGTTTCTGATCAAGAGCAGAATTAACATTAGATGTTACTATAGTTAAATTTTAACTGTATGCCTCTTTGAAGGAGAGAGCAAAATAGAATATTTTTACTTTTAAATAAAACCATC
The DNA here is from genome assembly GCF_964194105.1 of Spermophilus citellus. Taxonomy (NCBI): domain Eukaryota; kingdom Metazoa; phylum Chordata; class Mammalia; order Rodentia; family Sciuridae; genus Spermophilus; species Spermophilus citellus. The sequence continues at coordinate 136,369,818 of NC_138186.1, read as the reverse complement.
ACATCTTAATTTAAAATGATTTGATATTAGAAGAACAACATCCTATTCATTTCTATCCCCTCCGATATGAGCAAAAACAAGCGTAAAGCACTAAATGACCTGGAGGACCTTCCATTGCCTGCAAAATTTTATGCCTCTGAGTTATTTCCAGTTCATTTCATTATAGAGGAATTTTCCAGAACACTGAGGCTGATGATCACTTCAAATCCAGCCCTAGATGAAAATTGTAGAGAAAAGTAATTTACTCTCAGACCATGCCATTTCTTAATAGATTTGGGCTAAGGGAGGCCCTGATAGACAGTTACTTTGTAAATCAAAATACCCTCCGAAATTATTTATCATCAGATTCTTCCTGTCCTGTTCCCTTTCCTGCTCTATTTCTTCATTCTTTCCCTTCTTCCCTTCCTCCTTTCCACTCCTTCCTCTCTCCTACACCTTCCCTTCCCTTCCTTTCCTTTTTATCTTTCCTCCCACCTTCCATCTCCCCGCCCCCCATGATGTTTATGTTGGGGGTGGGGGACAGAAGTTCTTCTTTTCTTACTCCCTCCCCCTTTTTTTTTTTCTGAACTGGAGATTGAAGTCAAGGGTGCTTTACCACTGAGCTGCATCTCCAGCCCTTTTCATTTTTCATTTTGAAACAGGGTTTCACTAAGTTGTCCATCCTGGGCTGGACCTTCCAATTCTCCTGCTTAGCCTCCAGAGACACTGGATCACATGCCTGTACCACCTCTCCAGGGGGGCCAGCTTTTCTCAAGTCCCAATGAAATAAAATTTGACCGCAAGTAAATTCCAGTTTGGAGTTAATAATAACAGCTTATTATTTTTCAGGTTCATTTAATCCTTACAAAAACTCAATGAAGTAGGTATTAATAATTATTTCCATTTTATGCATGAGGAACTGTGGCACAGAAATGCCAAGTAAACTGTACTACAGTCACACAGCTATCTGTAAAAAGGAAAGTCAACTCCAATTTTTGTTACTGCATCAAACAAGGCTGAGGATAACATAACTTCCAACTCTCATTGTAAAAAAAAAAAAATACTGTGAATAATTTTGAAAACAACTTTGTTCCTGGATTATGAACCATCTTAAAAAGCTTAGTTATAGACTAATAGCAGACTCTTTAATACTTGATTAAAGACCCTTGCCTTACCCTGCTGACAAATGCAAAGCTATTGTACCATAAATTTTGCTGAATCCCGAAGAGTTTTCCATAATGCAAGAGCTGCCTTGAAATTACCTGTTTTCCCCAAAAACTCATAAATAACAACCCTCATCTTTATCTTCTGAGCTGCTGTTATAGTCTTGTGGAAGTTCTGTTCTCCCACCCTGTATTAATTTCAAAACTTAGTTGTGCTTGACTAACAGATTTTTTTCAGGGATATTTTTATCAAGTTGGCAACTGACATCTGTCGAATACTTGATAAGAATCAGAAGACTATACTTTGTTATTAGTCATTTCTAATTCTCCTAACACCAGAAATTGTTGTAATAGCACATGGAAATTATCAAACATCTATAATTATTTCAAGAACTTTTGACATGTCTTTAAAATAAAAACCCCAAACTAATTTTTTTTTTTATATTGTGTGATTTTTAAACTATTGATCCTTAAAAACAATTATCTGTAAGAGCAGAAAAAGGAGTCTCTGTGTAGTCTCCCCAACTCACATAAAAAATAAACCGTGAAATGTAATGGGTAAAATTATTTTCTTGCCAAAATTACACTTATTCATATTTACTTTTATCTTCAGTGTAAGAAGCTAATTTTATTCTGTATTTTTACCTAACCAAAAGACCAACAAGAATGGGATATCCAAACACTGTAAACAACAAACCAACCACAAATGCTTTCAAAATACCCATATCTAGCTATCTGAGAATGTTACAGCTGGGGAGGGGATTTATTCCTAATGAAGGAAGAATTATATGGTGAATATTTCAGGTATCAACACACAAGGCACAAAGAGGGCCTGTTTCTTTGGAAATAGCTGTAAATATATTCATCTGAGTAAAACAATCATCTGTGTCTAGTCATGCATGCTCTCTGCTCCTGTGGTTGTCACTGCTGTCGATCTGAAGCTGAGAGGTAATGGCCTCATGATTCAAAGAAACTGCTGAAGTGTGTACTCAGGCTTCAGTTTGAGAGATGGGTTCATTTATCATCATAATAAGCTATTACCATTGATAGGTCACAACTCATTGAAAAGACAGTCAGTCTAATTGGCTCAATTCCTTCAGCTTTCGATGCGCCTCAAGGAGATAAGCACTCTTTTGCAGGTAATTTTCAATCACCCAACAAACTACCTGTTTAATAATTCATCACATTTCGGATTGGGGTCCTATCACATAGCTCCCTTTTCAATGTGGCAAATGTTAGATTTTTAACTGCATGAAATTTCAGACCCAGGTAACAGAGTGAGAGATTTTGAAATAGTAAGGCAAGAGAGCACCTGCTTTTACTCAGCTGCTACTGTTGGAAGTGATGAGAAGACATCAGGAATACAAATGCCAGTTTTATGTTTTCCCAACAGGCCCTACTGACAATAAGAGAATTTCCTGAAAAAGTCTGGAAAGAGAAGAGTGCTATTGGAATCTCTGTGATTAATTAATCATGCTAACCACTCTTTAGCAGATGGGATTGGGCACTTAATACTTATTAAAGGATCACATGAAAACATCAATTGCTACAGTGAAGTATAAAATAGAGAGGCAATAGTGTGAAAGAGATGAAATTAGAAATAAAAATAAGACTGTTTTAGTTCAAATACCTTATCTTACAAATGTGACAATATGCTCTTCTTGAGTGTGGCAATAGAACACAGTCTTTGAGACAAACTCATCTCAATCCAAATGGTGGATGTTACTCTAAATAGGAAAGTCACTTTAAAATCCCAAATACGTAATCTTTTTCTCCACTTGAGAACACAAATGGTAGTCATACATATATTAGACTTCTATTTTTAATCATTTAAAAATATATTCTGGATCATTCTATATTATTATGCAAATAACTTCTTTTTCTAATTTATTTATAGTTTTATAGTGTTTGATGGCATGGATGCACCAAAATTCATTAAATCAGTTTCTCACTAATGGATATTTTTTGTGGTTACCACAATTGTGGAATGAGTAACTTTGCATGTGTGTATATACACACACACACACAATCACACATACACACACATACATGTAAGCAAAATTCCCAGAAGAGAAGTATATAAAGAATACATGCGTTTGTAACTTTGGTGGAGATTTCTAGGTTGGTTTTCCTGGACTACATTGATGTATATCCCAACCAGGGATTTATGAGGAGCTTTGTCTCTTTAAACCTTCAATAAATAATAGAGCATGTTATCCATTTTGTTGTCTTCCCTACATGACTAATGACAAATGATTTTTCAGTGTAGTTATTATGTTATAAAACAGGCTGAACATTGTTTCACATAGTTAAGACCCCATTTTATTTCCTTTTCTATATACTGCTCAATTACCCTATTGTCCGGTTTTCTGTTGGACTGTTAACCTTGCTCTTATCAAATTTGTATGCTTTCTTTAAAGAATCAAGAAATTTGTGTTTTGTTCACTATATATTATAACACAATTAGAAGTTATAGGATCTAAAAAAATATACTTTACTATGTGTATTGGTTTGCTAGGGCAGCCATACCAAAATACCACAGACTGAGTGGCTTAAAAATTAGAAATTTATTGCTCCATAGTTCTGGAGGCCACAAGTCTGAAACTGAGGCATTGGCACGTCAGTTGTTGAGATGGCTAAGAGGGAAGGGTGTGTTCTAGGCCTCTCTCCTTGGCTTGGTGATGGCCATCTGTACCTTCACATGGTGTTCTTTCAATGTGTGTGTCTCCAAATTTCCCCATTTTATAAGAACACCAGTCATATTGGGGTTGGGCCCATCTTAATGACCTCATTCTCACTTGCCAAATTATTGCTGTAGAACATTGACTACAGTTGTGAAATTTATTTCTTTAGTCAGCTTCTGATGGTCAGAAAACTCAAATCCCACTCACGGCCAGGTCTTCAGTGAAGCAAAGAGAGTGGGCCCTAGTCATTTGCTCAGGAAGATATAAAATAATACACACTAGCTCAATTTTAGTACCTTCAAAATATAGTACAAAATTCCCTCCAGGTATTTCAAACAGTTGTCTAACTTATTTTCCTTTTCTGTGAAGCTGCCGTTAAGTCATATCATCTCCTTACTTACTCAAGTGAAATCTTTGACCATTTTTATTTGTAATGATACCCTTACCACCAGATGCTATGCCAGGCCACAATGAATAGACAGGGAACAAAGTGTTCCTTAACAAATGTCTTTGAGACTATGAAAATTACTTCCAATATAAATTGCCGTAGCATAAAACTATAGAAATTCACAAAACAATGTGCATTTGTTGAAGAGCTTCTGTGTGCCAAGGACTTTTTTGAGGGTTTTGTATGATTCTGCAGGGTGCTAGAATCCTCATTTTTCAGAAAATGAATATCTAGTTCAACTGACTGAAAGAATGTGTACAACATAACAAAGTTTATAAAGAAGAGCTGTAACATTTATATCAGGTCTGTGAAAGGCATAAAAAAGAAAATATTGGCTGTGAGTGTAGCTCAGTGGCAGAGTGCTTGACTAGCATATGCAAAGCCCAAGTTTTGATCGATAGCATGAACATGCAGGCATATACACACCACACACACACACACACACACACAAAACACACACACACATACCACACATACCCCCCCCCCCACACACACAAATGTAACCACAAATAGAATAAAACCAGGTCACTTTCTTACACGAATGTTAGTTTTTAGTAATTCTCATGAAAGCGAAGAAAAAGAAGCCCTAGCCTGAGCTCATGCTGTCAGCAGGGATGGTCCCTTCTGAGGGCTGTGAGGAACTGGTGTGTTTCAGACACCTCTTTTTGGCAAATTGACTGCTGGCATCTCCCACTGTCCTTCCATTGTCTTTCCTCTGTACATGTCTGTGGCCCATTCACCCCTACTACATTGCTCTTGTTCTACTACCAATACTTAAAGAACAATTAAAAAGAATAAGTATGTAAAAAACACTTGCCACTCTAGGTTTATTAATGGTATAATACTGTCACACTAACAATTATTGGTGCATCTCTTCTACTCCAAGTAGGAGAGGGCAGCATATTGAGGGTCTGTCCCCTGTGGAATTGGACAACACTCCATTGGTTCCCCCAAAGTTCTCCACTGAGCTGCACATGGAACATGAATGTCAAAAACACACTGAAAAGTATATGGGAAAAAAACAAAACATAGCTCACTTTAAGGACTGACTGAAGCACGTTCAAATCAGTACTGGATTTGCTTTCTTTGGTTTTGAGATAATAAGTGATAAATGGTCAAGGAAGCCTTTGTTTTATGCTCTTGTTATAGTATAGTCTTCAGTTTTCCAACTTCAGACAGAAACTTTTACGCAAGGAGTGCTCAAAGTTTTAGTTAAACTTTGTGTGTTTAATCATTTATTTAATAATTATGGTTCTTGGCTCAGGGGCTAAAGAGATAACTGGCTGGAGGTCTTATGCTAGAAAGCAAGAGTAGGAAAAAAATAAAACTTATCTTGTTTGATACTTCTTTTATAGGACAAATTTCCACCATATATGATATATATATGAATATGTGTATACACACATATATATGACATGTGTGTATATGTGTATGTGTGTGTGTGTGTGTGTGTGTGTGTGTGTGTGTATATAAACTTTCTAAATACTTCTAATGTTCATCTGTGACAAATTTGCCCAGATTTTACACCAGTGGAAAAGTCTATTTTTGCCTCCATTTTTCAAAGATATTTTGGTCTGATAAAAAAAAAATGCTGGATTCATAGCATTTGTTTGTTTCTGTTGATGTTTTCTTCCCCCAAATTGAATGTGTTATATTTTGGCTTGCATGGGGAGTCTATTAACACTGCTATAACTAGATAACATAGACCTGGTAATTTATAAACAATAGAATAGACATGTATTGCTTAGAGTTCTTGAGATAGGTATTTTCAACTCAAGCACTGGCACATTCAATATCTGATAAAGGCTTGCTCTCTGTTTCCAAGATGGCAACTTCTTTCTGTGTCCTCACATGACTGACAAAGCAAGGTAGTTCCCTTCAACCTCCTTAATAATGACTGTGATTCCATTTGCAAGGAAATGAAGTAATCACTTCCCCAAAGAGCCCCAACCCTTTACACTATTACATTAGGTATTAGGCTTCCATACATGAATTTTCAGGGGAGGGGTGCACATCAATATGTGGATCATAGCATATAGTGTATGACAAGAATCTGCTGTTTCTTTGTTCCTCTGTACATGTTGTATCATTTTTCCCTCTGGGTGCTTCTATGATTTTCTCTTCATCTCGTCTTTCAATCACTTAACTTTGATAGACTATAGCACAACTTTCATGTGAGTTTTGGGTCTATTTTCATTTATTGATTATGTTCCAGGTTATAGTTCATATGCCTTACTTGTTAATGGTCCTGGTATTTTTTTACTTCATGCTAAACATGGTGAATTTTACATTGTTGGGTTCTGAGTCTCCCTCCCTCCCTCCCTCCCTTTCTCTCTCTCTCTCTCTCTCTCTTTCTTTCTTTCTTTCTTTCTTTCCCTTCCTTTGTTCTGACCAGTGAACTCCTACCAATGTAGCCCTAGTTTCTCTACTAGCTTTGTTGTCAACCATGTTGCAAACCAACTTATACTGAAATTACTCTTAAATAAAGTCCCTTACCTTTTCCACTAAGTTCCTATTAAACTGAATGGTCCCCTACCTAGTACCTGTTTAGTTGATCAATTTAAAAAAATAATCTTTGTGCCATTGCATTTCATTATAGAACAGTGAAAATAGAAAAACACATATGAGTATTAGAATGCTCTTTTAGATAATACTTTGCAATATGAGATATTTATTTCCTCATCTTCTCTTAAAAATTCATTTGGTTTATTCTAGGAAGAAATCATTCTGCTAGGCCATACTTCATTTCCAAATAATTCCTGATAGGATTTGATTTATGGAATAAAAAATTCAATCACAGCTGATTTATTCACTTGCTTTTATGTCCATGCTCTTCCCCACATACATAATGATCTTCTTAATTAATTCAAGACTTAAATTAGAGGAAATTTATGGATGGAGGAAAGGGTTTTGAACTCTTCTTTTGGATAATCTTGAGGAATGTGGAGCAAAGGAGTCACAGAAACAAACTATAAGACTAAAGAAAAAAAAGTGGATCATACTTGTTAGAGGATTTTAAATTTCTTAGAAACAAGACTGAAATCATCTTTCAACTCACACACAAATCTCAACTCAAAGGTCATTCATTTCTGAGCAACTTAATAAAAATATTTTTTTTGTTGTTTTTTGTTCTTTGTGTTAAGCAGGAAGCATCGATCACACAGTATTTGTTGAGCTCTTTTTATATGATAAGGGCTACCGTGTCCTGTGAATCTTGAACATCAGACTCTTTCTTCTAATTCATAGCAGCTGTAATTTGGACTCTGCAAAGTAGAACTGAAAGTCAAGCAAGTGCAACAAAGGAGTTCACCAGAGATGACTTTTGAAATCCAGATGCTCTTATGTTGGGAGGCCCTCATAAAGACATCTTAAGCTAGACTACAGGTATTATTGGCACCTACATGGAACAATTTAAATTTTTTCTAAGCAAGCAAAAGAGAGACAGCATAATATTTTAGAACATAAAATAATGTTGTAAATAACAAATCACATAAGATTTATTCAATAATGTTTAGAGACAGAATTTCAAACCTTAATGGTAATGTAAAAACAGAAGCAGACAGGCGAGCCAGATTCTCTTGAGAACTTGAGAGATGCAGGGAATAGCTTTGGGAAGTTGCACTAACTATTTTAGACCACTAGGGTAACCTTAAGTAAATGACTGTTACAGTGTTTCAGTAGCATTTAGTTTACTAGAGCAGTAAATTATCCAACTCTGAAATTCCCAAACTGTTCCTGAATACCTACAGCCTATAGCAAACCAGCAGGATTCTTTGTCCTCTAGCTTGGTTCCAGGCTTACATAAATGCTTTCAAACATTAGGCATTAACATTTGCTAAGCATGTCGAAAATAAAATGCTGCCTAGGATAACCCTGTGCATGCAGGACTTAATTCTTGTTGACTACGTAGAATGAGATGGTTTAAATTATATAAAAATGAGCTGCCTGTTGTGCCAAATATTTACCTAGATGTGAGAAAAAAAATCATGATTACAATTGAGAAGTTAATTCACAGTTGAGATCATGGGAGTAGTTTCTTTTTTTAAAAAAAATTGCTTTTATTTTTTAAATACATGACAGCAGAATGCATCACAATTCTTATTACACATATAGAACACAATTTTTCATATCTCTGTATATAAAATATGCTCATACCAATTCATGTCTTCATACATGTAAGAGGATGAAAGTTACCTCTGTAATCCAGATTTTTCTTAATATAGATTGAATTCTAGCATTCTATCAAAAAAAAGGAAAAATGGGGCTGGGGATGTGGCTCAAGCGGTAGCGCGCTCGCCTGGTATGCGTGCGGCCCGGAGTCGATCCTCAGCACCACATACCAACAAAGATGTTGTGTCTGCCGAGAACTAAAAAATAAATATTAAAAATTCTCACTCTCTCCTCTCTCCTCTCTCACTCTCTCTAAAAAAAAAAAAAAAAAAAAAAAAAGGAAAAAGCAGCTTTACATGGGAGTAGTTTCAATGGGCAGAATAAAAATGTGTGAGTTTCTTCTGGGTCACATCCACTTTCCATACATACTCATAATCATGCACTCATACATTACTATTCCAGAGAGCCAAAAAATGAACATGCCTCAGAGGATAACAGGTACTATACTATATTGGCTCATATTTTTGAGTTTTATTACAACCTGCAGACTTCTATGTGAGTAAAGTGTGTCTTGTGCTGGAGCACTTTTATTATGTGGGGTTAGGTTCCTCAGAAAGAAAGGACATGTGGCATCTCCATTCCAGGAGAGTAAGCACAGCATCTCTCCCTTCTGTTGCAAAGTGGCTTTCTGACCAAGTGACTTGGAAAATGTTTGAAAAGTAGTCATATAAATATTTAGGAAGAGCTAATAGCTGCTCATAAATATATACATACATATTTTTGGACTTAGGAATTAACACAAAAAAAGCAGAGGAGCGATTATGCACCCATAGCCTCTGGTCATGGATGTCAATGAAATTCAGTATCTAAGCAGATGCACAAATATCTTGATAATACTTTTTTTGTCAGATTATGGCAATGGCTCTGATTCAAATAGCAATTACTGCTAAAGAATTTAGCCTCAACTATTTAGGAAAGTAGCTTTATTGAATTTACAAACAAGGCCCTGCAATTTTCCATTTCCTTAGCAAGATATTAAATCAACCAAGCTAAGCATGTCATCATGACTATAATTTACATGATGTGACATGACAGCTAAGATGTACTGTGGTAATTTCTGAGAGCTTGCAGTATTATTGTAGTATCAAAAATTTATATGGTTCAGTTATTAAGGGAAATTGTTTCATTCATACTGAGATGTCTGACAGTAAACCACCAAGGGCTTCCACATTACATTAAAAAATGTCTTCCATATTCAAACAATTTGCACACCCGGTTACCATTATTTTGTTCACTGAATGGAAAGTAGAGCACAGGCAAGCACAGCTTTTTGATGTGAAAATGATCTGTAGGGGAAAATGAAGTGCTTCATTGTGGGTGGTTAAAAGAAACAGTTCAGCCAGGATAAGGGAAGTTATCTTTGGGAACCAACAACTATGAACAGGATGTCCAAATTCTTTGCTCTGATGCTATTTAATACCCCACTTGCTTGCTTTCCTTCTGTCAGTTTGATTTTCAGCCAACAGAAAGAAGAAGCATATGACCAAAGAAGATGTGATGGAAAATATGGCAAATTCTATTATCAGCTATATCTAAATAAATTTTACCATCACATAAAAAAATAAACCTCTCAAACTCATCTAATTTTGACCCAAATCTCTTCTTGAACATCCTATAAGATGTTGAAAAAAAAAGACAGCTTATTTTCATAATTTTTTGGCAATTTTAAGCAGTGGAAATTCAAATCTTATGTGTTATTTTATCCTTGTTGGGAATACAGGAGGTTCCTAAATAGAATAGGATAAAATGACTTCTTATTGTAAGTGGCTCTGCAAATAAAAGTTTAATTAGATTTTTATTATAGCTATTGAATTTTATGCAACATATGCTGTCTCTTTTAAAATACATGTTCATTGAAAACCTGTTTATTCATTTACACATTTTTTTTGGTAATAGCATTTAGAAGCCTGTTAAAAATAAGAACCAGGTTGTGAGTTAAAATTTTTCAATCAGCTGAAACTACCAGTTCCCACTCACTGAGCAACATATAAGCTAGTAAGTTTTTTTTTTTTCATTTTGATACTCTCATGCCATACAAGAGAACCAGTAGCTATAAATACACTTTTAAAATTTTGTTTTAATTAGTTATACATGACAGTAGGATGCATTTATGTACTTTGATATATCATACATAAATGGGATATAATTTCTCATTTTTCTGAGTGTACATGTTGCAACATCATATTGGTCATGTAGTCACATATATACATACAGTAATAATGTCTGTTTCATTTTACTATCTTTCATATCCCCACATCCCCTCCTCTTCCCTCCAATTATTTGTTGAATCTAATGAAGATTTCTTCAAAAGTTACTCTATGTTCTTATGGGTGACAAATAAGTTTTAATAGCATCAATTCACTAACAGATTTGTTTTTCTATTATAGTTTCTGGTTTCATAAAGAAACTTAACTATCAATAACAAGTTATTAATTTTCATAGAATAAGGATATATTCATGAAATTAAGACACCATTTAGTTTCCAACATATTATTAGGCAAAATAAAATAAATTCTAAACACCAAAACACTTATCTAGAGAGAGTTAATCAACAATGGGGACGGGGGAAAGGTTGCATTTCTAAGGCTTATTATGATAATCAGTGTGTATTTTGATATACGTATGAGTAGACTTAAAAAAAAAACATGTTCTTTCAATTTAGCACATTTAGGGTAGTTCTCAGTTTGAATTCCAGGAAAAATGCTGTTTACGTAAGCCTTATAGCAAGCATTTAATTAGTTATGTCATAGATTTCTTTTTCAATTAAGATTTATACCAGGTAGAAGAAAAAGTAGCTCTCTTACATATCAGTTTTGAAAATGAAGTTTAAACAGATAAAGAAAACTTCACTAAGTATTCCATCACGGAACACTCTAAAAAATACCCATTTTCAAATAAACACAACAGTGTTCAAATATCTATAATGTTTTACAAAATATCCTCGAGGTTTCATTAATTTATTCATTCATTAAGAAAGTTTACATGTAAGTTCAACTATATTAAGAACCAGGGATGTCATGGCCCATTAAAGTCTTCTATACAAACCTTACCCCAGCATCAGGAGAGAAATGCCCAACTTGACTTGACTAACCAGTTCTGGCGTTACAGTACACTAGGAATCTGATTTCTCCTTTCTTTAAAAAATGCTAAATAAAACTCACTCTCATTATTGGTCAGTTATAGGAGAGGAACAAGAAACATGCAAACATATGGACTTACTTTGTTTCCCAAATATGGAGCTGGAGCACTCCAGTAGTAGCTGTCTGGCAGGACTCTCCGGGCCTCCACGTTACTGATGCTGATCTGCTGAGGCGACACCAAGTTGTCCTGCTGGGGAGACACTTGAATTCGGCCAGAGATGTCGGTCAGATACCAGCCACTCATGTCTTGTATCTTAGAAAAAAACAAACATCAATAATTATAAACAACTATCCATCACCTTCTTCTCTATGTCACATTCCTTGTAGTGTCCATGTTTAGAAATTAGAAAACCAAACTATTAACACTTAGAAGAACATGAAATTCATGAATGTCACTAACACACTCATATAAGCTCCCATTGTTTATTTTTCCGTGATGTTTCCAGGAGTTTTGATAACAATGTATAATAATCAGTTTTTATTGATGTTGTACTTTTAAAAAGTTCCAAGTACTGTAAAAACAGAAATTCATTCAAAGTTACATTATGGTTAAAACAGTATATAATTCATCAAATAATCAGAGTTTGAATTTCATATTTTTCATTCTATTAATAATTTCTTGTTGCTTAAGGAAATAAAATATTTCAAAAGAATTACATATATATTTGTAAAGCAGAGGAAGAAAAGAACGAAAACATACAAGTACCTAAAAGGTGGCTTTACATTCAGTGTTTCTTCCCCTCCCACATTTTAAAATTTCTGTGTAGGTTTAAGGGCATACAAATCCCCCAGCCAGTTGCTATGACAACATCTCACAATACTGTATTTATTCTTTCCCACAGGGTCATAAGTACTCTGGAGACCCACATCCTAGATCCCTGGCCAGAAAAGGAAGGAACCTTGCAGGGAAGGGGGTGCATGATGATTGGCTTTTTCATTGCTCTGCTCCCGCCAGGGTCAGGCATATTGCCACACTTTGAATTTAAAACATCCTACCTGCTTAGGATAAAGCTGAACTGAGGTTTCAGGCTACTCACTACCAGGGATCTATGAGACTTTTTTAACCTCCTTGGTGTTGTGATGTGTTGGGAAAAGAATGGTAATGGTGATGACGTGTGGCTAAAATATTTTTTAAATTTCTTCATGTACAGATCATTTGATTATGCTTATCCCAAAGCTGTAGAATCTTTAGTACTTTTGTGGTCAAAAGAAAAACAAAAACAAAGTGAAAACTTATTGGCTAGCTAGACCATAGATAATAAACTCCTTCCACCTTTTCCCCTTCCAAGGGAGCTGAGTTGGATTCAGTGGACCTTGGTTCTAAAGACCCCAAAGCTTGAGTGCCACCAGATGTGCCCCTTGGCTGGTAATGAAGCTTTAATATGTCAGTGGAGACATCAGGAGGGTGGGATGGGGCTCTATAAGGGAAATGAGGAAGTTAGACTGAATGCCCATTTTATATTGATTCTTTGAACTCAGCTTCAAAAGCAATACATTTGATAATGTCTACACAGATTCAAATTCAGGCATGGGAGGATCATTAGAAACTACTCATAATATTGCAAATTTCACTTAACAGCCATATGGGCAGAAAAATATTTATACTTATATTCTGAATTATTTAGCTTATTAAAGCTAAGCAGTGTTTGGAAGATAGCTTATCAAAATAGTCTTTGTAAAGCATAACTACAATCTTGTACTACACTGCTCAAAATCCTTATCTAACTCTCCAAACAAAACATCCCAATGTTTCAGTCCATTCAACTTCATAAGACCTAGTTTCTCATTCACCCTCGAAGCTTTTCTCTCCTACACTGTATATACTAAGTCCAGCTACACAAACTCTCTGAAATTCCCCGAAGGTCCCATTTCCCTCAACTCTTCTATAAGGGGATAAATTGATCTCTGCAAAGGAAACCATTAGGAAGTATTCTGGGCAGTAGAGTTAGAGAGGTAAATATATTTACATTAGAGGAAGAGAATCCTAGTTATGATTAAATAGGTAATAATTTAAAAATCTTCCAATCAACTAAAAATGAAGGTGTTGTTTAAATTTAGTGTACTTTTTAATAATTAAATAGCCCAGGAAGCATCAAACAGCAATTAAAAGTTGGTATTTACTAAGTGTGTGTGTGTGTGTGTGTGTGTGTGTGTATATATATATATATATATATATATATATATATATGAATATAAATATACACAAACATATATATATATTTACTATGTATATGATAAAGGAGTTTTTCAACTTCCATACAAAACATGTTGGTAAATGGAAAATGTAATGTTTTATATTACAATCTCGTGCTTTCTCTATTATATCATGAACCCTTGGAATTGAAACAACATGAATTCCATTATTATTTCACATACTAATCACAGGCACTGAAAGACTAGACAATTTATTCTAAGAGGTGCCAGAATACAGCATTACAAATAAAACCTTAAAGGGTTTGAGCAAATATACACAAATAGCATCACTTTAAAAAAATAACTCTAAATAGAAACTCATGGTAATAAATTACTTTTTGAAAATATTTGTTACAAAGAAACAACAGCAGCAATAAAGAAGACCCTGGAGTGGCACAAAGAATTAAATAGCAGTCCTTACATTGCCATAGGTCCAGTAGGAACTCTGACATCTGTTTGAAACCCCTGAACAAAAACACTCATCACAGCCTTTCCTGTTATCCTCTTGCAAATTGAAGAAGCCAGATTTGCAGCGACTACAATCTCCTCCTTCAACATTCTCCTGCAAATAGAGAGGTGTGTTAGCAACAGACAGAGATACCCCTCAAGACGAGGAGTTATACCTCTGCTTGTCTCAGGAAAATATTAACTGTATATTTATTTTACTTACAAACTTATTTAAAGTATAATATTATTTTTAAAATCAGATCATAAGCTGCTTGTAAAGTTATATCCATTCAAATCCCATGGAGGGGGCAGAGATTATTGGATGCTAATCTTCATGTTTGTTAAGTGTATTGAGCAAATGTTATGATAAAATACAAGAATATGTTAGCCTGACTAAAATGGTGCCATTCAGGTTCACGGTTCTGTTCTATGGAGCAACTTCCATTTTACTGAACAACTTTGCACATGATATATGATAAAATTAAACATGTTAAACTTTTACCTGGATGCATAATAGAACACTGATGTTATACAAATTGTAAAATACTTTTTATACAACAGACTAAAATGCATGCCTTTGAGCACTAAAAAGCGCTAATTTGACAGGAAGAGGAACTAGGCCAAATAATCTGGAATGTTTTCCTGATCAGACTAACTGCAAAAGGAAGAAAGTTTTCCCTGGTTAATTTTTTACATTGTTGGCTTTGACACATTGGTCTAGCCAGTTAGTGATATAAGGATATTATGGGAAAAATTCATTCTTGTTGCTGACTGCTCTCCAGATTGGTTCCATTAATTCTACTCCTAGTGCACTGAAAGTTATTTCTTGATAGGTGAGCCTCAAATGAGGTCTTATGCCAGTGGAAGTTGGCTGTATAATGAAAAACTGGGAAGGGTGTAATATCTCCATTTAAGAGATGGTTAATCTTGACTAATTCTTCTAAATGAAAGTTCCCTGCTTTCCAGAAAATAGATTTTCAATATTACTTAAAGGTGAATTTATTCTGCATTTCCCCTCTTCTTAAATTCCCTTTACACCTCAATTTTGAAGCTTTCCTTTTTCCTTGGAGAACGAACTTCTCTCTCAACTGTGTTCAGATGGCCTTTTGTACACTGCCTTAAGATAACCACAAAAAAATGCAGTTTTCCTGGATGTGTACCATAATCTATTCAGAGGTAGAAACCCTATTTACTTGTGCTTATTGTGGTAGAGCAAATTGGGAACTTTAGCAGTTTAAGATTTGACAGACTGGTTCTGCACGCTGACACACAACAACTCTGCTTATGGACATTTAATCATAGAGGCTTGCAGTGGTTACAGGTACCTATAAAAGACAACTACAGTAGCAGAAGCAGGAAGCAAAGCAATGGGGACAGAATAATTTTTATGCTTAGTTCAGTAAAATTCCCTAAGCTGTATGAGCAAAGAGTCACACGGTGTTGACTAGCTTGTATCCATATAAAGGAGTGTAGAATGAAACCTTCAATAGAATTGCACCCACTCCCTTGCTTTGATGTACCAAAAAACTTGCTTATGTTTAAAAATAAGAGTCCCACTGTGCTCAGGGCTCAGACTTTGAGAATTATTCCTCATTATAGTCCATTTAATAAAGTGTTGCTTCCAGATCTTGGTGTCTTGACTTTTATTTTCCAACACACTTCAATCCCAGAAAATAAGAAATCCTGGTCCAACATTGAATGCAGACTTCATAATTTTTTTGTCAAGTGGTGGTGATTTCTGCATCCAAAAAAAGTGCTCTGAACATAATAGATGATGAAGAAGATATTTTTAAATAAGTCAAGATTGGGAAGAAGACAAGTATGTTAAAAATTTGAGAATTTATAAGGTAAAATAGAAAAAAATGGCATAAATGTAAGGAGGGATTTGGAAGAGCTTCTCCTTATATCTAGAACTTGTTTAAAATTAACTTTTTGGCTCTGCATTTCTAAGGTCCATTGACATCAACCACTTCTGCATCACTGGAAGCCTCAACAAGGGGGTGTTTCTCCTCTTGTTTCATGTGTTAAACTGTAGAATCTGATATGCACACCAAATGAAGCAATGCATTAACATTCTTGCAAGTTTTAATTTTTTTAAGGTAGATTTCAGATATTTTGAGATGATTTCAGAGAAAGTAATAAAACTTATTTCAGACCTAACGGGACACGTAAGTCCAGACAACACTGAAGTTGAGGGCATCTTCAAAAGATTACACAGGCAGAAGGATGAAACATAGCTATAATTATAGTTCTGCTTCTCTTGTTGAGGACACAGGACAGCTGTTCTGAACACTGTGTTCTTCTGTGCTTGCTCTAATCCACTTTTCATTTACTCTCATTTGAAAGCAAATCATACCACTTTTCTGAGACTCAGATTGAGTTCAACAATTAGAAAATTTTAGACATTAGTTGCATTTTCTTTAGCTTCATTTTAGCCTAGTAACATGACCCTGAAAATATGATTAAATAATTGCATATTCAATTCAATTTGATAACCTGAAGCAACACATTAGGGAAGAAATTCGAAGTACCATAAATATGAGCAAGTCAAGGTCTCTGTCTTTAAAAGCCAGCATCTACTTAGGTAACAAGATAGACTCACAATCAACTCTAATGCAAGATGGAATGTGGTCACTGCATCTCAGAAGTGAACTAAATTATAGGTGTACCATAAGGAAGTACTAATTTCTGCTGCAAGCTTTAGGAGGTTTTACAGCAGGAGTGAAATTTCACATAAACTTTAAGTCTGGTTTATGAATTCAACTAGTTGGCAGGGATAGAACAAGAGACTCATGTTAGCAAAGATATTGGAAACAAGAATATCGTAATAGGTAGAAGGTTCATTCATTATTTATTCTTTCAAAACAAATACATCGAATAACTCCAATATGCTAGGAGCGTCACTTGCTTCTTGCAATCCAGGGTCTCTATCCTCAGTTTATAGATCCTAAAGGCAATCCTAATATACATTGACCTGACATTCCCCCTTAAGAACTAGTAAGTCATTTGTGACTGCTCAGCAGGAGATAAATCAATAGCACTATACTTGAGGGACTTAACATCAATAGCAGTGAGTAAAATGTCTAAGAAATGTGAGTCATTGAACAACAAAACCTTTCACTTTTTATGGTGCAATAATGGGTTACCTCAACAGGTTTAGGGTATGTAAACCCTGCATATAATGATGATTTTTATGTTATGGGAAGATAACCAATAAACCTTCATATGCCTGGGTCCTAGAGTCACAGCAGATACTTTATAAGGAGAATGCCTGGCTTTGGCCGGTTGGAGGCGCCAGGGCCATGCTGTACCAGTGTGAACTCTGGAGGTACTGAAGACTGGGTAGTTTAAGATTGGTAATATGGGCCATTATACATTATAACTGAGCCCCTGGTAAAAGTCCAGAACATCAAGACTCAGATGAACTTCCTTAATGAACAACAATTTCTCTGAGTAGTCACATACTTTTGCATGGAGAACTTAGCCTTCAGTGTGCTTCCACTGAGACAAGATAACTGAGAGTTTGTGCTTGCTTGGTCTCTCCCAAACTCTTCCCTATGCATCTTCTGTTTTTGGCAATTTTAATCTGCAACCTTTCAAGTAGTAAACTATAATATGAATATAACAGCTTTCTGAGCCCTGTGAATCCTCTTGACAAATCATTCAAACTGGGGTTGATCTTAGGGTCCCTGACACATCATGCTAGTGATGTAGGACATCTACATCTACAAAAACATGTCTCCAAGTGGTGATTTTGCCTTGTTCATTTTGAAAAATCTTTGAAGTGATGTATTTTAGGTCTTCACACTAATCCTTCTCTTTCTATACCCAATTCAATTCATTCCCCTCTATGAATGATTGTCATATTTTTACAGCATTTGCAAAAACCTTACATAAGATTTCATTGCATATTTATTTAATGGTACAATTTTAAAAATCTATACTCCCACTTTTTATTCCTGAGTCTATACCTTATATTTACTTTATAGTGAATAATAGTTTCTGCTAAATTGAATTTTATCTGAGGCCATCTCCATACTTTGAGTTCCTACATAATAAAAATGCAACTTAATTTTTTAATGATTAGAAAACCTAATTTAGGAGTATATTTATTGTAACAGATAGTCAGGTTTCAGCCAATCACAAACAGCTAAGCTTAAGCCAATTACAGGCTGCCAACTGATCAGTGTTCAAATAAGGCAAATGCCTAGAAGTAACCCATCAAGTTGCTTCTATACTCTCTCTCTCTCTCTCTCTCTCTCTCTCTCTCTCTCTCTCTCTCTCCCCCTCCCTCCCTCTAATATTTATTGACCACATAAGTGTGCAGAGTTCTCTGAATCTCTTCCAATTTTGAGTACTACCTGATTCCTGAACCATTCTTGCTCAAAGAAACTAAATTAAATTTATTTTGTCAAGAATTTTTATGTTTCTAATAAGATTGAGGTAGATTCATTATCCAAAATTGCTAGATTTTGATTTTTCTCAGGCTCTACTGCAAATACTGAAATATAACTAAATAATAAATATAATGCATATATGACCTGCTTATTTATCATTCCTCATGGCCTACTTAAAGGGCCGTTTGAAGTTGGTAGGAAGATGAAGAACTGGAGAAAATCTTTGGATTCACTAAACATATTCTTTCTAAACACATATCAACATAGATATCTGGAAAACTAATCTTATTAGGTTCTACTTCCTTTAACAAACTCCCTTGAAAGAGTGTATAGTTGACTGCATATCTAAATAATGTTCTACTTAGTGCTTCACAATTTTTCTTTTAAAAATAAGTCTTTTTTTTAAAAAGATGATGATTGCTAGAGAACATTATAGTGCAATAATAAATATTTATACAATAGAGAATAGCACAATTCAAAGACAGGAATATAGTGTTTTAAGACATTTGTGTACACCTTCATAGAGGCAAGGGTTTCCTACCTCCTCTATAATGTGTTTCACAATCTGTATATAATTAGCATCTTTATGCTATCAGTGTAATCTTAGCAGCCTAGATCCCAATTCTTTGTATTGGTCTTCAGGGGTACTATTGCTTTTTCAAAACTTGTATGATTTATCAACATTGTCATCTGTTACTCAGTCCCTGATTGCATTCCTGATTCATTCCCTTGAAGTTTCCTCTTGATATGAATGATTCAGGACTGATGTTATGATTTTTAGCTTGAGAGTGAACCATCTGCTTTAAGGGTGAGCTCTTTGTGCAATTGAATTTCTTTTGCTTTCCATATCAATTTATTAATAAACAACTCACACATTATTTCTCTTCTTGGTTTATTCTTTGTATGACTCATTCATTCATCAAACGACAGCTATTCTATGTGGTCTAATAGGTGATATCAGAGGAAAATAAAATTGCCTTCAAGAGAAAGCAATAGAGCAAAGGAACTAAGAGAAGTGCATAGATAACATTTCACAAGATATGCACTGACTGCTCTGAGAGGGGTTCAGAGAACATCCTAAGACACCACAGTCGTCTCTGCCCCTGAAGGAAAAGTGAGGCAGAAAAGCCACAGGGTTGAGCAAAGAAGATGTATCCCAAGATTTTCATGATAAGGTGAAAACAGGCTACTGTAGCACTATCTATTTTTTGGGGGGAGGGGTACCAGGGATTGAACTCAGTGGCACTCGACCACTGAGCCACACCCCCAGCCCTATTTGGTATTTTACTTGGAGACAAGGTCTCACTAAGCTGCTTAGTGCCTCACTTTTGCTGAGGCTGGCTTTGAACTTGTGATCCTTCTGCCTTAGCCTCCCAAACCCCTGGGATTACAGGAGTGTGCCACCATGCCCAGTTTGCAGCAAAATCTTCATTTACTGGAATGTCCCTAGCAGGAGGATCTATCAAAATCCATTTACTGAAATAAATGAATAAATAAACACAAAGAGTAAAAGCACTGTTTTAGTTATTTATTTACCCTTTATATTATAAGGTTGGCAGAGGCCATGGCTCAGTCCCTGAAGTCCAGGTGGGATCCTAACTATCTGATCAGGAGAGTGAGACGTTATAACTTCCAGTCTGGATGCTATTTTAATCATTATGAGATTTATCTTTCCTTTAACTACTATTCCATCACTTCTTTGTACTGATCAACTTTAAAAAGAGTTATTAACATAATTTAATACATTTAAAAATGTACTTTATTCTTTATTTAAACAAACTAGGCTCGACTCTATTAAACAAGCATTTCCACTGGGCAGCTCCTGTCATTTTGTTTTAATATTTTATCTATTTAGAATTCACTGCTGAGTCTTTCTGATGTACAGATTCAATAACAGTTTTCACACTGAAGCCTCTAAAATAGGGTAATTTCCAAATGCTCCAGATGTCTACTGTAGAGATTAATATTCCCAATATTCTACTTGTGTTATTTTTAGAGCATTATTCTAATTGATTATATTAAAAATTAAATATGAACCAATAATAATAAATTATTTTTCATTGTAAATAATCCAGATAACAAATATTTTTATTCTTATATATTGTGATAATAAAATGCCATTTTAATTGAGACCAGTTTTCTCAGTTTATTCAACCAATTTTTCATTATCATGTCCCTAAGGAAATCTGTTTAGTTATTCTTTTTTTTAATAATAATCCCTCATGAAATTTTAATACTATAGATACATTGTATGTACAGATGTATTTTGTGAATATGTTTGCCTTATACATAAAATGAATATATTTTCATCACCCAAGAACTAATTTTCATTACCTTAAGAGGAAACGGGTGCTTACAGACGCATATCTCAATTGAACATATTTACCAGACTATATAATTAAATATATTATGTCCTATCCTACAAAAATATTTATAGTGCTTTTCATTTTCTTTTCTTTTTTTTTTTTTTTTGGTTTTCTTTTCCCCTGGGGGGCGGGAAGCAGAAGGAGTGGGGGGGTGGGCACCTTACTAGCTTTTTTTAGTTTTGATTTCTTTAAATCAAATTCTGTTGAGCTAACATCAATTTCTTTTTGCCATAGTTTCCTCAGAATAGTGTCTCTCTGGAGAAATAGAGTCACAGTAATTTCCTGTATTCTGTATCAGGAAGCTGCCTGGTTATAAATGAGGTACAACTTCTGCAGTGCATGCTTATCTGTGGTTGTTAGCCAACTGGGAATTCTATTGACAAAGTTACCAAGAATATCTGCAGTGACATTTAAGGATTGTGTGTGTGTGTGTGTGTGTGTGTGTGTGTGTGTGTGTTTGTGTGTGTGTGTATGTGAGATAATTGCTTCAGGAATTTTGCAGTCGTACTTGGTTTTTTTGGGGGTATACAGTCAATTACAGGCTTTCTTCCATTATGGCCTTCATTCTAATGCATCCTAGTATTAAAAGAAGTTAACAAATGGAAGAATAATTGGCTAATTAGCAGTATTTGTTGAGTGTTTACTCTAAACACAGTGTTCTGAGGCTAGATGACAAATAGTTGATGGGTTAGGAATGAAGAAAACAAATGAAAATTAGTTTTTACTTTTCACAAGTTGAGTTTCAATATTACTGAAAAGACTCATAGTCATATAGCATTTAACATAATAAAAACATTTTATTCAGAAACTATTGCAATAGGGGAAGGGAGAGCTACATATAGAACTGAGCTTCATGCCTGATACAGCAAAGGCAAGTGGGGATTTATAGTCAAGGAGCAGAAAGGGTTAGTGGGTGGAAAACTATTGAGAGGAAACATCAAAAGTAGGTAGCATTCCTGTTAAATCAACCTAATAGGATTCTCGTTAAAGACAGGTCAAGGTACTTGGATATTAAGAGTAGGGAATTCTCTGTGCACTGATCTAGTAGGATTCTTGGTAAAAGTGGGCTAGGCATGAAAATAAGGCCTAAAGATGACATCTAATAAGAGGGCCCAGATACAAATTTCTGAATGCAGTCTTCATGTTAAAAAATTCATGTTTGCAATTTTAGATCCAGGATAAAACATATACATTGAAGGTCCTTTGAAGAAATGCCCAAGGTTCAAATCTAACATGTTAAATGACGTGACCATTCCTATATACAAATGAAAAAGAGGAGGAAAATTCAAAACCAATAAAAAAGTTAACATGCCATAAAAATCCTATTAGGGAAGGATAATTAAAACTTACCTGTACTTGTGAAAAGGAATAGAAACAACAACCAAAAAAAGTAATCCAGTAGGCATTTATGGTTATACTTTATGTTTGTACAGAACTTCAATGTTATAGTAGACTATGAAATGGAACTGACTATGAAATGGAACTGACTGTCAAACTTCACAATTTTTTAAAGATTTCTACTTTCTCATATAGAGTTGCTATGTTACCTTCTTGTTGTGTAATGATGGAGAAATTATATAGGACCCCTGTCATCCCCAGAGGTAAGACAGACATAAAATAGGATTGCAAATTGTGAAAAGATCATAAAGGGGGACAGTGTAAAAGTGATTGTGGCAGAGAATGATTTCTATTGATGTACCTGGGAGAGCTATGCTGAGAAAGTAAAGGTAAAGCTGAGCCTTGAAAAGCACATAGCTAAGCAAAGGAAGGGGAGAGCTGAGATTTCCCGAGCAGTCTGAATAAAGCTTGTAAGATTGCAGAGTTACAAAAGGCTTGGTGACCCAAGGAATTTGAGCTAGGCTGGAAGACAATGATTGAGGCTCAAGAACATCCTAGAGGAGTAAGTCAAGGCCAGATCACACAGTCCTGTGGGCTAAGAAGACTTAATGGAAAGTATAATAAAAAAAACCAAAGCAAAACAAGATGAAAATAACGTTTGATTTCTAGTCTTTCACTAAGTCTTTAATAAAAACAAAAGCCAATGTTCCTACATAGATCAAGGTCAGCTTATATTATTTATCACATTCTGCAATCCAAGTGACTTTGAATAAATAATATAGCACCAAACTAAAACAGAGCCAATTTCTAGCAGGTGGTACTTAAAATAAACAAACACCAGAGTCAGAGAGCATTTCTGTTCAGTAGATTCAGCTATCTAAGGTGGACTTGTAATTCAAAAAGACAGAAATTTCAATCATGTATAATAATGTATAAAAACTTGCAAATAATTTTGTCTCACATTATTTTTGCTTTTATAGTTGGAATATAATGAGGATAATGTTCCTTAATATTATTGTCTAAATAAGAGTACAAGAGAACCCCATACGTGTAAAAGCAATAGTGTGTTATAACTTTATGTAAATGATAATTTGATGTCATTTGTTTTCTTTATCTAAGGTTTCTGAAATTTATCAATGTTTTTACATATAGACGTATTTCATTCACTTTAACTGTTTCTTTTATAAGATTAAATGAACATTCAGTTGTTCATTCTTATCTGTAGGGGACTGATTACAAGATTCTACATGGATTCCAAAAATCTAGTGATGTTCAAATTCCTTACATAAACTCATGAAGCATTTGCATATAACCTATACACAACCTTCCATATATTATAAACCTGTGAATTACTTATAAATACTAATACAATGTAATGCAATATAAATAGTTATTATATTGTTTAGGGATAATTGTAAGAAAAAGTCTGTGCATATTCAGTATATTTTTTAAACAATATTTTCAATATGCAATTGTTTAAGTCTGAGGATGTGGAAACCTATGGATACAAAGGGTTATTTTACAACTTACTTTTGCTATATTACAACTTACTTTTTTACTATATTACAACTTACTTTTGCTATTTTTGGATATTTAGATTTTTTTTCTTTTTGTTATAGAAAATAGGTTTATGTTCAACATCATTTATATACTTATTTAAACATATAGTTAAGAATTTCATTAAGGGTAAATGTTTAAATGTGGAGTCCTGGATGACAGGGTTTTGTCATCTCAAAGATACTAGATAATGCCATATTGTTTTCTTAAATTATGCTAGTAATATACCTTAATATTCGCAATGGTAAACATTTCTATTTCCCCAGATTTTCACTGGTGTTTGGTATTATCAACTATCTCCACATTTATATTTTAGGTTATATTCTTCAATAATTTTTAAAAATTACTCCTATTTTTAAAACATTTCTAGGTATCACAAAGCTTATGTTGCTATTATAACTATTGTTATTACTGTGTAGAAAATGCTACAGTTTTTTATAGGCTGATTCGTGTATCCTGCAATGTAGTAAAAACCTTTGTGTTTAATACTCTTCTTACTAAAGCACATACATTATTTAGTATTTATTTCTATGAAGACAGATTAGTGGTGAATATTCACAAATTACCATATTCATCTCTAATTTTAGTATTTTTCTCTTTTTCTTGCTGGTAATTAGGTTTCTCTATGGGCCTTGCTGGTGGGTTGTTTTGTTTAATTTCATTAAATTAAGGATGTATGGTTTCTTTGTTGATTACTCTTTTATCCTTTGCTATTCCTTGAATACTGCTTCTTGAATATTGTTTCTACCCAATATCATCTGCTCTTTTCTCTGAAAATCCCTGCTAAAGTTAATATTGTTTCTACCCAATATCATCTGCTCTTTTCTGTGAAAATCCCTGCTAAAATTAGGTTGAACTTCATCTTTTCTTTTATTTCAATCATTTCTTTACCTTCCTATGCCACTTGGTAGGCAATTTCCTCTAGACTGTATTTTCTACTCTATCCAGTAGTACCTAATCTCTTGTTTAAATCACTGTTATAGTTTGGATATAGGGTATCACCCAATAGCTTCTAGGTTAATGCAGGAATGTTCAGAAGTAAAATGATTGGATTGTGAGAGCTATAACAGAATCAGTTTAACCTAATTTGAATGGACTGACTGGGTGGTACTTGGTAGGCTGGTGGGCTGTGGCTGGAAGGGGGTAGATCACTGGGGCCTTCCCTGGAAGGGTTCACCTCCACTGTGTCCTGATCCCCACTCTGCTCTCTCTCTCTCTGCTTCCTTGCTGCCAAGAACATCCCAGCATCCCTCCATCACACCCATCTGCCATGATGTTCTGCCTCACCTTGGGCCCAGAGAATGGAGTTCACCCACCATCACCTGACCCTCTGATACCAAAATAAATTTTGAGCCAAAATAAATGTTTTCTTCTCTAAGTTTTTCTTATGGCTATTTTAGTCTGAAAGGCTGACTAAAATATCTATTGACTGATTTTTTATTTCTAATGACTATATATATTTTAAATTTTCTTTTCTAAACCAGGTTATTCTTGTATTTTAACATAGGACCCTACTTTATATAATTTTTATAGTTCTTATTTTTTATTCTTTAATCTTCAGATCATATTTTAATGATGGTACATTTTAACATAGTTTTAGTTTTATGATTTATGAGACAAAAGGGATTACATGTTTTATGATTATATGATTTGTTTCACACTATGCTTTCTAGTTTTTAGTGTACAAATATTCTCATATTCATGGCTACCAATTTCCTTTTGTAGTTATTTTTCTCTTGTGCACTGTGCTGCTCTATAGTGAACTCATTTTTAGTTGTAGTTCTGTTTCTTTTTCCTATGGGAAAACCACTTGCTTGATTTATTGGAGAATTCAGTCATATAAGGGAGAATAAGATTGACTCCATTCCCCTGTGGCACTCCGGTTTGGAGATAGGCACTAATTTTTCACTACCCACAATCCCAAAGAAAAACTGCCTGTCTAGGTTTGCAGGAAGAGTTTTCTAGACCCCTTTTCAGTTTCAGAGATCATTAGCAGTATTCTTCCTTAAGTTTAATCAGCTGCATTTTCCCTCAATCTTACTGTCCAGTCCTTTGTATTAAATACCCAAACTTTAGTTACCATCTTATAACCAAGACTAGCCTCACACCTACTACTTCACTCAGTGTTGAGTTTTGCTTGAATTTATGCTCAACTTCAATTTCCTTCCTTGGTCTGATGCCTGGAAAATTCCCTTTCTTTAATGAATCAAAGTGTTTTAAAATCCATTTGCTATGTTATGGAGCATATCTAGGTGTTTAAAATAGCAGAAATGTGAAAGGTGTCTTCCACATAAACTCAGTGTGGCATTTAAAGCATCAGTCATTTAAAATTAACACTAGAAAAAAATTTAGTCTCAAGACTTCATAAAGAAGCATTTCAATAAAACATCTTCATACTTGAGATATTTCTTTCTAATGAAATTACAAAAAAAATTCTCATTATCTTATAGTATAAGGAAATAGGTATGCATGTGCTTAATAGTTAATGTTCATGTTGAAGATGATACTTATGGAGATTATTTTACATGTAATTTTCATTCTATTTATAAGTAAATACTTATTTAATATTACTAAATTTGATATCAATAGTATATGCACATGAATACACACACATATTCTTCCTATTCAGTCAAAAATCTATAATTTATATGAATTTATGTCTCAAATATTTTGCTTCTTAAATAGCTTTTTGGTCCATGCTGCTTTAATGATCAGTTGACACACTGTGACAAACCATGTTTTCATGAAACAGAAGGAAATATCACTTTTCTCTCTACATTAGTACGTATTCCTTTCAGTATTGAAATTGTATGTGTGATTTGCTGAAATATTTAGCTTTTATTATTCTTGTAAAGAAGAAGCAATAGGGTCTCAATTACAGTATGTTGTGATAGAATTCATTATAATATATTGTGATATAATTATTATGATATATATTTGTGATCTGAATTGCTAGAACAAATAGTCTGTGATCTTTATGTAGAGATTTTGTGAAACTTGTTTTCTACACGTTTTTATTTCCCCCAAATTGTTTTTAAGAACAGAGAGTCTACTATTTAAAATATCATCTGGCTGAAAGACATTTCTTTTAATGATGCTATTTACTTAATTTTTCAATCTCTTTTATGATTTCTTAATTGCTATTTATCGTGCATTTTAATTGTCTGCACAGAGCTTCAAGTGTCTTCGTGGGAGGCATTTTTCTTATTAGGATGGTAATCACTTCTCAGTACAACATTAAGTCAGGCAGAGAGCTGGCACATGGAGCCCAAGGAGCTTTCCTTGGGAGCTCTGCAAACACTGCAGCTCCCTTATTCTAGCCTTTCTGAGTGTATTTCCCAAGGAAAATTAACAAAATGAGGTCTACCTCCCTCACTTTTGTGATTCTTTCCTTGAGCACACCATCAAACCATCAGTCTATAAATGGTAGGTGTATGAAATGCTTCCTGTATTCTATAGATTCAGGACATTTCTCTTCGATTTTAAGCCTAGCCTTACCTGTCATTTATTTGCGCAAGTGGTAAAGGTTAGAGATTTCTATGGAGTTTGGGGAAAAGAAAATAAAACACACACAAAATTCATTTCAGTACATATCAGCGAAGAAGCACTAAAAGCCTGTAAAATTGCAACCCCCGCCCCCGCCCCCCCCCCAAAAAAAAAGCATTCAGGATGGACAGGGGAAATGTCCTTAAGCAAGTAATCACTCATAGACTGCTATCCAACCTTGGTCTATGAGAGCAATTTTTCATTTTAGATAACATTGGAGTAAAATGTATTGAATCTAGAAAATTTACTATCTTCCAGTACATGATAACTTTTTACCATGGCCTCATGGACTTCTGCTTCCTTATGTAGACAGCAAGTTGGCCAAGTGTTCCAAGTTCAATAGCCCAAGATTGGCAACTAAATAGCCCCTGATAAAATAGATGCATTCTATGCAACCATTATAATTTTTAGCTTTATATTTTAGATATGCTTTTTTCAAAATATATATATTTAGCATTAAATGAATATTTGCTACTAATATTAATATTAAAACTAATATTTTCAACAACTCACTGTCTACTTCTTATAATGTTGTCATGGCTTAATGTTGGTATTCACACATACAAGGATATACATCTATCAGCCATAACCATGTAATATTTAAAACTTTCTAGAAAAGACTAATAAACTAGTAAGGCTAGTAAGCCTCCATCTATGATTTTAAAAAAATGAAAAAAGTAGTAATTTTTATTTTTGTATCATTATGGCATACTAACTTTTTCAAAGAATTGTTCACTCTCTTAGCTACTGTAGCTATACACTGATCAGAACATTATGGAGCTGATTATTATAGATAATGTAAATATGTCTTATTTTAGATTTGAGCATGCCACACTGTTCCTTCTATGTGTGTAAGCTGCAGGTGTAATGCATCCCTCTGAGTGTACATGATGAGCTATTAGCTGAGCATGTACAATAAATAAAATTTCATTTCTAAAAGTAGTCTTAGGAGAAAATATTGAGTCTTTAATCAATTCCACTAGGTCTTCTTATACTTTTGGTAATTAAACCAAACAATTGAATATGGTGAGAATATTAAGACCTATCTAGGTTCAAAATTCAGAGGATTATTTAAAAATCCAGAATGAAACCCTTGACAGAATTTTTAAGTATTACATTCGAAGAAACAGATTTGAATATATTGTGGTTTTAAAGAATTGTTGTATCTAGTGCTGTGTATTTTTCAATTAACAGAGAATAAGGGCAATGGGGGAAGCCTTTTGGTTATAAAATGACACAGTCTGTTAAGGTGACTTATCTTCTGTATATTTGTAGTTTTTAGATAAATGACAGATGACTTATAAATATCTTGCTGCAGTGAACCTGTTAAGCATTTAAGGACACTTATAAAAGTACTACATATAGAATAGATGGTGGATATTATCAGGAGAAGTTGTTACAATTGCTTAATGCCAGCAGACATAACCGAGGAGCCAAAGAAAATCACCTGTCTTGACCGTGGAACATTACTAGAATAATCTATGTACCTTGCAGTTGCAGGGACCAAAACAAGGATCCTCATTTGTGCTCCCTGAGCCACTGCAGTTACAGGGTTTGCAGTCTGGGTAACCCATGTAGCCCCTGGCACACCGATCACAGCTCACTCCTCCAAAGCCAGTTTTGCAATGACAGGATCCAGGTGCCAGACCTAAGGAAAGAGGTACCACATATTTTAAAAACAAATACATAATTTGGTCCCAAAGCTTTCTTATAGTAATCTTTAGAAGATGATTTTGACACAAACATTAGATTCTTGCTGTCCATCAATAGTTATAGCTATTGGGTACCAAATTCAAAAGTAAGTTTGCTACATTTATGATAATCTGCAACTTCTAAAAATATCATTCAAGAGATTAAGGATGAAAAAAGATAGGTGAACTTTCAAACTACTACATAAACCATCCACCAAGGCTACAGTAAAATTATAACAATAATCAGAAAATAACAATTTCCACATAATCTTAGGTAATGAGACTATACTGGGAAGAATAAGTATTAACTTGTGCATCCTGATAGATCAAAAAACCTACCCCATCACACTAACACAAGATGGGCAAAGGCCTTGAGAATGAAGATATGGTACTTAAGACAACAATTCAGGAGTGATGGTCTAAAGACAATGTCACGGTCATGTTACTGAAGAAAAGACTGAAAGTATTCATGGAAATAGATATTTTGGACATACAAATAAATAGAAGAGGGATATAAATGCAGCTTAAAATTCTGTTTTTATTTTTTATACAGAGAAAAATAAAATATAAATTTTATCTCCACAAATGCTCTTAGAATCTTCTTCAGTAATACCATCAGTGATATTGCCTGTCCTTCATGTCTTTGGTTAGAAAAATATAAAAAATGTCCAACAAATATATACAGGTAATAGACCTTCAAAATTCAGAAAAGTTAAGAGCAAATTAATAAAATATAATCCATGCAAAAAAAAAGAGGGGAGGAAGAAAGCAACAATAACAATAATAAAAATCCTAGGTCCTATATAAGTTAAGAAGTCATATCAGAGAATCTCATACAAATTCAAAGCTTCTGAAAGGACAACCCCACACAAGCATGAACATACATATATCACAACACCAACACACACATACAACACATACTTATAAAACATTTTAGAAAATGAAACTCCAATGATGAGCAGTGAGTAGAAAAAGCAAACTGCAGAATCAGACTCAGGTAACAATGGCACTACTAATATATACAGAATATGAAGTAATCATATTTAATATGTTTTAAGAGATAGTATTAATATCAGTGAAACAAAAGAAATCATTCAGAAACAAAATATAGATGGAAACTTTCTTTATAAAATTACCAAAATCATTTGCAGATAGATTAATCAATTAGGTATTATAAAAGGAAATCATAAATGAAGGAAATAAATACATTCATCTAATTTGGGGATATAATATCTCTAAAATTATAAAGGGTAGGAAGAAACTCAGTTTAGAAAAACATTTAAAATATAATAATCTCACATAGTGTCATTATTATAGCTAAAGACGATTATCTGAACTCTGAGAGCTGATTATATAAAGATTATTTAAGTACTGTATGTTAGAAATTCTTATGAACACCAGTGAGACACAGATATTGTTTATAACAAATAGGACATATTATTATAATATAATAATGTCACATAGTGCCAGGATTATAGCTAAAGACAATTATCTGAATTCTGAGAGCTGATTATACAAAAATTATTTAAGTAATATATGTTAGAAATTCTTATAAACACCAGTGAGACACAGAAATTGTTTATAACAAATAGGACCTATTATTATTTTTAATATTTAAAGGGCTTTTAAAAATCTTAAGACTACCTTACACTGGCAGAAAACAAAGAAAACAGATAATTCACAAAAGAAACATTTATATGTTATTAGTAATCAAATTAATGCCAAAAAGGCAGTGGAATATATTTTCTTTTACTGTTTAGTGACACAATTTGGTAAAGTAGTTCAAACCATTAGACTACATCTTGGACTCTTTCCTAAAGAGATTATGAAATCAGACCAAGCCTGAAGGTAAAATGTATTACAAGAGTGTGGCCAATTTTACAACTCGGGTCTGTATTGAATAATATGCATCTGATATTAATGCCAATGATGATAATAATGCCAATCTTGATTATGCTTATATTTTTAAATTATAATAATTAATTACTAATCTAAAGCCACAAATATAACTTGGTAAAATCTTTGAAAAGATAAGTATGTAATTGCCACACCTGGCAAGGCACAGTGTAAGGATGATACTTTTCTGATCTGTCATTGTAGGACCTCAAGATAGAGTCAAAATTTAAAAGGTTATAAAATATTTAAGCTTTCTATTTATCATGATGAAGATATTTAGAAGAAATATATATTAAAAAGGTAAGGATAGTGGATAAAAGGTAGGTGTTATGAATAACACATTTCATTGCATTTCAATATGGAATCAATATGCAATATGTTATATTGACAAAATGCTTGAATGGATATTGTTTAGATACTGGAAGTAATTTATAGGAACTGAATAGAAGAAAAACTCAATATAGTTAAATTTGGAAAGAAGACCGGAGGTAAGGAGACCAACAAGGATACTATTGCCTGTTATTTTATTCCCTTCCTTTTAAATCATGCACCACATATTCTTTCAATTGAAAAATAGTTATATACAATGGTATTCATTAAATAATTGGTTATAATACACAAAAATTGGAAATAATAATGTCTACATTAAATTCAGTGGGTAATTGTTGTATAACCATATTCTAATGTATTATTTAGGTGCTGAAAACAGATTTTAGAGAAGGTTTTGGTGATAATAAGAAAACTCATATGTAAAGTAAAAAGAAGCATTATAAAAAATCTCTATACATTATGACAAAACCATGCAAAATGTTAATAGTAGTATCTCTACTGAATTACCACTGCATTGTAGTTATTTTCTTACATTTTTACATAACTTTTTCAACAATGATATACTTATTAAAAGGAGACAGAGGATAAATGATATTGCTGAAAATAACATTGTGATTTTGTTGTTACTGAAACAAAAAAGAAAAGAAAAAGGAAAGGGGTCTTAAAATGAAAAGTGACCTCAGTAATCATTATTAAAATATTAAAACACATTAGCTTTTAATCTTTGAAGATTTAAGACTGCATATAATGCTCAAATTGCTAAGCAAGTCTGCAGTTTTATAAAGAAAGCAGGCAGGCTGAACTATACCAGAGAAACACTGCCAGTCTTTCTACTCTAAAGTCATTAGAGGGGAAAAAACCCCTATATTGTAGCCATGATTTATTTTAGTCTTTCCAAAGAAGACAAGAATTCACTCTCTGAGATATAAAGAAATGGCTCCAGATACATTTTATGAATTTCCTACTTAAACTTGGCAAATGACTGCCCTAGAAGTAGCTCCCAAGCGTTTTATACTCAGAAGTTAGGTTGGGATTTGATTCCTTGATGTTTGGAGTTCATTGTGGATTTTATTTCCCAAAGTATTTGGCTTAAGTGAACATCAGCCTCTTTGCCTTTAACTCATGACTACTATCTTTTATAGCTCTTTATGTACACTTCTTGCTTTCCGTATTATTGCTTCCATTTCACTATATGCTCTTCCCTGTTTTCTTTGCATTGTAGCATACACACCCTTCAGTGAATGCTGCCATTTTACACTAGCAGCCACAGAGGCTACAAAACTGTCTAATAAATAATGAGACACACAAAATAATGTAGAGACATCACAGACTTGTGATTGAGTCACAGTCTCTTCCTGTTTCTCTACACATGCACACATACACACACACATTCACACAGTCACACACACAAAGAGTCATGCACTGCATGTTATTTTGGTCAAGGAAAGACCACATATACTATTGATGTCGTGGTTTCATAGCATTATACTGCCTGGTAAAGTTTTAGTTTGTACAAGTACATTCTAGAACATTTATACGACAACAAAATCACCTAATGACAAGTTTCTCAGAATTTATGCCATTTTTAAGAGACACATAACTCTGCAAGTGTGTCTATATCTGTGTGTATGTGTATTTGTCCATATATAATAAATATATAAACAAATGACTAAACTCTTCTTGCTTTTAAGAGATTATAATTTCACATAAAACTAATTTTCGACACAACAAAATCTGGTCCCTGCAGGGAAAAACTGGTACATTGATAAATTGAAGGATGCGCATCATGTGAGTGGAATTCACTGTGAGTTGTTCTGAAAATGCTGGAGGCTGGCCTTCCCTGTGACTTCCTAAGGGGCAGTGGCTCTCTGCGGCTCTCACCTCGGCGAGCGTATTTCTCATCCTTGACACAGACTTCAGTCAGGGAACCCATGGGATCACAATGACAAGGCTGGCATGGTCTTGGATAATTTGGTGATACCTAATAAAAATATTAAAATATTTTTCATCACATGTAATAAAAACACCAATATTTTCCATTTCAGCCATTTTTAAGGACAAATTGGTTTTAATAATACAAAATAAATTATTTTGAGAAAAGTTACAAGAAATGAACTTTAGTACACATGCTATTTCTAAAATCAAGTTCTTCTAACTCTATCCATAGAGAAGAAGATTACAATAAACTTATTTGTTACCTACATTCAGCAGTTAAATATAATCTCTTTTAATCCTTTGTTGAATTTTGTAGAGAAAATCCCTGATAAAGAGACTTTAAAAACTATGCATTTAAGGATGCACCTCTTTTGTCACCACAGTATTGTCAACATAACAGAGAAAAATAACAATGATATTTATTGGGAATATTCTAATATATATTTGATAATGAGGCCTTCCTGACTGTTAGGCTGTGTAACCTGAGAGGAAACAATGTGACCTGGGTCATTAGGAAAACTTCAGATTATATCCCAGTGTGACCACTTACTGGCTGTGAAGCTGTGTGTGATTTATTTACTTTCTTGTAATATAAGGGTAATAAAAACAACTACAGTGATGTTACATAAATCAAAATTAAAAGGAATAATATATAAAAATCTCATAAGAATCTGGCATGTATTAAATGATTAATGTAACTACTAACTTTTCCTGTTAGAATATTTTAATGAAATAAACCTAGACTACATTCATATACTATATATGAAACATTTGTTTTCCAGATGGAATACTAAAAGAATAAAAATACCTAAATTAGTTGTCCAGAAAATACTGAAATGCTACTAAATATATATATAGCTATGTAAACATTTTCCACCAATAAAATATGCCTTTCATATATATTTATAATTAAACTTAATTTATTAGTGAAAACTCATTTGCTAATATAAATCAGAATGTTAAAATCACAGTTGCTTACTCATGTGATTGAATATGAATCAGTTAAGATCACAGAGCAGTTCCAAAATCATCATTTGCTTTAGACTCATTCATTCTTTTCCCATTTTGAAGTAAGAACTACATAGCTAATATAAGAGTCATGGTCTCTACCTGAAATGAGCTTACAGGGGTTACAAATGTGAAAGACTTGGGTTGAAGAAAATATACACAGTGATAAAAACGACAAACAAACAGAACCTTATTGAGAAAAAGAAAAAGTATACCCCTATAACAGAATAAACTTAAATAATATTTTCCAAAAAAAGGGACATTTAAAGTGGAGTTGGATATATGAATACATGAGTAAATAATTTGAAAGAGGGCTTTCTATCCAGAAGAACTATCAGGGCACTAAAACAAAACAAAACAAAGCACACCCTCAGTAACATATTACAAAAAAATTTTATTGAATAAAATTTAGACTCATAAATATGGTTTATGATCTTAATGATGAGCTTTAGTAAACTAAGCCCTTTTAATTCATTATCATGTCTTGTGATAATTGGAAGAATATAAGTGAATCAGATTGTTCAGCAAAACTTCTAATTTATGAGATTCTATAAACATATCTACTTTACCTTGATTTTTAATTTTATTAAAATAATAATTTTGATTAATAAATGGCTCTTTAAGTAAATATTATTTTATATGTATTTAATATACAAAATATATGAATATATAAATAAATGTACATTGTTTAGTCAATAAATCTAAAATCAAATTTAAGATAATTTTAAGATGATCATAGAAATAAATTACTTGTAAGTTTCAATACATAAAATTTTATTTCTACCCAAATATTAAGTGCTTGTAAAATATGTGTTTTTTAAAAATTTAGTTTAGCATAAGTATTTTTATAAGTATCAAAGTACCAAATGCTAGGGGCAGATTCATTACTTGACTTTTAATAAAAATTTTATCAACCTTGTAGTTACAATTATGGCAGTGTCTTACATGGGGCAACACATCAACAGAGGACAAGCTTGAATCTTGAGGATGTGTAAGAACAATTAAAAACAGGCAGAAACTAGAAGAATTTGATGTTTTAAGGGGAAAAAAATTGTTCTGAAGAAGATCCATATTAACAGAGGTACAGAACCAAAATCTATATATTATTATCCCACAAATGCTTAACTAATCCATTATTAAAGATGCTTCAAGAAAATGCCAAGGAATTCAGTAAAAAGCAATGACCAGAAAGCTGAATAACCTGAGCAATTTTCAGGTGCAGCATATCATAAAATAATCAGAAGTTGGAGTTTAAATCAACATGGTTAGATGAACACCTTGAGATTCCATCAAACTGACCAAACAAAGGGTAAAAACAAGTCTTACAATTTCCAGGTGTTATTTGATGCACTGACTACCAACTAGGATACAACTGAAAATCTTCAGAGGAAGGTAACAAAATCTAGAGTCTTTACATTGTGTTATCCAAAATGTCCTATGAAAATAAAATTATTAGTTCTAAAAAGAAACAAAGAAAAATGTGATCATTGCTTAAGAAAAAGAAGTCAATAAAAGTAAACCTTGAGGTGACTCAGGTATTTAAATTGACATACAAAGAAGTCAATACAGGTACTGCAAATATATCCAACATAAAATAAATGACATTCACAATGAGTGAATGCATAGAGTATTTTAGTAGAGAAATAGAAACTATAAGAAACTTGAGAACTCCAGATAGCTGAAAATCAAATGTCTCAGTTTTAAAATTTACTGGATATACTTAATTCCAGTTAGAAATGGCAGAAAGAAAAGTGGCAATTTAATGGCATAACATCAGATATATTAAATTATCAAATCTAGAGAACAGGAAAAGATACATTTTTTAAGAAATTAGCATCAGTGACCTATAGGATATAACCAAGTAAGCTAAATGTATATAGATGGAGTCCTAGAAGTAAAGGAGAAAGAATGAGTCTTTATTTTTTAAAGAACTAATGGCCTAAAATGTACTAAATTGGAAATAATTAAAAAATTAAAATATTTTTTTTTAATTTCAATAAGCTCAGTAAACCAAGCAAGATAAGCTCAAAGAAATCCAAACATGAACACATCCCTGTCTAAGATTGAAAAATTTTTGCTATAAGGAGACAGACAGCAATATGTAGATTTTGTAAGCCATTTAAGGTCTTTGTTTCTCCTCTTCTTCCCATCATCCTTTTACTGATCCTTCCTCTTATACCAACAAACATTTATAAATGTAAATTATTTGCTTGCAGGCCATACACCAATAGGCTATGGGCCAGATTTGGTCTACAGGCCAAGTTTTTTTTTTTAAATACATGTTAAAACCATTGAAAGAGAAATATAAAAAAGAACATCTTGAAATCAGCTAGTGAATTAAGGATGCATTATATATAGAAGAATAAATATACAAAGGATGATTACATTCTCATAAAAAAACAATTCAGAAAAGGTATTACATTAAAGTTCTAAAAAAAACCCCATTTCTATAACTATTATGGAAGTAAAGACATTTTCAGATATCTTTAAGTAAAATATCTTAAAAGATAATTTATAACTAGTAGTTCTGTAGAAGAAGTTACTCAGGCAAAGGGCAAATTGACAGGGTAGAATTGAAGGTTATTATAAATGGCACATGTATATATATGTTCATGTGTGTGTGAATGTGTGGATGTATATATGTGTGTGTATATGTATACACACATATAAATATGTACATATGTATATAAATATACACATGCATTTCAACTGTAGACTGTGATGTGTGTCAGTGTATGTATGTACGTATGTATGTATGTGTGTGTATGTGTGTGCATATATTTGTAAACTTCTTTTTTCTTCATTTCTTTTTTTAAAACACGAATTGAAACAAAAATTACAACATTGTACTGTGGGGCTTACAAGCAATAAAGGAAAATAAAAGCCCAAAAGAGAGGCATAGATTGAACTATGCTATTGCAGTTCTCCTAACTGTATGTGAAGTATCATATTAGTTACTCTGATAAGATAGTGATAATTTTAGAATGTATGTATTGCAATCACTAAAGCATGAACTTATAAAAAGATAATACACAAGGATATAGCTAAAAAGATGACAGAAGAAATAAAGTGGAATAGTGAAAAGTAGTTGTGTATAACACAAAAGACAACAGGAAAAAATGTAGGCTAAGAAGTTTCTGAGGAAAAAAACACATAGCAAAACCTATCCATAATGGTCACTATGTTGTATACATGGACTAAACAACTTAAAAAGTGCAATTTCCAAGATAAAAACACTCATCTATATTATTATTTATAAGTGATCTACTATTTTTTTATTAGCAGAAACTCACTTTTTATTGATTCTTTTTAGTTATACAGCGATCTACTTTTAAATTCAGATACCAATAGGTTGAAAGTAAAAAAAAGTAAAAACATATAAATGCAGAGTAAGCATAAGAAAGCTGTTTTAGCTTTTTTAATTGGAGACAAAGTTGATTTTATGACCAAAAGTTTCACCTGAGATTAAGTAGACATCTTCATAATTATTAAAATGTCTACTTATAAGATATAAAATGTAAAGATATAAAAATTTTGTAATGTGACCGCACCTAATTACAGTACTTCAAATACATGGAGAAATAGTAAAAAAAAATGAAATGCAAGAATCCATAATCATAAATTGGATCGATCTATATGTGCAGAAGTAAAAAAATGTTAGGACAAACTATCTCAGGTACACATAGTCATTTACCAAGAGACCATGCACTGAGCCACAAATAAGTGTCAATAAACTTCTAGAGTTTGGCATCTTAATGACTACATTATCAGACAATATGATATTCAGTGTAGAACACAATAAATATATGATTTATTGAGAAAGACTACATATTTGGAAATCAAACAACTAACATCCAAATACTTGGAAATTAAATTTAAAAAATCATGAGAATTAGAAATTATTTTAAATAAATAGTAATGGATATAAAGCATTTCTGAAATTATGGGAAGCAGCTAAAAGTACTTACTAGAAGAAAATTTATATATAAATATGTGTATTATAATAGAAAAAAGGCTTCAAAATAATCTGTTTCCTTGTTGTTAGGTAGTAAGATAATAAAAAATTGAAAACTAAAACACGTTAGAGGAATATTGTAAGTATTGTAAAAATAGAAATCAATAAATATAGAAAAAGGTAAAAAAAAATTTGAAAACATTTAGAAAACTGATAAACTCCTACCAAAACTGATCAGTAAAAAAAAGAGAAAAATAAAATTCAAACTTTTAGGAATTAAGGAAGTGGTGTCAGTATACATACTCTACAATTTAAGAAGAATAAAGGGGTATTAAAGAAAAATATTTTATTACAAAATTTGACAACTTATCTAAATTAAACTAATCCTTGGAAAACGTTAATGTATCGAAACTGATCCATGGAAAAAATACAAAGTGTATATAGTCTTATACCAATAAAAATTAATTTCATTACCACATGTTTTTCTACAAAGAAAACAAAAAGCTTAGATAGTTTTAGTAGGAAATTCTGTTCTAAAAATATAAGAAACATTTAAAAACAATTAATACCACTTCCTTAATTCCAATTAATTTCAATCTTACATGAGTAATTTTTGAAATCATAGAATAAGGAAACATTTTCAAATTCATTTTTTGAGACCATTGTATGCCAATTCAAAAACTGACAAAGGCATTACAAAAGAATTAAACTTTAGAATGATATGCCTTATACAAAAATATAAAAATCCTTAATTAGTAAAATCATCTAATAAATAAAGATTACATTTCATAATCAGGTGGTATTTAACCCATAAATGCAAAGTTGGTTCAATATTTTAAAAATCAATGCAAATTTACCACATTAACATATAAGAAGAAAACAATTAGATTTATTTCAGTGGATACAGAAAAGCATCTGATAAAATTGAATAAATTTTCTTTAATTTATTTCTTTAGCATTCTGTAGTTTTCATTGCAGAGGTCTTTCATCTCTTTCATTAAGTTGATTCCCAAGTATTTTATTTATTTTTTTGAGGCTATTTTAAATGGAGTGCTTTTCTTTCAGAGGATTTGTCACTAGTACAGAAATGCCTTTGATTTATTGGTGTTAATTTTATATCTTGCTACCTTGCTGATTTCCTTTATTAGTTCTAGAAGTTTTCTGGTGGAATTTTTGGATCCTCTAGGTACAATATCACGTCATCAACAAACAGTGATAATTTGAGTTCTTCTTTTTCTGTCCATATCCCTTTAATTTCTTTCGTCTAATTGCACTGGCTAGAGTTTCAAGAACTATGATAAATAGAAGTGGTGAAAGAGGGCCTCCCTGCTTTGTTCCAGTTTTAGGAGGAATGTTTTCAATTTTTCTCCATTTAGAGTGATGTTGGCCTGGGGATTAGCATAGATAGTTTTTACAATGTTCAGACATGTTCCTGATATCGCAAGTTTTTTAGTGTTTAGAAGATGGAAAGATCTCCCGTGTTCTTGGATAGGCAGAATTAATACTGTCAAAATGACCATACTACCAAAAGCACTATAGAGATTTAATGCAATTCCAATCAAAATCCCAGTGACATTCCTCATAGAAATAGAAAAAGCAATCATTAAATTCATCTGGGAAAATAAGAGACCCAGAAGAACCAAAGCAATCTTTAGCAAGAAAAATGAAGCAGGTGGCATCACTATACAAGACCTTAAACTATACTATAGAGTAATAGTAACAAAAAATGGCACAGTATTTGCACCAAAATAAACTTGTAAACCAATGGTACAGAATAGAAGACACAGAGACAAATTAAT
The DNA here is from genome assembly GCF_964194105.1 of Spermophilus citellus. Lineage (NCBI taxonomy): Eukaryota > Metazoa > Chordata > Mammalia > Rodentia > Sciuridae > Spermophilus > Spermophilus citellus. Next base: position 136,329,776 of record NC_138186.1, on the reverse strand, counting down.
ATAATTATAGTTATCTCATATTAGACAAAGGTGCCAAAAACATATATTGGAGAAAAGATAGCCTCTTCAACAAATGGTGCTGGGAAAACTAGAAATCCATATGCAATAGAATGAAATTAAACCCCTATCCCTCACCATAAACAAAACTCAACTCAAAGTGGATCATGGACCAGGAACTAAACCAGAGACTCTGTTTCTAATAGAAGAAAAAGTAGGACCTAATCTCTATCATGTGGAATTAGGCCCTGACTTCCTTAATAAGATTCATATAGCACAAGAAATAAAATCAAGAATCAATAAATGGAATGAATTAAAACTAAAAAGCTTCTTCTCAGGAAAAGAAACATCAGTGAAGTAAAGAGAGAGCCTACAGAATGGGAGCAAATTGTTACCACATACACATCAGATAGAGCACTAATCTCCAGAATATATAAAGAACTCAAAAATCTTAACAGCAAGAAAACAAATAACCCAATCAATAAATGGGTCAAAGAACTGAACAGACACTTTGCAGAAGAGGATATACAATCAATCAAAAATATATGAAAAAATGTTCAACATTTCTAGCAATTAGAGGAATGCAAATTAAAACTACTCAAAGATTTCATCTCATTCCAGTCAGAATGGAAGCTATTAAGAATACAAACAACAGTAAGTGTTGGCAAGGATATGGGGAAAAAGCACACTCATACATTGCTGGTTGGACTGCAAATTGGTACAGACAATATGGAAAGCACTATGGAGATTCCTTGGAAAACTTGGAATGGAACCAGCATTTCACACAGCTATCCCACTCCTTCCTTGGTTTATACACAAAAGACTTAAAAACATCATACTACAGGGACACAGCCACATCAATGTTTATAGCAGCCAAATTTACAGTAGCAAAATTGTGAAACCAATTTAGATAGCCTTCAGTAGATGAATGTATAAAGAAATTATGGTATATTACTCAGCATTAAAAGAAAATACAATCATGTCATTTGCAGATAAATGGATAGAGTTGGAGAATATTATGCTAAGTGAAGTAAGCCAATCCCAAAAAACCAAATGCTGAATGTTTTCTCTGAAATGAGGATGCTGACCCATGCTGAGGATTGTGGGGGGGGGATGGGAGGAATGGAGGAAATTTAGATAGGGCAAAGGGGAAGGCAGGGAAGGAAAGGGGGCATGTGGGTAGGAAAGATGGTGGAATGAGATGGACATCATTACCCTGAGTACATGTATGAAGATGCAAATGGTATGACTCTACTTTGTGTACAACTAGAGACATGAAAAATGGTGCCCTATATGTGTAATAGGAATTGAAATGCATTCTGCTGTCATATATAACAAATTAGAATAAATATTCTTAAAAGAATGGCAAAACAAGAAAGAAAGTAGGAAAGAATAAAAGCCTTTACCAGGTTAAAAAAATTCAGTAACTCTTTATTATAGAAACTCTGCTTGTAATAATGAGTTATATAATTTTCCTAATTTTTTTTCCAGCAGATTCATCTTTGGAATGAATAGGAACAGGAATGATTTATGGGTGTTGCTTTTATAGTATCCTGCTACTTTGATAAATTAATTTATGAGTTCTAGAAATCTTTTGGTGGTGTTTCTCAGATCTTCTAAATATAGGATCTTATCATTGGGAAACAGATTATTTGAGATTTACTTTTCCTATTTGTATTCTTTAATTTACTTTTCCTGCCTTATATTTTGACAAGATTTTCATAGACTATATTGAATAAAATTGATAAAAGTGGGCATCTTTGACTTATTCCTATTTTTAGAGAAAATGTTTTTAGTTTTTCATCATTCAGAATAATGTTGGCCTTAGGTTTGTCATATATAACCTTTACAATGTTGACATATGTTTCTTGTATCCCTAGCTTTCTTAGTGATTTAAACATGAATGGGTATTATACTTTGTCAAATGCTTTCTCTGTGGCTATTGAGATCATCATGTGATTCTTGTCTTCAGTCTATTTATTTAGAAGATTTCATTTATTGGTTTATGTATGCTGAACCAACTTTGAATCCCTAGGATGAATCCAACTTGATTATGGTATACTACCTTTTTGATGTGTATTTCTATGCAGTTGGCCAATATTTTATACCAAACCTCAAATTATACTACAGAGCTACAGTAACAAAAACAGCATGATACTAGCATCAATGGAATAGAATAGAACACACAGAGAAAACTCCACATAAATACAGTTACCACATATTAGATGAAGGTGCCAAAAATATATGTTGGAGAAAAGATAGCTTCTTTAACAAATGGTGCTGGGAAAACTGGAAATCTATAAGTATTAGAATGAAATTTAACCCATATTGCTCATCCTGCACAAAACTCAACTCAAAGTGGATCAGAGACCTAGGAATTAGACCAGAACTCCTGCACATGCTAGAAGAAAACGTAGGCCTAACACTCCAACATGTCAGCTCAGGAACTTACTTTTTTTTTTTTTTAAATAAGACTCCTAAAGCAAAGAAGTAAAATTGAAAATCAATAAATGAATGGCATCAAATTAAAAAGCTTTCTCATAGCAAAGGAAACCATCAAGGAGCAGGAAGAGAGAATCTACAGAATGGGACAAAATCTTTATCACCTGCTCCTCAGACAGAGTACTAATAACTAGGATATACAAAGAGCACAAAAACTTAGCACCAAAAAAAAATACCCAATCAATAAATGAGCAAAGGAACTAAATAGATACTTCTCATAAGAAAATATACAAAGGATCAACAAATATATGACAAAATATTCAACATTTCTAGCAATTAGAGAAATGCATATTAAAACTACACTGAAATTTAATCTCACTCCAATCATTCTGACTCCAGTCAGAATGTAAATTTTCAATGATACAAGTAACAAAAAATGCTGGGAAGGATGTGGGGAAAATGATACAGTTATACAAACCACTCTGAAGCAGTAAGTAGATTCCTCAGAAAACTGGGAATGGAACCACGATATGACCCAGCTAACTCATTCCTTGATACATGTCCAAAGGATTTAAAATGAACATGCTACAGTGATGAAACCACATCAATGTTTATAGCAGCATAATTCACAATAGCTAAGCTATGGAACAAACCTAGATGCCCCTCAATAGATGAATGGTTAAAGAAAATGTGATGCATATATTAAAATGTACACACACAATGGAGTGTTACTCAGATATAAAGAAGAATGTCTTTACGGCACTTGTTGGTAAATGGATGGAACTGGAGACTATCATGTTAAGTGAAATAAGCCAGTCCAAAAAAAAAAAAAAAAGAAAAAAAAGAACCAAAGTTGAAAGTTTTCTCTGATATGCAGAAGCTAATCCAAAATTAGAAGGGGTGGTTTAAAAAAGAACAGAAGTAAGATCATAGGAGTAGACAAAGGGCAATGATAGAAATGGAGGAAGGATGGGATAGGGAATATCAGTGGTATGAAACTGACTTAACTTTTCTATGTACATATGTGAATATAACATAGTGAATTTCACTATTATGTACATCCATATGACACTAACTTTAAAAAAAAGAAAACTACGTGAAAAAAAAATAAAAATTTGAATAGAGTTTTCTGTGGGCGAGTATTGACTGGAATGAGGTACAATAAAATTTTCTAGGGCTATTCAAATGTCTTATATCCTTAAAGATTTATATCAGCTTCAATGATGAAAAGTTCTGGTCACCTTTTAAAATTTGAAGTCGAATAACTCCTCTTAGAAATCCTGTCAAAATTATTTTTTGCATCCTATGTCTTCATATGAAAAAGCAAAAATAACTGTGATATAAAAATATACTTTACCCCTTTGGGTCTGAAGAAGCCATCAATACATGTCTCACAGTTTATACCAGCAGTGTTTTGTGTGCAGTTAATGCATACTCCACCTCCGATGTACTTTCCATGTATATTTAAACTCAGATTTCTTCTGGCAACATTTTCATCATAATAGCACTCTTCAGCTTTTCCATGGCAATTGCATGCTACATTAGAAAATAATAAATTAGCAAATATTAATCTCAGATTTCAGACATATTTAAAAAGTATTTTCTGTTATAATTTATCAGATATACACAAATACCTTTAGAAAGTATTTGGATTTATTGGATATATTAATAAGTTTGTGCTTTTAATGAAATATGAAATGATCAAAATATAAGCTGAATCATGAAACTGATGATATTTTACTGACTTTTGATATACAAAAGTGAAACAGGTTCACATAGTTCAGCCTACAATTTCCTATTATATTAAATTAAAAATTATTGAATGATAGTACTGAATGATTAGCAACTAGGTCATCTGTAATGAATAATTACTGTATATAAATTTCAGTTTTAGACACTACATGTAAAAAAGAACATTCAGGATATAATTCCTTTCCTTTACTACTAGTAACAACTAAAGCTTACTTTTTTTAATATGCCAGACTCTATTCTAATTGTTTTATGGTTATTACAGTGGATTTAAATTGAAATAAATCTCTTTTCATGTATTAGGAACCCAAGCCACAGATAAGTATCCTAACTTAAAAAAAGCTAACCTAATTTGTATTGGAAATCAAATTCTGAAGTTAGGTTCCAGAATCTGCACTTCTCACCAGGGCCACAGGCCTTCACATTCCACCTGGTGAGTGATATAAGATACAAGGCAGGTATCCAGTAATCAGGACAAAGTGAGCACCAAGCAGTGCTGGATTTACGTGTCCTCGCCTCTAATTACTAGTCATGTGATGTGCAGAACTTCTTAATTTCACTAAGACTCAGTTTCCATATAAAACATGAGTAGTCAATAATAATTACCAGATATGGATATTTAAAAGCATTGAGTGAGATAATGCATGTAAAATCTTTAGCATAATGCTTTATAAATAAGTTCCAAATTGATTTGTCCTGCTCTTAGTCTTCCTCATATTTTTTCATGTTGCATTATAGAAAATCAAAGAAGTGAAAAAATCACTTTCCCCAGAAAGGACAAAGCCCTCAAAAATCATGTGGAATTTCTATCAGGATGGGAACTAGAGAAAGATAATTTATATAGTATTCTTCCTTTTAAAAAAATATTTTGCTTTTTAGTTGTAGTTGGACACAATATCTTTATTTTATTTTTTTGTGGTGCTGAGGATCAAACCCACGGCCTTGCACGTGCTCGGTGAACACTCTACCACTGAGCTAAAACTCCAGCTCCAATATTCTTCCTTTCCAACATCTCCCTCAGATGTTGAGTTTCTTATCTGTCCTTACCTTGGTATGGATGTGTGTGTGTCTATAGGTGTGCACATACATACACAGCTCAATTTTCCTTTTATATTAGAAAGCATGACCAGTGTTCTGAACTGTGAGATTTTACTAACAGTGAATTGTGTTGCTTTTATTCCATATTAGCATATACATCTTCTAAGGCTATCATGGGTACTACCTCAGGTCCCTATTAGTAGACAGTTACACTGTTTCCAGATTTCCCCATTAAATAACATTGCATACATATTGGGAATACCAGGGCATGGTCTATAATTTTAAAATCGCTTCCTGTTTGTCAATTGAGTGACTTTGAGGAGAAAATGCAAATCTTAGTATTATTTTAGTATTCAGACAGCTGTTTTGCAAATGCAAAAGAAGAATATCAGACTACTAACTACTCACCTCAATGAATGTTAGTAGCAATAGTTGTAGCAATTGCATAATAATGATAGGATCATGATAATATGCACTGTAAACCTATATGAGTACATCTATAGGCTAAATTCTTGGAAGTATAATTTCTAGTCACAAAGTCCATAAAAGTTAAATTTTATTAGCTTTAAAAATTCCCATCTAGATATGGTACGGTAGATTTCTCCCCCCAGTAATAAATATGATGGAATTGTTAACCAAAGCTTCACTAATTTTGTGTCATATCAATCCTTTTAAAACCATTTCTGGACACAGTAAGCATGCAAGAATTGGTTGAATGCTTACTTTACTAAGTTAAAATTATATTTTAGTGTTATAATTGGAACTTTATTATAAATGCAATTATCTTTTGCTTAAATTTTAAAGAAGATTTTTTTTTTCCTGAGAAGTTCATGTTTTCACCTTTGCTCATTTTTTGCAGGTTTATTGAATTTTTTCTTATTGATAAATAATATTTTTTATATAGTAAGGATAGTCTCTTCTCCAAGTTTCTTTCAAGTACCTTCCCCAATTTGCTGACTTTGGATTTAGCATATAGTTACTTTTGCTACAGTAATGAAATTTCAAGCATCATTCTAGTGATCATATAGTAATAAGTACAAATCTCTATGTATTATAAATAATTTTTGTATTTAGGACAATACACAAGAATGCTTAAAGCATCCCATTTGAACATGTTAAAAAGAAATTGAAGATTTCTTTTTTTTAAAGAGAGAGAGAGAAGAGAGAGAGAGAGAGAAGAGAGAGAGAGAGAGAAGAGAGAGAGATAATTTGTAATATTTCTTTTTCAGTTTTTGGTGTACACAACATCTTTATTTTATTTTTATGTGGTGCTGAGGATCAAACCCAGCACCCTACACATGCCATGTGAGCACGTTACTGCTTGAGCCACATCTCCAGCCCGAAATTGAGGATTTCTGATGCTGGTATAAACAGAGGGAAATACGGAGTAATGCAAATTTATGCGACTTAGAATCAGTGTTGCTGAGTATATTTATAACTGAGAGTTATTGCAGGTGTAACATCAATGCCTGGACAGTTCTTCTTCAGAGCTCTCCTACAGCCAGGACACTCTACCTATAGTCCTGGTTGCTGTCTATCAACACCCTGCCCAGTTCTATGTTCATAGACTCTGACAACAGGGACAACACAAAAAAAGAGCTTTTTTTTTTTTTTTTTTTTTTTTGCTGTTATTAGCAACTTGATGTTTAGCAGAATGTCTAAAACATGTGCTATGAAACTACCATGTAAGTAAAGGATTAGCAATGTAATGAATATTAGTTGCTCTTTAGAGATATATACATCTTGCCTTAAGTAAGCTATACTGATGAAAATCCAAATTAAGTGATTTAGAAGATGATTATCCTTTAAATAGAGGGATTTATCATGTCACAGAAGAATTTATAAATATTAAGTCAGTTGGAATGCAATTCAACTTGGAAATTGTTTTTTAATATAAACTTTTAGGAATGTATACATTTGCTCAAAGCACATTGTTTATTTGAAGATTTTATGGTTAAAATGCCCATCTTTAATTTCTGGATCTTTGAAATGTTTATTATTCTCTTTGAAAATATAACCCACTCTCTGCCCTACAGAGAAAGACAAAATAGTTTCATAATCTTAGGGTTTTAAATACATATATCTATCTATCTATCTATCTATCTATCTATCTATATCTATATCTATCTACCTATCTATCTATATATGGATAGATCAATATATAGATAATAGCAAGTAGAAATCTGCTTTGCTATAGTCTATTTCTGTGGCTGACAAGTTGAACTGGTCTTTTTATTGTATGTGTGTTTTTGTGTGTGTGTGTGTGTGTGTGTGTGTGTGAAAAGTGTAAAAAAAAATTTGCAGAATTGCTTAATATTACGTAATTATAACTGTTTGACACAATGTCAAAGGTATCAGGAAGAATCCCTACCCTAAAATGCTTTTTCCACTGTGGTTGCTGATATTCCATAAGCCTAAAAAAACATTTAATCAAAATTTAAAGACGTTTGTGAGCAAATAGCTATACATATAGTAATTCCGTCAAGCTATAGAAATAATGATGTCTTCCTTTTGTGATCATGAGGATGGAACAAGAAGGCATTATGCTAAGTGAAATATGCCAGGCACTAAAAGGCAAATAAAGCACAATCTCATGTGTTAAATCAAGAAAAAAATTTGCTCTCATGGAAGTTGAAAGTAGAATAAGGGTTCCAGAAGTCAGGAAGAGTAGGGAATAGGGAGAGTCAAAGTTGGTCAGTAGATACTGTTATAGTTTGGAGCTGAAGTGTTCTGCTCAGGTTCATCTGCTGAAAGCTTAGTTCCCAATGCAATAATGTTCAGAAGTGAAGCTTTAGGAAAGTGATTGGATCACGTGGTCTCTGATCTCATCAACAGATTTATCTATTAACAGGTTCAAATTGAATTGACTGTTGGAAGGTATTGGGAACTGTAGGAGCTGGGGTCAGGTTGGAGGAAGGAAGACACTGGGGGTGTAACCTGAAATGGTACCTGGTCGGTCCCAAGTCGCTTCTCCCCACACCCCTGCTGCTGCAAAGTGAGCAGTGTTCTTCTACCGGTCTCTTCTGCCATGATGTCTCTGCCTTACCACAGATCTAAAACTTCTGGAACTGTGAGCCAAAATAAATGTTTCCTCCTTTGAGTTGTTTTTGCCAGGTGTTTTGTCACAACAGAAAGCTAATTAACACAAGACATTGTTCTATTGTTTTATTGTATAGTAGAGTAAATATGGGAAATGATAATATACTATATATTTCAAAGAAGTTGGAAGAGAGGATTTTGAATATTTACACCACAAAGAAATGATAAATATCTGTAGATATTCCTACCCTGATTTGAACATTATACACTGTGTATAATTATGTACTGAAATATCACAAGATACCCCACAAAGATATAGAATTATTATGTGTCAATTAAAAAAAGATAAGCATTCATTTCTCACAATTTTCATCTCCTGCCTTCTCACCTTTTACCCTTGTACCCTTCCTAGATTCTGCCCTAAACAGTACCTCTAATAAGTATAATTATCAAATCCTAATGAATGAATTTTTTCTGATAATAACCTGGTTTTAACATGTGAGGATAATCTCTCACCTTTTATTTCCCACACTTCATCAGACAATGAGTATGTAAGGACTATTTACTAGGAAAACAGGGGTAGAGCATCAGACTGTTAAGGGAACAACCAGAAAGAATTGGAGCTAATATATGCTTCAGAACAATTTCCTAAGTGTATATGTTTGGGAGGCTAGCCTCTACACAGTCTAGGTTTTAATTAATATTTATCTGCATTTCTATGAGTGTGTGTATATATAATGTAAAATATACTTACATTTTATATATATATATATATATATATATACACATATAAAAATACGCAAAATATTTTTATATTATATATAATAAATAAAATGTTAGAAGCATCAGGTTCGTTCTTATGATGATAGTATACTTTTACATGTTCTCATAATCTTTCCACAGTAGTAAATTCAAAAGTGTCAAATTAAAACAACCAAGTAAAAACTGGAAAACTAAGGTAGCAAGGTAAAGAATTCACCAGCTCTTGCCTTGGATAAGATATACAAACTGGATATATGAAGACAGTATCTAAAATCTCCACACGTCTATGCTACCCGAGTTCCAGGAGAGGAAGATAGACACACTCTGTAGGCTTCTCAAGAACATACCTTCACACTCGGTTTTCGTCAGAAAGGTCCCAGCTCTCCAAGGTTTCTGATGGAATCCTGGACAGCACTGATCGCAGCTCTCGCCACACGTATTGTGCTCACACTCGCAGCGTGATTTCTAGCCACAAAGTGGGAGACACTTTGAACATTATTTAGAAACACAGAGAGGGATTCCTTCTAAAAGGCAGTACAAAGAAGAGAAGACTTCTAGGCTATGTACTAAAATGTAAAACTGGGTCAGCCTGGGCAGGAAGCAGTGGGTATCTCTGATCAATACCAGCTTACGGTGATCCAGGCTGGTTCTGGAATCAAGGGCTTAGGTTTGGAAGAAATCAGTGAAGACCAATGGGAAGTGTTCTTGAACACCGAATTCTCTGATATGCACACATTTTCTGAGTCAGATGTGTCGAGTTCGAGTCTTCACTCAAAGTATCCTTAAATTTTTTGAATATAGTAAAAGAGAAGGGAGTTGATTCCCCCAACTCTGTATCTAGGGGCAGAGGAGGAACAGAAATCTAGTGTCCCTGGGCTAGCTCTCCTATCTGTGTGTGCTCTGAGTGGTCTCATCTGCCACATGCCACTGCCCTTCTAAGGTTGCCTGGTGGTTCTCAAAGCTTGGAAAACACCCCTGACAGCATATTACCAGGTAACAAGATACTCTAACTCTTTTCCAGAAAAAAACATACTAGGATTTTGAATCTTCTTAGGAGATAACATTATATGATCTATTAATCAGAAAACTAGGTATGAGTATAATGTCAAGTATCATACAATTTGTTGAAGCAAAAGTAAAACAAAACCCAACTATAACCCTACCAACATTCACTGATCTTACTATTCATTATGTTTCTTCTTTATACTGCCCAGTAGTTGATTATGAATTTCACTGGTTTGTTTATGACAGAAAAAAAAATAGATGCTCATTCATCTTCTTTTTTATGTTATGTTCACCTAATACATTGTCATTAATGGAAAATTTTACCCAAAAGCATTCCAGCATTTTCTGGCCTGCTGATATCAACACTCTCCTGAATCCTCTTTCCCACCTATTCCTTATTGCTCCTGCCCTATCTCCTGTTCCCTGGCCATTTATATATTTATTTCCATGCAGATTTTTCATTTGTTTGCATTAATTTTTTGATTAAACATTTCTAAAGAAATGGACAGGTTGATTGATGGCAGGCATTCTCTAAAGCTAAATCATGCAGCAAGCTGTCATAGCTAGAGAAACTTCAAAATAGATACCAGTTTAGAACATTTTTTGGAAAAAGAAAAAAAAAACCTAATCTGTTTTCTGATAATGTGATGGCTGACTTCAAAGTCTATCATCTTAACTGCCAGCTCTATTTCACCCTGGCATGGCTTTCTGTTACACTGTCTAAGTGGGGACCTGACACCTATTCACAGTGCTCCCTGCCTGCAAAGCGGCTCATGAAGCATTTTACAGCTGAGCACTTCATTTTGCCTAAGCATCCTATAAATATACATACATTTGTCGCTGGATCAAGTGGACAAGCTCTGGCATGACCATAGCAGATGCACATCCCTCCAACCGAAATATCCTTGACTGAGTAGTAATACTGCAAAAAGCAATCCAGAGAAGAAATCCTGTTAAGACAACTGCAGGGTGAAAGCCACAAAAGGGAACATTCAGTTGGAAACTTCATTTTTTGCTTTTATCCTTGGTTTGAAGCATGCTTCTGTTTACTGAAGAAAAGTGAGGGCTCACAAAACAGATGAAGTAACTTCTAGATTTGTAATCATAGCCCAAAGAAAGAATGCCTCTAATTTATGTTAGGTGGGCATTTTATAAATTTATTTCCCATAGGCAGTACAAAGGCCATGCGGGAGTACCCATTGCTAAAAGCAGTTTTTAAATGGGGCTAAGGATGGTAATTCTTCATAAAAGTTTTACATGGTTTCTTCAGAGAAAGGCTCTTTAATTGTGATAATAGAAAACTGTATTCACAAATCACATGCAGGCTATTTTGTCTGGTAGATTTGAAAACAAACAACACATTTAGGGAAAATTGATAATAATGTACTTCTTACCCAAACGTTGAAGGATATAAAAAGGAACTGCAAATTCGATGTGCAGAACACTTGCCTCTTTTATTATAATGTTAAAATGTCCATATAATTACCTTTCTATTTGAAGCTAATAAAGGGGTATGATCCTAATTATTTTAACCTATCAGCTATTTTTAAAAAGATTATTCATAATTACAGAGTTAGTATTATTAAAAATTTAATTAACATGTGCATAATTGTCAGAGCCCTTTACCTTATCATATGGAATCAAAGTATTACTCTTAATGGAAGACAGAACTATTATTCAAATATATACCTTAAAAAATCCCAGATTTAGTAATAATAAACATGTGGACACAGATCAGAGTTCCCTAGCTAGAAATCCCTTTTATTCACTTACTCTTCTCCTCCCCTTCTTCCTCCTCCTCTTCCCCTACTTTCCTCTCCTTCTTCTTCCTTTTGTTTTTGTTATTTACATATAGTGTCTTTTAAAATATTTTTTATACATTATCGTATTTGATATGCCTAGACCTTGAACTAATGGAACTTGTTAGGAAATTGGGATAACATATAAATCTCCTTTTCACTTTATCACTTAATAATATTAATACAAATGGAGATATTTGCTCAAAAAGCCGGCACAGTAGTATTTGCAGATGCTTTTAAAATTGGGAAATTGATTTTAAATATAAATGCATAATGTTTTGCTTTTGAATCATGAAGAGCTAAAATTCAATATCCTATTTTTATATATTTAAATTTGTATGTAGTGTTTATTAAACTTCAGTACTTTCAAAAAACACATTTATATGTTGACTTGTACTGCACTATATTAAATGCTCATGTACAACACAGTCATAAATAATGGATGTGCACCCCAACTCCCACTCTGACTCTTGCAAAAGATGATAAAAGGAACACTAATTTATTTTCATTGATTTTTTTCCCCTGATAGATATACTGTCAAGAAAGAATAAATTTCACTTCAATATTATTCAGTCTTTCTTGGTGCAGATTTTTAAGTCACACCAAAATGGAAATTAAAAGTGATTTCTTGAAACATGCAAAGAATCTAAACATTGCTATAAGATAATGATTACTTCTGTATAATGCAATTGACAATACATTGAAATATAGTATGCGGTAAAGTGGTTTCAGTTTTGGAAAAAACAGGGCACTAAAACATCTGGAAATAGCTTTCATGGGGATAATTATAACTTTTGAAGTTATTTTGTGATGATGGAGAAGTTATGCATGAGGAATTAAGTAATGAAAAAACATGTGAGGAGTGTTCAGGAACTGTTGTATTCAGCTTAGTGGTAAAGCAATTTGGTGACTGGTGGTAGAAGTTTGATCTTGGTATGCTCCTTCTATAATTAAGTGGTTTCCCACAATGTTAATTTCTCTCTACCATCCTATCTCTTACGATACCTCTGGCCTTACAGTGGATTTCTTGGTAGCGTGGATTTACCTTATGGATTTATGGCTGAATTGAATCTCATGGTAATAATGTTGTGTGGCATCATATAAGGGAAGTGACATAAACCAGTGAATGGGGTACAGAGTAGACAGGCACAAAGAAGCACAATTATCACCCATAGCAATCTGAGATTGCCATCTATTTCACAATCTAACAAATCCCAGTTTCGCATTGGAAAGCAGCACTTCTGTTAGCTCTATGGTCAAAAATTTGTGGAAAAGAAACTTTAACCCTTTGTTTTCCTTTGTTACATTCTATTCAAAAAGAAAAATCAAACAGTATGTAGTATCCCTTTTCTCAGATAGTAGTGTTATTTTTTTTTAAAAAAAACTATGGCTCATGATTTGTTATTAAAACCTAAAACAAAAATATTTACAGAGACAGAATAGTCTACACACTAGCAACATTGATACCAGTTGGGAACTGCTAGGATTGAATAATCTCAGCCCTGCCCTAGACCTACTGAATCCAAATCTGCATTTCCACAAGAACACCAGCTAATTCTGTGCACACTAAAGTTTAAGATAAATTGCACTCTTTTTCTCTCTGTGTGTTTATACTGGGTCATGATTAAAAAGTGTATTTCTTAGTGAGGGTCATAGAAAAAAGTATGTCAAAGCCCCTGTCCTTTCAGTAATAACTCAGCAAAATTATACTAATAGGACAGGTCACCTAAAGTGAAAAAGACTACTTCTGTACTCAGACTTCAAAAAAAAAAATGGAGGGGTTATGAACTAGACATTATGATACTCATTTAACAAAAGTGGAAATTAAAGTTTAAGAACGTGAAAAAGGTTTGAAAAATTTTATGCACCTAATAAGTTGCAGACTTCAATTTGAACAAAAGAATGTCCACTGAATTTTAAAATCTTTGCTAATAACTACTTGTACAAATCACTGAAATATTTCTTTTTTAAATTTCTTAACAGACAATTAAAAAGATGGGCATTATATCATTCACAGGCTCATTCACAGTCATTATAACTTACTCTTCTTGTGACAATGGGGTCAATCTCTCTTGGGTCTTTGTGAGCAAACATCATCAAGTCGGCATTCAAGGTGCGGATTCTTTGGAATCTCAGGCGGATATAGCGAGCAGAGGTGAATTCTAGCAGTTCAGGAGAAGGATCATCAGCACTTGGTCTTCCATTGATCAGAGAAATGTGAATCTGCAAAATGTGGGGAATAATTGAACACTCAAGTTTACCGAAATTAGATATGTTTTTATTTGTTCCTATTTTCTTAGAAAAATAAAAGTAGGTCCCTATTCTCCCAATTAGATATATGCAGGCTCACATGTAATCACCAGACCACAGCGAGGTAACTGATATATTTTTTGGTTCTTCTAATATCCAAGCAAGCAATTCACTTGCTTATATCTTATAAATTATATACTACAACTACCTATATCCTCTAGTCTAGGACATTGCAACATCGTCCCTTCCTAGGATTTCAATAAATTCATAAATCAACTTTTTCTGAAAATTATTGCACCCTAAGTTATTGAAGAATATGATACATAGTGGGACAAACTTAGTAAAAAAAAGCAGGGGAGAGAGGGCGGTTAGAAAATATCTGACAAAAGCAAGAACCCTTCAGGAACTTAATTCTGAACTTGAAATCATCTCTCTCTCTATGTGTATACATATTTACGCACACACACACACACACACACACACATACACATATACATACATAAAATATAGAAAGTAAAAACTGATAGATTATAGTGAAAGCTAGACAAACTTATGCCCAGGGTAACAAATTTTTAGTAGAGTGGTTTTATTTTTTGTTGTTGTTGTTGTTGTTATTGTGATTCATTTACATTTTAGTAATTGGTAGAACAAAAAGACAAAAATGTACCAAAGACATAATATACCCTATGAAAAATATATGTATGAAAATATGTTAAATCTGGATGAAATGGAGAATCTTTTAGAAAAATAATTTAGCACAATTGACACCAAAAGAAATACAATCTAATCAGACAATTTTTTAATGTAAAAATGGAGATATGCCCGGAATCATTGCTCCAAACTCATACCAAAGATGGCTTACTCTCACAGGGCTATCTTGAGAGCAGAAAATTCTAATGAAGGATAAACTGTTGAACAAAATAAAAAGAATTCCTGGTACAAATACAGGAATTATATCCCTGACATCTAAAGAACTCTTATAAATTGACAAGGGAAAGGATCAACAATACGACACAAAAATGGTTTAAAAAGACATAAAGACAATTTTGAAAAAAATGGAAATGTAATAATTGTTTTTTAAACTATTGATAAAAATGCTAAAGTTTACTCATAATAAGATAAATGTTGATTAAAAGGATATGGATAAATTTCCCCCCATATCTTTAGGTTGATAAAATTCCTCAATACGGGTAATACTGGTAATAATCTCTGATGGCAAGACTAAGGGATGCAAGTCTAAGGGGTATTGAAAAATGTTTCAGAAAGCCAGGTTAGCAATAACTGTCAAAATGAGAAATGCAGAGTTTTTGACCAGAAATTCTACTTTGGGGAATTATCCTACAGATATGAAATAATACACATATCATATTACATATGGACTATGTTAAATAGACTAAAAGTTTCCATTACTCCTGCCCCAATTTATATACTGAATCCTTAATTTTAATGTGATGATATTTAGAGGTGAGGCCTTTGAGCAGTAATTGGGCCATAAGGATGGGCCCTCAAAGAACAGAATTAATACCCAAAGAGGAGACAAGTGTGTTACCTTATTTCAACCATGAGACAGTACTAGAAGTCAGCAGTCTGCAGTTCAGGAAAAGTCTCCATCATAACCCAACCATACCATGCTGTCACTCTAATCTCAGTCTTCTAGCCTCCAGAATTTTGAGAAATAAGTTTCTGTTGTTTACAAGTCACCCACTCTATGGAATTTTGTTATAGTGACTTGAATGAGTACAAGTAATATTTTTTCAGCATATTTGGTGTTACAGCAAAAAACAAAACAAAATAAAAAAACAGGAAATGACCAGATATCCATCAATGTTTGACCAGTTAAGGTTATACTGAAATATGTGTGATAATAAAAAATAAAGGATCCATATTATAATGATAGAAAGAACTACTTTTACTTCTTTGCATTATATAAATGGATTCCTACCTGTGCAATAAATTTAGTCTAATCAAAATTTTTAAATTAAGTGATAGGTTTTGAACTGAAAATGCATATATTGACACAGGGCTAATGAGACAGGAACACTAGAAGTGGGAGATCTGTGCCAGGGCAGGAGATGTTCTGGTGTAAGACAATCCATGTGCACACTGGGGACCTGTGACTCAAAATCATCCCCTGGGATTTTTCATCTACTTTTTCAAGATTATATATCCTGTTTTAATTATATTTTTGACAGGAGTGGCAATGATATCTATTTCTATTCCTAACATCCTGCATTTAGATAATCCCAGTAAGCATTTTACAAACTGACTGCCAATAAACTACTTGAGTCACTAGAGAAATATAGCAAACTCTCAGATGAGAAACTAATTCTGATGTCACAAAGAAGATTCAAAATGCCTCATGATCAGAATGTGAAATATTCTAGCTAGTTGAATTTAAAGTGGATACTAAATGAAGAATAAATTCATACAATCAACAAATTGGAACATGGTAAAATGTAAGTTCACCTAAAACACTGCATCTTAAACCACTTCTAATGTAGGAAATTCTAAGAGTAAAGTAGATCTTGTGTATGTCACAATTCTGGCATTTAGCATGTGAGCCAATAAATATTTAAAATTAAGTTGTCTTCATTACTTAAAGAGACATCAATTAAATGTTAAAAGAATGAACAAACAAAAGCTTGAAGTCCTTAAAACTAGTATCTCTTAAAGATTAATTTTTGCATTCAAAGTCACCAGTACCCTTGAATTCATGCTTACATTTCTTTCAAGTTTTCCCTGAACTTTTCCCTAAAGTGTTATTTGAAACAAATGAAAAAAATAATACTCATTTAAGATTATAGTTTTCAAAAGTTATTAATGTATCTTTGGTGTCAATGTTATAGAGAACCACATTTGTGTTATTTAAAGAGTCAGAAATCTCTCACTTAAACAAAGACTTTAAAAAAAAATTAGGTGTGTATGTTCTCATTTAGGTTACTAACCCACATGAGAGCTCCATGAAATATTCAGCAAAAGAACACTTCTCCTCACAGCTTTGGTATTTTCCTCAAGCTACTCTGCCAAGAGATCTTGTGAATATGGCTCATCCCAAGCTGTTTCTGGGATATAAAACCAGCCAGCTGTTTGGCCATGTGTGTGCAGCTTCCTTGCATCGGTTTTATTTTTTTCTTTCTTTTTTCCCCCTTTTTTCCCCACTCTCCTTCAAAATAAATCATAACATTGGATAAGATATTTCCACTGGCATGATGTTGTGTAATTTAAAGTTTACTGGATGGTTTAGCCTACTTCCTGATTCCCTATGGGGTGACAACTGGGAAGTGTCTATCTTCAAGAAAGATGAAAGAATCAGACCCCAAGACCACTGTTGTCTTGCTGTGAGGCCCTGGGAAATCCATGGCAGTCTACTGTCTTCTGAAATTCTTTCTATTACAGACATGTTGGTGGGTGTATGTTCATGCTGTCACAGGAATTCTTTCCAACTGAAAATATCCAACTATGATTATCAACTAAGCTTTTGAGCTTTTAAAATTACTTGTTTTTTCCCCTGAAATGAGCTTTCAGAAAAATAAAGGGGAAAACACATCAGAATATCTTTTTTTAAAATTACTAAATGCCTATATCAATATTACACTGTATTCACCCAAATAATTCTGCTATTAAAAGGTTAGGCATACTGCATTATCACCTTTCCATTAAAGATGGATAAGAGTTACATGTCTCTATGGCATTTTTTTTATTTAGAATATCTTTTAAAATATTTTGTGTATCAAATAATGAAATTTATAGTATGAAAAATTGCCCCTTATTGTATGACTATATCTATTTTGGATTGCTGGAAGTGCTATGGTCTCCTTACGCTTCCCAAATGATACAAGTTTGTTGAGGGAATGGATGGACGGGAGACCACTGAAAGAGCATTAGCGAAATCAGTATCAGAAATCTTGAAATAAGTAGTGGAAGTGGATGAAGTTAAAATGTGATATGCTTTGTTAGAACATTTTCAAAATCTTTTTTTTTTAATTATCAATCTCCAAAGAGGGTGCCAATGAGATAGGTACCACAAGTTGAAAGTAAACAGACCCCATAAGTTTAAACAATGAGTTCATATGTGTAGGGTGAGATTAGCTACTTATATCTGTGACTAAATAATTTATGTATAAAATGAGTGGATGATTGGATGAGGCATATGGGAACTTGTTAAATCAAATCATTCATTTTTGGGAGATAACAGGGATTGAACTCAGGGGCACTCAACCACTGAGCCACATCCCCAGCCCAAATTTCAAATTTTTTTTTTTTTTTTTAGAGACAGAGTCTCACTAAATTGCTTAGCACCTCATTTTTGCTGAGGCTGGCTTTGAACCCAAGATCCTCTTGTCTCAGCCTCCTGAACTGCTGGGATTAAAGGCATGCGCCACCATGCCTGGCAATCCAATCATTCTTAACATGGTATTATTTCAGGGAGGGAGAGTAAGATTATAAAGATAACTTTTAAAAAAGAGTCAATCACTTTTATTTAAGTCTGTGGAAAAAAATGAGTTTAAAAAAGGAAAGTAAGGTGTAGACTACTTTGAAAAGGGGGAAAGTTCAACAATTTGTCATGTGTTCCCAGCACAAGGTAAATAAAGGCTCTCTGGTTCTGGCTCTGGATGGAAAATTGGGAGCTTTCTAGACTACACTTCACCTGTGTTCCTACTATTCCAGAGCGTCCTCCATTTCATTGTCCTTGCTCTTGGGAAAGTCACCAATGTCCTTCACCTTTTTAGTATGTGAAATAACCAATTATCAGTTCTTACCATAGTCAGCAATTGAAAAAACTTGATTACTCCACTGATATCTAGGACACATAGTTTTTGTTTGGCTCCCCTTCCCTGGCTATTCCATCTCAATCTCTGTCACTACTATAGAATGATTTTCCCTTAACAAAAATGCTTTGGACCTGAAATATTTTAGAATCCTTATATTTAGAGAGAGAGAGAGAGAGAGAGAGAGAGAGAGAGAGAGAGAGAGAGAGAGAGAGAGATCTTCCAGATGGGACCTACTTTCAAACAAAAAACTCATTAATGTTTTATATATACCTCACTCACATAGCCTAAAAGTAATTTATATAATAATTTTAATGCATTTGTATATTGACTGTGACCTATGGGGGGTCAGGTGTGGAATTTTCCAGTTATAGTATCCTGTGGTACCATGTCAGCTCAAACTTTGGAGCATTTCATAGTTTGGATGTTTAGAATAAAGATCCTCACCCTGTACCTTAACTCTTCCCTAACTTTCTAATATTAGAGCACCAAAGTACAGTCCTTTACTTCTGCTCTGGCCACACTTACTCAGTCATCCCATCAAAGCACCTGGCTTCCAATACCATCTACTGTGATATCTCTCACATAGAAACTCCAGGCCTGGTCTCTTCTCTCTGAAGTTTAGAATGCAGCAACCAACTGTCCACTCGCTGAAGTTACTAGGCTCAAGTTCATCCCAAAGGAGTTCCTGCTTTTCATACACAGTCTTCCCAACATTACTAATTCTTCCCATCCTTTTACCTACTTCTGACTTCTTTTGTTTTCTTACATCCTATGTCAAATTTATTTGCAAATCTTGTTGGCTTTACTTACAAAATATGTCCAGCATCTAATCACTTATTACTACCTCCACTAAAACCATCTCAGTTCAAGTTTTCCTCTTATTTCACCTGGGACACTAATGTTGGTTGTTTCTCTATTTACTGGACAGGAGCCCAAGAGCTTAGAAGTTTCTATTTTGTTAACTGATATAATCCCTAGCAGACACTGGATAGCATCTGGTAAAAATAAAGTGCTAAAAAATTATTGAATAAATAAAAATTTCTTAAGTTTAGTAATCCCTAAATATTTAGCAAATTACAATAGCTTTCTGTCTAAAAAAGGAACAATTTAATGGAGTAATATGATTTTTTTTCTGCTATTAATATAACTATATCTGTGAGTATGCTATTTTCATAAAATTAAAAATTCATTAACCCTTTATTTCATTTTCAATCCAAGCATTTTAATTTCATTTAAAGATAAGTTAGTAGTATTTGTCCATTATTTTTATATCTTAGTGTATTAGTTAAAAGAAATATCAGAAAAATATTAGTTAATTTTATTCTATATATATTACATCAAAGTTTTATTTTGATAGGCTATTTTTTTTTAGCTGAGAATAACACATAAATGTGTTTTGTTTTGTTTTTAAAGAATAAGACATTGTATTTGAACTTAAGAACTATTCAGCCAATTTTCAACCATAGCAGATTGGCTCTTATTCACTGGTTAGCTCCAACATTATCATAAGTTAATGAGAAACTATTAAAGACAAAAGTAAAATCATTTCTGAAGAGAATAATAAGGGGACATATAGATAAATGGCTATCTTCCTCAGGTGCCTTTGTATTCCAGTATCCAGAACTTGGAAGACTTCTTTACATGCAAATGGTAGTGTACTAAATTAGATGGAAGATGTTTAGTAAATATGTTACTAACATTTAAAGTTCACAAGCCCAACTAAAACAACTACTCTCTCATGGTGGATGACTACTAAGCTGCTTGAAAATTAGGGCTTTAATAATAAAATGTCAAAGACTGTGTATGACTTTAACTATTCCAAGAACACAGGGAAATGTTAGCTTAATGAAATGTTTAACTAATATGGCCATATCGTTGACAACTCTGCCTTTAAGTTTAGTCTTAATACTATTCCATAAGAGGCATTTTGTGTTAGACACCTACTTGGTCCCAATTGCCCGGAAACTTAAATTGCTTTTCTTTTTTCTTCAGAATTATAATTCTTGAATTTGTCATTCCTGGATGAGAGCTTTGCCTTCCATGAAGTATTTGAACAGATTCTTCATTGTCAAAGCAATATCCATTAATAGATTGCAACATAATAAGAAAATCAGCTCTCTTCAGAGTATTTGTCATCTTACGTTTTTATTTTTCTTCTTACCTAGCAAAACTCCTTAAAATATTATGTTCCATAAGTTTGTGTAGCTTCTCTGCTTGTCAAAAAACAAAATAAGAAAGTAATCATTTCTGTAACCACCACCATTTTGGCTTCACAGTTGCTGCAAATCTTGCAGCTTTTGTTTTTAACTTCCTATAACAATAGCAGATTTCATGTGACAGTGATTTCTAATTCCTATAAGAACTGCTGAATACCCAGAAGGTCTAAATTTTTAGGAAATATCAAAAGTGGAAGCCAAATCTGAGCTGCTATAAGAATTATCATTTTCTTGAAGTCTCAAAATTGGTATGGACCCTCTTTTCAAAACACCTTTGTTGTTCTTTTGGGTTTCTAAAAACAATTCAGGAAAACACTTATTTATAAGTTCCTTGTTCAAGGTGAGCTAAGGTTAATTTCAGCTGAAAAACACACAGATGGGTGACCTATATTCCATCATAATTAAACAGAAGATCTTTATATCATTCCCTCTGGTCATGATGTTTAAATAGAATACTGACCCTAACACCAAGTTCCTAAAATTTTCAAAACGAGGAAATAGCTCTAAATGCAAATCTCACTCCTTCCTTTTTCCCCCGTTTTTTTTTTTTTCTGAAAGGACTATTACATATAAGAGTTTATTTCATATATATTCTAAAGTGCTTTGGAAAAATACTTCCAGTTGAAAATATTTTATTTATCATTGTTTTTTTCCTTTCTCCTGTTATGTAATATTTGCATGGATAAAAGGAAAGTAGTCAAAATAGATTTTCTCAATCTCTTCTGGGAGTTTCTCATTTACATTTTATCAAATGCAAATGTCATTGCTAAATCCTTGTGCTGTCAAGCTAAGACTATATACAGATATAGTCATCATCTGAAATTCACAGCCAGAAAAGACTCTAAGAGGACAAGTCATGAAGAAAACTACCAAAATGAAGTTCTCTTGCTTTCTTCAAACATTTGCACTGCTCTAAATTTTGTTTGGGGTGTGCCCCAACCAGAGAGAGCCTAAGAGAATAGCATCATTACTCATCTGTTTCAGCTCTATCACTATTTCAGAAATTTCTTACAACACACAGGACTTTGACTTGAGAAGTAATAGTGGTTATTATGGTATATTTACTGGATACCAGAAACTCTTATATGTGCTCTGTATGTACTAATACCTATAATATTGACTCATTTAATGCTTCTAACAACCAACCTCATGATGTAGGTGCTATCATTGGCCTTTTTTAATGAAAACAAAAAGACTTTAAAATTTTAACAAGAATGGTCAAATATAGCTAGGATATGTTCCAATTCTAGACTTACTTTAGTAGATATCACTGTACTACCTCACAGAGCAGGGACTCATCAGGCATTTGTTGAATGAAATAGCATCCTGTAGATAGCATCATGTAGCATCATGTAGATGCTATTTGAAGACTTGTAGCAACAGGAGGCTCATCACTGGTGAGAGAGTCTATTCTATGCACCCTCTACCCAGTCTATCTCCTGACCTGCTCTGAGCTGATTCTATCTGTGATAGACCTTGTATTTTTAACTCCATTTTTTATATGATGTTCTGCCTTTGTTCCTCTGGAATTATCTTTATAGCTTGACTTCCCCAGCTTTTGGTTTTTTGCATTAATTTGTGTAGCAATTGTCCTGCTGGTTCTATCCATTCTAGACTTCCTGTGTAGAATTCTTACCATGCTGTAGAAACTACTCAGGACACACCACTGGACAGGATGTGCCCAGGTCTCCTGTGAAGGAACATGTGTGAGGCACATGAAAGCACAAGAGATCACTAATCAAAGAACAGTTCTAGAGCCAATAAGACCCCTCAGTACTGGTCCACATCAAGATAAATTCTCCTGGCAAAAAGAAACTATTTTTCTATATTGGTCAAAACCAAAACTAAACATGTCTCAGAGTTGAGGACAGAATCATTTTTATCCAGAAAAGAACCAATAACTCCTAAAAAAAACCCTTTTATTATCATAATCAATTAAGTTGGTTATGACAGTTTAAATACTTAAATGTTTTATTAAGTGAAAACTATCACTGATATGCCAAAAATTTTACTTAATGGTAAATTATATAAGGTAGGATGTATGAAAACCTTAAATTAGAGGGAGAAGAAGATAATAATGTGTTAACACTCAAAATAACTATCTGTGAAACTAACATGGTCTTCCTTAAGGTGTACCTAAAAGAGAGAGTTCTGAATAGGAAAAAAGCAAATGAGAATACAATGACCCACATTGGTAATACAAAACACTTGAAAGATGTATAACAGCACAAAGGAAAACTTAAGCAACATTTTCCTGTTTTGTCTTCAGTTCCCAAGTGGGAACACTTGTTTAAAATTAAAATAAAATCTTGGAGCAGGAGGTCTCAATACACTGCCAGATCATGTGTCACAGATTGGAACAAAACCTAAGACGTGCGCTTGAAAGAGAAATTCAGACTCTTTTGTTCTTATTCTCTGATTCAGAGGATCCTCAGAGAGAAATTGTGTGTGTGTGTGCATGTGTGTACGTGTGAGTGTGTGTGCATCTTTTATAAGTATGTAAATGAAAAGCTGTATAAATATATTAATTTGATTTTCCCCATTTGTATAGAAGCTGCATTTTAAGATGGCCATTAACCTCAACAGATCTAATCTTCCAAAAGGCTCAACCTCAAGATGTAAGAGAATTTAAATTACGGAGTCATACTAATACTCGGAGAAGAGTTTGAATGTAGACACAAGTTCCCCAAGAACTATCATTTTTTTTTCTAGGCTAGCTATATTCCTAACATCCCTTACATACATTTGCAAAGAAGAGTCCCCAGTGATTTCCCACATCATCCTACCCTCTGACACTTCTCTGCCTGCCAGCTCTCTGCTTTCCACATATAGGAAAAGTCTTGTTCTCTGAATGTTTCCCTCTTTTGTCAACTTTTCTACTTCTTTTAGTTTTGCTTGCACAGTATTAACTTTTGGTAGTTACTTTTATAGTTTTACTCTTTCTCTGTTCATGTTTTATTTCTTTACTCTTGATCTTGTAAATTTTTTTTTCATCATTAGAGCAAAGTTGTACATCCATGGCTGGTCAAGTTCCTATGCTTACAGGTGAAATAATGTGTTCTATTGCTCAACAGATGGACCAGCTTTGTAAAAGGAAACCATGGGCATTATCTCTCCAATTTTGTGATTTTTTTTTCATTGCATAAAAATATCTAAAATAAACTAAATTAATTTTTTGTAAGACAAATTTTTGTATTCCCATAAGTGATGAGTTTTTCCTTTCAGCAGGCTTAGTAGTTTGTGTGTAACAGTGTAAGGATGTTTATGTGCTTTTCTGACACTGGCTCTTCCTGTGTATAACTGAGATCATGCATGTAGGAGATAGTTTGCCCATGTTCAAACTGTGGCTCTGCTACTTACTATCTAGGTATATTAGGCAATTTACTTAATCATTCCTTAAATATGGCAGACAACAGCAATAATTTCTACCTTACTGCTGTTTAGTGGATTAAAAAGAAGATCAAGAATAATGTCTATCGTACAAGAAAATCTAAGTGCTAATTGTTATTCTTGTGAGAATAAGAACAGTGCAAGTAACTGTTTTTTCTGCTAAGCAGGAAGGACTCTACAGTAGCTACCCATTACCAACCTGGCTTAGCAACATGAATGGAGTCACAGAGTTCCCACCCACAATGGAGGGGTCATTCTGAAATGCTAATGTGGTGGGACATCAACAGGAGAACACGTGTCCAGAAGAAAATGATAACTTCTTGCTTTTCATCTTCTTATCCATGTCTATTTTTCACACAAGCAATGAGGAAAAAAAAAGATCAGAGGACTTCTTGGCTCAACCCCCCTCTACCTCTGTGCTGAGGGTTTTATTGTGGGGATGGCCTATATTCTCATCTCCTGACATGATGCTTTGGGGTCTGAGATCAGACGAAGTGACCAATACCAAAGGCTGCAGGAAGAATATACTAGAATGACCACTAGCTGGACTGTATTTTGTGAGAAGAAAAAGATGAAAAGGAAAAGAATGTGATGTAAGAAGGGACCCCCTGAAAATCTGACTTTATACTTAAAATTTTGCTAGAGTCACCAGATTTATATCTCATACTACGATGTACACAGATGGCTAAATATTAAACAGTACAAAGGTTCTAAGAAAGTGTTTCATTGAAGATGCTTGGTCTTCATGTCATGTACTATGCAGAACAACAGAACAACAACTGTGATACACAAGTTTAGAATCCTCCTTTTATTCTGTATAGAGGTGAATCAAAATCATTTATTTACTAGGTTTGCAGGATGCTGGCTCTGTGCACCTCAGCATCTGTACAGCACCAGCAAATCTCTAGTCCCTTCAAAGTAACAAAGGATCCTCTCCTCCCACACAGCCAGAAGATGAAGTTTTCTGCAGATTTACCAAGTACACAGTGTTCTTGTTCTTTTGCTGGACTCCGACTAATAACTGACCACAGGAAGCTGTGGGGCCGTGCCCTCAAAGAAGCTCAGAAACAGCTCATGTTGTTGGTTTGCTGGCGGGGGTTGGGGACATGCTGAAACTCAGGCCCTGGTTTCCTACAGGAACCCATGCAGAATAGCTAATATTTAGAAACATTAAAACTTGAGAACAATGAATAAATATCTGATTAGAGGTCATCGATCATTACTGTAAGTTATTTGTCTTAAGTGGACTTTGTTTCACAACATTTCTTTTCTCTCTCCTCTTGACAAACACAGCGTGAATGAAAGGTAAAGGGAATAAAACATTTAATCAATCATCCAGGGGCCAAGGCTGAATTGCTTTCTGTTATACATTTGCTGCCAAGTTCATGGAATCGGGTTTGTTTTCAATTATTTGTAATATGCTTTCCCAGAAGAATTTATAATAGGTTGTTTAGGCACTGTTCCCTTTTCTATTAATGACAAAAATACAACTGTTTGTCCTTAGCAAAAAGAAAAGGAGTTAAATTAGGAAAATAGTTATGAATGCTGCTGTTGGCCTGGAGGGCTTTTTTGTTTGTTTGTTTGTTTTCATTCTAAACTGGCTGCAATGAGAACCGGCAACAAGATTGTTTCATTTATTCCTTGCTCTCACAATCTTACTTCCAAAATAAGAAGCTAACCTTAATCTCCTTATTGAGAGAGTTTATGACAAGGACACCTATAAGCAATTAAAAGAAGCTATGTTGTGATTATCTCTGGTGTTGTAATGACTGTGAACTTCATTCCTTGAAAAAGAGATATACTGTAAGCCTGGTGAATATTTGGTGCTGGGAACCAATGCTTTTAACCAATTTGTAAAAATCATCTTTTCTCAGGCTTCTCCAGCAGCTCTCCTCTAGGGCTCTCATGGCCCATCACCACCAGCATCTTTGTCATGTTTAGGATCTCAGTCATGAGGCACAGTGAGGACAGACTCTTTACCAACAGATGCCGTTCCTTATTATTTGGCTAGCTGTGGAAATCTTTTGAAAAACAGAAGGAAGAATCACTGAAATCCTGTTCCTAGGCAGCCCAAAGGGCTCTATTTCTTCTGTGGAGAGAGGATGTCTAGTCTTCCTTGTCCCAATCATTACACTCCATAACACAGGGTCAGAGACCACAATGGTCTTGCTCCATGGCCTTTCTTATTCACAGTGACCCTGAATGTATCCCTAGGGAGCTGGTTTTCAAAAATCTCAAGTCTTGGACTGGCATTAGAAGTGGCTGGGGTTTGTATATAGTTTTTTTTTTTTCTGAAAATCTGATCAATATTCAGTCCCTTCTGTGACTTCATTTCTGATAATTCATTTTCTTTTCTGTTTTTAATCCCTTCTTATCCATCATAATCAAGCCCTTCTCCATCATAATTAAGCCCTTTCATTGAAATATCTCATGATCTTTCTATCTTCTAGTAATTTACTTTAGCTGAAGTAATCCTTCCTCCTAACTGCCATGTCTATATGTCTACTTCTTTAAATCTCCTTTATTGAGACTGTGAAGTTTTGCCACTTTAAAAAAAAAAAAAAATTAAAAGAGAATTTATTTTCAGTCCTTAGGTCATTCCCCATTTGTTTTTTACTTAGATATCTGCTCTTGTATTTATATATCCCTGTATCCCTTGCAGTAATATATTTGAGGAACAGTTCTGATGGTTTGACTACAAAAGAGGAAAACATTCTTTTAGGTCACAAAAACTGTTATCAATTATATAGCTTGTAGAGAAGTACACAGACAATACCAACACTCTTATTTCTTTCTTATGTAAAAAAGTAATCTAAAAAAACTCATGAATGATTTAATAATAGCATTCCAGAGTTATAAATCCAATGAGTGTTGTCCTTTTAAAATAATTATTGCATGCTGCTCTACTTATAAAAAGTTTGACTTGTCTCTAATATTTTTAATACTACTGCATTTTTCTTTATTCCTGATTTTTTTTTTGAAGGGGTAGAAGGAAAACTATCTCAAGAAGAAGGTGACTGGGGGAAAATATCTCAAAAAAATTAAAAGTCAGAATAGAAATGGAAAATTCAAGCTGAAAATAGAGGATGGTCCAGATGACACAATCTTTCACTTATTTCCCTTGGCACCCAGGGGCCCAGGGCTCTTTCAGTGTCAGTGTCCCTTAACAAACAACCACCAGGAGCTACTGGGAAATTTTAAAGATTTCAGGAAAGAATTGGCAACCAAACATAGTTTACTTAAAAAATCTGTGCTATTCTAATAGTCTTCCCTTATCTGTTGTTTTGCTCTTCACAGCCTCAGAAACTGATGGTCAACCGCAGTTTGGAAATACTAAGATTTGCCTTGACTCTTTCAAGATAAAGAGAGACCATAATCACATAACTTAAATCAAAATTTGTTGTTATAATTATTCTATTTTGTTAGTCATTGTTGTCAATCTCTTATTGTGTCTAGTTTATGGATTAAACTTTATCAAAGTTGTGTATGTACAGAAATAACACATGGTATATATAGGGTTTGTTACTATTTAGAGTGTATCTGTGCAGCTACGAAGGACTACCATATCATAAAATCAAATTATTGTAGTCCATTTAAGAATAATAATCATTCACCATGGAAAGGATATTACTATATCAGTGTCACTAAAAAATGAGTCAGCAATAAAAAAGAACATGTTGCAAAATTATAATATGTTCAATCCTATGTTTAAACCTATATTGTAAATTATATGGAAAATGTACATTATGTTATAAATTTCATTTAAATTTATACTTCTGCCAGCTTCTGTTTTGAGTCCTTAAGATCATTAAACCACAACAGATTAAATCAAATTTTAACACATGATCGTTTTAATGTAGGCTCTCATATTTACAAATAAACCCTATTTTTATACATCACTGAATAGATTATGTTGACAAATTTTGTTTCTTTTTAATTTTGAGACCAGAAGAACGATTATGCTTAGGTGGGTTATCTGACATGTCCTTCTAGCTTGTAGAATAGCTCGTGTTTGTTTTCCAATGAACATCTGTTTGACAAACTGAAATGCTAATTATGATTTATCATTTCCATGACATCAAATATCCAGATAGTAATAAACATTGATGACTAACTATATTTTTTTAGTTTCACCCAGATGTTTGGCATCGCATAAGAGAGTACCTTAGTTTTATGTCAAAAAGAAAAAAAAAAACACAAATGTTTCTTGAGTTGGGCTCAAAACAACAGAGAAGAAACTCATATGAATATAATGATCAATCCCTTATTTTTTCTCAATATGTACAATTCTACTAAGAAGACTTTTAAAATATCATAAATAAAATTTTACTTAAAAATAAATATTTGGGACTGGCATGTAGCTTGGTGTTAATGCCCTTTCCTAGCATGTGTGAGATCCTGAGTTCAATCTGAAGAACTGCAAAAAGTGAAAATAAATAAATAAATAATATCATAAAAATAATTATCTTTCAATGTTTTCCAAATCTAACAAAAACCAGAATTGAAACCTAATTGTGACTATCCAGTGTTACGTGTGAATATTTGACACTTATTATATGATTTATATTATAAGTTGTTTTAAAAGTTTCTAAATTCCAAGTTTATCCTTCAGATGTTATTTCAAGAATGTACTACTATGATATATTCTTGAATATACAACAGTTATCTATTTGAAATGGGGATTCTGATGGACATTAAACAGATATACTAATTGGTTTTCTTTTGTTTAATGTATAGTAAATCTTGAAAAGCCTGGTCAAGTTTTTCTATACAGAAATGGAGCCCCTTTCCCCTGACTGTTTATTTTGTAACATTTTCATTTTCTTGGGAATAAAATGGAATTAGCAAATTGTCCAGTGCTTTTCATGTAAATCACACCAAGGTTCATGTGAACATTTCTCAAAAGATTATTTTTGCCTCCAATAAGTAAGAACATGAAACACTAGCAACATTCTTGGGAGAAATCTCCCTATCCCAAATTATGTGTGTCTACTCTTTGATCTTATAGTTTCTACACATTTCTCTGACCTCTAAAGATCAACATCCTTCAGGGCTCAGTTCTAGAACATGGTCATGGTCAAGAAATTCCTTGGTGATCTCATGAGTTCTCATGGCTTTAAATTCCTCCAGTATTTTTTTTCCAGCAGTACTGGGAACTGAATCCAGGACCTTGTATACACCAGGAAAGTGTTCTACTACTGGGTTACATCCTAGCCCCCAAATCATATTTTTAAGCAGTACTTCTCATCTGAACTCCAGAATACTACATGTTGTCTATTCAACATCACCTCAATGTCTAATAGACCTTTTAATATATACAGAATTGAAATCTTGTGTCTCCCTGTAAAATCTGCTACTTCAACAGTCTTCCCCAATTCACTCTATCACAACTCAGTCCTTCTATTTGCTCAATCCAAAACCATGGACTTGTCCTTTGCTCATCTCACTCTCTCACACTTCATGTGAGATCATTGGCACATACTTTTGGCAGTTCCAATTGGTCAGGAGATCCTGTTGAGTCTACTTTAAAAAAATTATATATATATATATATATATATATATATATATATATATATATATATATATCTTCTATTCAGCCATTCTTTACACCTTTGCTGTTGCTACCACATTCAAAGTCACTGTCATTTATCCTCTGAATTGCTGCAAAAGTCTCTTCACTGCTCTCCTGCTCCCACCCTTCCCCCCTGTGCTCTAACACTCACCCAGAGCACCTGGAGTGAGGTGAGTGAAGGAGAGTATGGATGGGGAACTTTGTGTGATCAAGGGTTCTTTTTGTAGTGTTGAACATGATCTAAGATTGGACTGAAGTGTTGGTCATCCAAGTCTGTGATTACACTAAATACTACTGGACAGCACACTTGAAATTGATCAATTATGTTGTATATAAAATAGATCTTTAAACACTCTTTGAGGAAAAAAAAAGAGGACTGTGAAATGTCTGAGTTTTTACAATATTTGGAAGATGACAAGTTAGCCAGATACAGTTTCATGAATGCTAGAAGCATATATGGGACTCCTACACAGGGAAGGAGACTTTATTACTCAAAGCTGAGCATTGCCATATTTGATACCAGTTCCCAAGCTCTGCTTCCCAGAGACAGAAAGAGGACTGGCTGAAGGCCAGACTCACAGGCAGTGTGTTACTGAAGAGGAATCCTGATTTAAGAGCGCAAGCTGTCTCTTCTGGGTGGTAAGCATGTTTGCCCCTTCATCTGGGTGGACACAGCATCCATATCTACCCCAGCTATAAACAAACCTGACCTTTGCTTCACAGAGATGCTAAATAAACATCCTTGAAAAGATAGTCTGCCACAAAGATGTTCTGCCCTAGTTTCAAAAGTTATAACCAATTTGCCAAGGTTTCTATCTGAATATAGGCTTAAGCTTTTAGATTTCAACTTCAGTCATAATGTAACTATTATTTGAAGAAGACATCATAGGAATTAGGTGGTTTTAAGTGGTAGTAATTTTTGAAATAGGCTTTTACATGATTGTTTAAGAAATACTTTATAGAGATAAAATTGGCATACAAAAAGCTGTAGTACATATTCAATGTATCCAAATTGATGAGTTTGCAGATAAAGGAACATCAAGAAGACCCTCACTAGGTTCTATGCTATCAGTATATCTGTAACTGATTAAAGTTTCTTTTCACCCTACAAATTCATAAGCTTTTTAGTACAAAATACTGTATGGTTAATGCTAGACACTATACTGGATGGTAAATCTCTAGAATTCATTGATCTTAAAGAACTGAAACCTTGTACCCTTTGACTGGTCCTTCTGTTTTCTCCTTTCCTCACATCATGGTAATCA
The DNA here is from genome assembly GCF_964194105.1 of Spermophilus citellus. Lineage (NCBI taxonomy): Eukaryota > Metazoa > Chordata > Mammalia > Rodentia > Sciuridae > Spermophilus > Spermophilus citellus. The sequence goes on along the minus strand of NC_138186.1, from coordinate 136,298,480 downwards.
CCATTACAGCCTATGTTTCTATGTGCCTTGACTATTTCTGATTCCTCATGTAAGCAGAGTCATGTAGAATTTTACTGTGTGTCTGGCTTATTTCAATTACATAATATTCTTCATGTTTATCTGTGTTGTCTCCAATGGCTGAATCCTACCCCATCATAAGTATGAATATATATGTTTTATCTAGTCATTCACAAGTGAACATTTAGGTTGCTTCTATGTCTTGGCTATTATGAGTAATGCTATAAAGAACATAAGAGTATAGATATCTCTTTGAGAACTGGATTATCATTCCTTTAGATATATATCTAGAAGTAAGATGAGTAGATCACATGGCTATTTAACTCTTAATTATTTTACAGAGGGTTGTTGTTGTGGCTCAGTGGAAGAGTGCTTGCCTAGCACATGTGAGGTCCTGGGCTCAATCCTCAGAACCACATAAAAACAAATAAATAAAAACAAAGGTATTGTGTCCAACTACAACTAAAAATAAATAAATAAATAAATAATTTTGCAGAAACTATATTCTTTTAATAACTAGCCACAACAATTTATTTTCCTTCTAGGCCAGTTTAATACTTTAAATTTATCTTATTTAATTCTAAGTATTAGGAAGGTATTATTGTGTTATTTATTTTTAGGACAAGGAAACAAACTCAGAGAGGTTAAAGAACTTTCCCAATAATAAACAGCTAGGAAATTTGGTAGTCAGGATTAAAATCCAATAGTAACTGCATGTGGTAGATGTGGGTGAGCTGGAGCATGCCAACAGAGCAGGAATGCAGTCAGTCACAGTTAGGGACAACCACTCCACAACCTTTGTCCAGCAAACCTGGGGATTACTCACTCCCCACAAAAGCACAAGTCACAAATCTTTGCATAAATACCATCAGAGATAAATCATGTATGTGACAGTCTTCATATATAATTGTGCTTCCTTCCTGGAGTTGTGATACATCTTCTCCCACAGATTTTCAAAGCCATAAAGCAAAACATAGAAAGGAGGCTTTCTGGGTCACATTCCTTTGAAATTTACTTTGGATCACACATATTAGTAAGAATGCTTGATTGTGAGCACATTAACACTTCTAGAGCTAGTTCCCTTGAATGAAATCCAGCCCAATAGGGAACATAAAAGTCTATGCCACTGTTACCCACAAAGAGTCATGTGGCATAAAAGAAAGAAATCCTAATTGGTTAAGACTTTTTTGAACACTACATTATAAATGTTAATTTTGTAAATGTGGTTAGGAATAAAGTCATTTCCATCAATATTTTGTGAATAATTTATGAATTAGCAGCTCGTATGATGGAAGACTTACACAGAGTTAAACCTAAAATTTTCACAGGACTTTAAGCTACATACAGAAGTAGAAATTAACCAGTTCAGGAAACTTCTAAGATTTGCTTATGAGTTTTAAGGAGGGACTAAAACAATTTTTAGAGATTTCACACAGTTTTAAACATTAGCTATAATTTTAGCAATAGACATCATAATGAGGAGTAATAATCACAAATTTTATTTTTTCATGCTAGTTCAAGCAGTGAAGTAGCAAATAAGATCTTTCCTTTATCTCAACTGAAGCGATTACTTTCTGAAAATTTTGATTTTAGGCAATTTATAAATCTTTAATAGCTCAATGCCTCATAAAACTGACTCCAGTTAATTTTAATTTCAAAACATATTATTTGCAATTTGCAATCCCTTATAGTTTCACTGTTTCAGACTTTTCCAGAGTTTTTAGAGTTCACCATAATTAATTTCTTAAAACACATTTGTAATGATATTAGAAAGCATAATCTAGAACTTCTGTAATAAGATGATTTTATTTTTCTAAACACAATTTCCAGATTTTGTTATCACCTCCTTCCGGAGTTTCTATCTTTACTCCTGGTCATAAAAAGCTCTGTCAGTTCTAAAGTGATAAAGTCAGGGAACTCTTTAGAAGAAAAGTCATTGCCAACAGACAATATAACTAGATATGCTGGAATAGAAAGTTGTAATTCCACAGGAACGAATCATGCTAAATTAAAATATTCAAATTAAATAAAAATGCATTAGTAAGCAACAGCATCAAAAGGATTGGTTTAAAAAAATTTGAAAGTGTCTTTGTAGAAGACTCAGAGGTCCTCAAGGAAATAAAACATGTTTTTCTTATTAAAATTTTAAAGCTCCCAATTTAGAAAGTCTTGTAGACAAACATCCCAAAATGGAACAGGCACAGTGATGAGGGTGATTCATTTATTTTATAAGTTCTCTGTAAATAATTATTTCTGAAAATACATCTCCAGCCCACCATCAGTGAGGAATACTAGGGAGCAAGATCTTTGTCTAGGGCTCTGTAGAGGCCTGTAGGCTAATAAGTATTCCCACCCACTATTACCACACCACATGGTTCTGCACAATCCAGCTCCAGATATTGTTAATCATTTCAGCATTCAAAAAGTCTCCTTGAAAAGTCAAGCTGAAGGGGCATACTGATTCATGTGGATTAAAAAAATCCTTGCAATTCACAGGCTATTTTTTATTAAAGGCAATAAGGAAGTAGCAGAAGAAGACATTAGACACATTTGGATTCTTCTACAGTGCTTCTACATTTTTCCTATGACTTTCAGCTTTATTCTAAATCACAGCAAATGCAATAGCAAAAGACTGTGGAAACCGGAGATTACTAATTTCCTGGAAGATTTCTCAACCCAATGTGAACAGACATGCTGAAAAGTCATATAAAGATCATCTGACAGAGGATAGATAAGTCTTTAAACAAAATGTCCCCAGAGACAAAAGTGAAGTCATCAGAATGGAAAGGTCTGACTTCTAAGGTCATAGAAGTCACATCTAAAGTCCAGATATTTATGTCATTATAACCCTAAAATTATTTCACATTACTTGATTGTTTAAATCTAAAATCCCCAAACAATTTTTATAATATAATTAAGCATTTTTTCCCAGTATGATACTCATAAAGCCCTATAAGTCCAAAATTTTATTACAGTCCAAGTATGTCCATTTTTATGAGTGACAATGATACCCCATGGAACATAAGCTTATCTCATTTCATTCTTTCTTTTCCTTTTTTATTTAAATTATAAATTGCAAATATTTGTATTAGGGATTTTCATTAAGTGCTTTCAGAAAACCCCAAATATTTAAAACTCATTTTTTTTTTTTTTTTGTACCGGGGATTGAACTCAGGGGCACTTGACCACTGAGCCATATCCTCAGACCTATTTTGTGTTATTTATTTAAAGACAGGATCTCACTGATTGCTTAGCACCTTGTTTTTGCTGAGGCTGGCTTTGAACTCGAGATCCTCCTGCCTCAGCCTCTGGAGTAACTGGGATTACAGGTGTGCACGACCATGCCCAGTTTAAAAACACAATTTTTAATTTTACTGTTTTGATGATTCTCATATATAGCAAATGGGATTTGGTATATTTAAATAATTTATTTTTATTTTTAAAAGATTTGGCTGTACTAAAATATGTACCTGGGAATTTCAGATTGAAATATACCTTGAATTATTCTATAGCAACTTCAAAAATATATATTTTTTAATTTTTTTATAATTGTAGATACACAGCATGCCTTTATTTTATTTTATTTTTATGTGGTGCTGATCAAACCCAGCACCTCACATATGTGAGGCAAGCTCTCTGTCACTGAGCTACAGCCCTAGCCCTCAAAAATGTTCTTGATATATTTCTCCTATGGATCCGAAAATTTCTTTTTATAACATTGATGTAGAGATAGTAGAAATTATATTTGAATCTTCTTAAATTGGTTACATTATCAAGATATAAATAGATATAACTAGAATCTATACAAGTGATCATTTTGTACTAAAACAATGAAATTTTCCATATCTCCTAAACATATTTATTTATTGCTATTTACTTATTTCTGTGTCAGTGCATATACAAAATATATGTGTGCATGCATGCTTTTGTATGATATACTTATATTTTACCAAGCAGTTCCAAATTTAAATCACCAAATAAATTATCATTTTTTTCAGAAATATTCATGGAAGAACATAAACATATTTGTACATATTGCTTATAATCATGAAAAAATGGAAAGAATCTGAAGGACCATCAGAGGGTAATGATGAAATAAGTTGCAGGATCCCTCCATTTCAATGAAGTTTTAAAAACAAAGCAAATCTACCAATAATGAAATGAGAAACAAATGTGTGCAACATCATAAGTGAAAAAGCAAATCATGACACTATATACAAGATAACTGCATTTGTAAAAGAATATAATATAATATATATATAATATTATTTGTAAAATAATATATAATATACTGTTATATCCATATATGTATGGGGAATGCAATCTAGAAGGACACATGCCAAATTGCTAATTGCCATTAGCAGTGAGAAGGATGTGAAGAGGGTAGAACTCTCTTCATCTATATTTGCAGATATCTACATAGTACTAAAAAAAAATTGCTTTATATAATTTTGTTCTATTTATTTTTAATTGAAATATTTCTACTATAAAAAATACCTTTAAGTACCCTGTATACTCTTTGTTCCCTTAAGGAATTTTCAGACTAGGTTCCTCATTCTTACACATCAGCAGTAAGGACCAATGACAGCCCATTAGCACCTCTATGGTCCAGCTTCCCTCTTCCATTCTTCAGGGAAGATGTTAAAAACATTAAAGCACGTTTCTAACTTTCAGAGGTTTCTCGTCTGCTTTACTTCTCAGAGATAATGCTTCTCTACACTCTTGGCATATATTCCAGTTTAGTCAAGTTTCCTCAAAGACAGGATTAGAGCAATCAGTAATAAATTTGTAACAGATGAAATTCCGAGTCTAAGTGCAATGAAATGGGCCTGTGAACTACTTGTCTTTTTAATGAAACTAAATAACTTGGTACCACATGGATGTGATTTAAATTCCTGTCTTTCACGGACATTAGTATTTTTGAATACTATGCATTTTCAACTTCTTTAGCATCTTCAAGGAAACGTACACACAGTATCTTATTTGCTACACGACAAAGCTAGAAGGTTGCGGGAGAAGGAATCTTAAGCAATCTTATGGGAGAAATTTATCTTTTATGAATACACTCCTAAGATGCCAGAGAAACTAGAGACTGGAGGTTGAAGAAATTGAGTGGTACAACTGGGAATTAAATCCTGATTGTATTTTACTTCAAATTCAGTGCATTTTCCATTTGTTCATGATCACCTTGATAATACTAGGTTTCTTTTTCAACCCAATGCTAAGGAGTATGTTAGTTCATCTCTTCAGTGATTATGGTACTTTTTTTTTTCTATATTGAAAGAGTCTGAAGTATCCATCCTGTAATGCCTATGTGCTCATGCAAATTCGTAGGCAATTTGACTATACGCAGTGGCATGACCCTGTGTTCAAATCCTGACTCTGCCATTTATACTTAGGCACTGTGATATTGTCCATCAGTTTATGCATTCATAAATTGAAATAATAATAGTTTTCATTATATGGAGTTGTTGTGAAGGTTTGATGAGATAAGAATTGCAAAACACATAGGATGGTACCTAGCATATGACAAACAATCAGTAAATGTTAACTATTATTGCTCAAAGGGTATATTGGGGAAATATATTGTTCAGACAGAAGCATTTCTGTGTGACAGTAATCTGGCTCTCCATTTGGATAGGAGTGCATTCTATATATTAATCACACAGAAAGCCACCCAGCAATGAAGAATATTGATGCTTAAGTCCCTGTCAAGTTATCTGACCCAGAGCACTTAACTGCACACTTGACATTTCAGAGTGACAACAAAATGGCATATTAACCACCCATCCCTAAGGCTTTTCTGTGGGTTAAGTTAGACTGTCAGAAAATTATGCAACTGAATCATATTATCAAGTTCCTCAGAGACACATATATCATTATTGAATGAAAAATTTTAAGTTTATATCCTTAGCTTTCATATGTGGTAGAATTAAGCAAGTAATATTTTTCTTTATGCCATTTGTCCTTGAAAACCTTGTACTTTCTGTTCTCTGAAGTCTTAACAAAAGGACTGTACTAAAACTTGCTCTGAGAATTCATTGCCAGGAAAATATTTGTCTTGAAAATTTGGAAGAGCTCTTTTCTTTGGCAGACAAGGAAATTATATAATTTAGCATTTTCCTTTTTTTGCCTTAATTGTCTGAAAATTCTGAATTAAATTAAGAGTTCAAGTGCAATAACTAACCCATCCCAGATGAGCAGCCAATGTTCATTTTCCTTAATTTTTCTAGTTAAATTTTCGTTTTCGTTGTCCTTTTAAATTTTGCTTTTGTTACATATGTCACCTTGATGCTTTCCTGGGAAACAAGTACAGGTATAAAAAGGGACACCTCTTTAGCATATAATTTTGTCATCTTTTCATTCATTTGCTTATCCAGTATTACGAGCACCAACCCTGCTAAATACAAGAGAGAAAAATCAGACAATCTGGAAATACTCATAAAAGCATTGGAAAGAATATATTGAAGAAAATCATTGAATTTCAGGATAAGTGTGTGAAATTCATGTTATTAATATCATTTCTCTGAAACCCTGTTAATTTGTGTTTCTCTTAAAACTCTCTTTTTGTCTGTGAATATACAATGAAGCAGTTAATTTTTAAACAAGAATATAAAAAAATCACACAACTAAGTGAATGAAAACTGCCTTATACTAACCACCTTTTTCTACACATATCCAATACCACTCAGATTTTGAAATTACTCAGAGCTATGTTTGGAACCTTTGGAGCATTCCTTTGCCTACCTCAAATGTAATGAATTTTCACCTTTGAAGGAAAATAATTTGGGGAGAAAAAATAAAGTCACTTTTTAGTCCAGAGGAGTAAACAACTTCAAGAAGAGTTTCAAAATTATTTTGAACAATATTGCATTCATTATGAGTATAAGGCTCTTTATTTTACTATGAATTCTGAAGCATTTCCTAAAATTGAAGTGTTTTTGCTAGCACACTTCATAGTCTGTACTACAGAAGCTAGGAAAGCAAGCCTTCTCTGGCTCCTCCTGTCATGTCTTGAGCCAGCTTAATTCCTTCCTCCTTGCTACTCAATGAGCAAGCTTTTAGAAGATAAGATACAGCTCTCAAAAACTTATGCAAATCCCAGAATGTTACCTACATGCATAAAATCCTAGGAGATCAATAAAAGAAGAAATTCTAAGCTGCATTCTGTAACAGTCTGAAATAAATGATAATAAAAGCTGGCATTCATTGAACATGTACCATGAACCACATATTTTGTAAATCATCTCATTTCATATGGTCATTGTTGAAAGGCATGTATTAATACTTCTCCATGTTGAGATAAGGAAACTGAACTTCAGAGAGTTACCCAAGGTTTCATGGTCATTAACAGCCAGATCAGACTCCAAACCAGGCTTGATTTCAAAGAACCCTGTACTCAATGATACCACCGATACTACCCACTACCATTCTAACCTCTTCCTGCTGTACAGATCTCATCCATTTCTTCCATTGGAAAATATGATGGAGTAGAAAATAAACTGACAGGACTTAAAACTGAACATGATTTGTATTTTCCTAAGGATTTTTAGAAGCTGTTATATTCACTTAACTATGTCCTTTTGAAATGAATAAACATCAACTGGGAAAGTACATTTCTTAAAGAAGTAGTCTATATGCATCAGACAAAAAAATAATCTCAGTTCCAGATGTTAATATAAAATTACCCAGATACTACAAACTGATCATCCATAATACCAGAAGCAAATAAAAAATTAAAAAATTTTGAATGCAAAAAGGAAATCAAAGTGGATTTGATTTTTTTTGCTAAGTTACAGAACATGAATTATTTCTCTTCATTTTTAGTGTGCACATATAGAACAAGTCTCTTGCATGATGCAATAAGGTTGTGACATTGTTTCTTGGCTAGAATAATTAATGTAGCTTTCATAACAACACCTTGCAGCCCCTATTACATTGCTTATGTGTTATTTTGGATTGAGCAGAGCTAAAGCTCTCTTCAGTGGCCAAGAAATGAAATATACATAAAATTAAAATCATTTTCAAATAATTTGTGCTTAAACTTGAATTCAGAATCATAGTTTACCATTTTGTTTTTGATTCTCCTGCTATTTTGGTGTAGCTTTAGCACATAAACAAATGACATATGTAAATACTAAAAAATTCTAAGGTGTTGCTTTCCTGCCACAAATTTAATAGATATTTGAAGACTAGCTGGTTTATCATTCATGATAGTCAAGCTAAATAAGTTAGGTCCTACTTTCTACTCCAAGGCATGATTTATTGAATTTGGATATCTTCAAGGAAGGCCTTACATGTATGTTCTTGTGATGTAAACCAAGCAGTGGAGAAATGTAAGAAGGATTAAGTCATGGCCCCCTCTCTCATGGAACTCAGTTGCTTTCAGCAATGCCTAATAAACGTAGCAACTTTCAACCTCTTCATCTATGAAAAGAAACAAGGAAGATTTTATTTTAAATGACTGCATAGAAAATAAATATTTTTTGAAGCAAACACAGAAAACATTCATTCTTGTTACCTGATTTAAAACAAAACAAACAAGCAAAAGCTATTTGTATTCCTATCTCAACAAACATCCTTTGTAGTTTTCCTTTTGGGAACTGTATGAGTTATAATCATATCAATGAGAACTAACAAGAATTCATTTGGTGTTGAGTCTCTAGCTGTTCCTCAACCTTGCAGTCCTTCAACAGGAGGACTTGTTTACTTCTGTTTCTGCAGCTGTGAGTTCTGGACGGAGTCATAGAGATGTTGTTTTTCAAAATAATCCCAAATTCTCTTTCCAGGCCAGAATATCAAAGTATTGTTTTATTCAGCATATATTTCACTGATTACTCTTGAACTAATTATGTTTTATCTTTTCAATTTTAATTTACCTTTACCTTGTGCAATTCAAGTCCTTTTATTTAAAAAAATATGTGAATATCCTATTTGTCATTTTTTGGTTTAATTTCAATTTTGGAACTTTAAAGAGCCTGGAAATGCTATTTCTTTTACTATATTTAAACAAACTTAGCATCATTGGAAGCACTGACATCTGCTTCTCTTCCTATTCTGCCTTTGTTTCCTCTTTTGATAAAAATCTTATTTGGCTGAAAAATTACCTGTGCCATTTTCAGAAAAAGAAAGTTAGACACCAGCTGTGCTAATTTTCCAGTGATAGGGATAAAATGTCCCAAACCATGTCTCTTCTTAGCCTTAATGCAAGGCCTTGGCCAGGCAGAATTGAGGATGGCTGATATATCTGGGCTTCCCTGTATGGGATACCTCAAGGACACTAGTGGGCCTTGGTCAATTTCATCAGCATGTCTCTGTGGATAGAAAGAAATGCATAAACACTTCAGGACTGCCCAGGACATCATTTCCCTGGTTTTGCTACTGTCCTGATTGTTTATCTTCCTGAGAATTCCATTTGCCATTCTCTGTGCATGTTTAGATGCCATTTCTGTAGTCACACAGGGTTTTTGTTTGTTTTGCCTACATAGCCTTGCTTCACTTCCCATGGAATATGTTCTCAGAAACGTATGGTGAGGTGATTCCATTGTGTGTAAACATCATAGTGTGTACTTCCACAAAACCCAAATATTATAGGTTTCTACATATCTAGAATATATTATGTCTATGTGTATCTGTGTTTGTGTATGTGCACATGAGCATGTATGTGAATATACAGTATAGCCTATTGCTTCTAGGACCATAGTAAACAAAACAACACAAGATTAAGAGAAAATAATGCAAACAAGAGACAAGGTAGGGCTGGGATTGTGGCTCAGAGGTAGAGTGCTGGCCTAGCATGTGTGAGGAATTGGGTTCTATCCTTAGCACCACGTAAAAATAAAAAGAAGATATTGTGTCCACTTATAACTAAAAATAAATACTTTTTAAAGAAAGAGACAAGGTAAATAGAAAAAAAAGAAGCACTTTCAAACTCACTTTATGGGGCCAATATCACCCTGATTCCAAAACCAGGCAAAGACTCATCAAAAAAAGAAAACATCAGACTAATATCTCTAATGAACATAGATGCAAAAATTCTCAAGAAAATTCTGGAAAATTGAATACTAAAACATCAAAAAGATTGTACACCACTATGAAGTGGGGTTCATCCCAGGGATGCAAAGTTGGCTCAACATATGGAAATCAATAAATGTAATTCATCACATAAATAGACTTAAAGACAAGAACGATATGATATCTCAATAGATGCAGAAAAAGCATTCTACAAAATACAGCACCCCTTTATGTTCAAAACATTAAAAAAAAAACTAGGGATAACAGGAACATATCTCAACATCTTAAAAGCTATCTATGCTAAGCCCCAAGCCAGCATCATTTTAAATGGAGAAAAATTTAAAGCATTCCCTCTAAAAACAGAAACAAGACAGTATGCCCTTTTTCAACACTTCTATTTAACATAGTTTTTGAAACACTGGCAAGAGCAATAAGACAGATGAAAGAAATTAAAGGGATACAGACAGGAAAAGAATAACTCAAATTGGCACTATTTGCTAAAGACATAATTCTATACCTAGAATACCCCCCAAAAAAATTCCATCAGAAAACTTCTAGAACTAGTAAATGAATTCAGCAAAGTAGGATATAAAATGAACACCCATACATAAAAGGAATTTTTGTATATCAGTGACAAATCTTCTAAAAGGGAAATAAAGAAAACTACTCCATTTACAATAGCCACACACACAAACATACCTTGGCAATCAACTTAATGAAAGAAGTGAAAGACCTCTACAATTAAAACTATAGAACAGTAAAGAAAGAAATTAAAGAAGACCTTAGAAGATGGAAAGATCTACCTTGATCTTGGATACACCGAATTAATATTGTCAAAATGACCATACTATCAAAAGCACTATACAGATTTAATGCAATCCCAATCAAAATCCCAATGACATTCCTCATAGAAATAGAAAAAGCAATCATGAAATTATTCTGGAAAAATAAGAGACCCAGAATAGCCAAAACAATCCTTAGCAGGAAGAGTGAAGCAGGTGGCATCACTATACCAGACCTTAAACTATACTACAGAGCAATAGTAACAAAATATGGCATAATATTGGCACCAATACTGTGTTAGTATCAGGTGCTTGATGGAATTAACTAGTAGAGATTTGGTCACGACACACAATTCAGTATAATGCTGTAGTTAAAGCCAGTTGCTTTGCTTGCTTTGGGCTTGTCTCTCTGTATTTTTGTTCTATTAGTTCTCTGTGGCTTTTCACTAGCCATTGTTTCAAGATAAATGCATATGCTTTTCTTGGCATGGAACCCAGGCAAAAAAGAATATGTCCATCTTTTGCCAGATGGACTGACTTAGAAGTCAAATATTACCCAGGACTGTTTGGGGAAATATTAAAAGGAAAGAGTTAACAAAACACTGGTGAAAAATAGGAAACTAAAACATTGCCCCTTTAGGGACTGTCCCTCAGGCCAAAGAATGAGCCCCACATGTGTGAGCACTGTGGGGAAAGAATGGCAAAACAAGATACATTTCATAAACTAAAGCAAAACTCCAAATGTTTTCACTCCTTATGCTGATAAACATACTTATTTTTATTTTTAACAAGACTTTGCTATAATTATTATTTAGGGAAAGAACTCTGCTTCCCTAAAATCTGCTTCTGTGACATGTTTCTGCAAGGTAGGTGTTTTTTCCCCAAGTTTAAAATGGTATTTCCTCGTTTTGAAACTGTTTTACAGCTCAGAACGGACAAACTGTTTACTCAATTTATTCAGTTATTCAGAAGCCGAAATAATCATGATGAGTCAAAGCAATTGCTATGAACACAGCCTGTCTCCATTTAATCCTTCCTACATTCTGTATGTGGCAAGGAGGCCTTTCCCTAGGTGAGTCGCTGGCATTTCCTCTGTCTGTGTCACCCTGTAACCACACCTTTTCTGTACTAAGAATTCCTTTACCACTTTATTGATTCATTTTATGTTGTATCTAATGCCTCAAATTTACTTTATTCCCTCCCTGTACCCTGAGACACTGCTGGGCACGCAGATGGTTCTCCATATTTGTTAATGGGTAAAAATGTTAATTGTTGAACCCCATTCATTGACTACATAAACTCATTAAATTTATTCTTAATCTCAAGTCATTTGTTGGTTGAACTGAAACTGTATCTTAGCCATATTTTTGTTGTCCTATCTTTTGCTTAGTAGTGATAAATGTGTCAGCTGCTCTACTGTAGCTAATACAACACAAAAGTTTATCTTATTTTAAGATAAGTGGATATAACATAACAAACTGTAAGAAGAAGAGCAAAATGTTTTTCATGCCCTGAAATAATATGGAGATAAGGAAGAAGGCAAAATTAAATCATTTCTATGATTTTTTCCTTCAAAGGCAATAGATGGTTTCTTCTATTTCTTGACATAATCTTTAAGAATTTTCATCAATAATCTTACAATAAGGTAATTCACCCTGAAAAGAATAGTAGATAACTGCTATAAGTGGATGTCAGGTTTAAAAATATGTGAAATGCCTCTAAAAAGGTATTATCTGTCACTCCTGATAAAACCAACATTTTTACACGTGATGGAATAGAGGAACATTCCTGCTCCCAAGTATCAAGAAATAGGAAATGTATTTCTATGGACACACAGATGTACACAAACATACTTTATTTTCTATGAACCCCAACCACAGTGTCCCCAACCTTACTACCAGTAACCAATAAACTTTCAACTTTCATGTAACCTGACATAATGCCAAATATTCATACGAAAATAGTATTCGCTGCTTTCTCCCTCCCCCCTAAATTCATAAATACATACAGCTTGACTCCTTTTAGCTTAGTAGTGACCTTATTATTATTCCAGGAATAAGGGGAACCATAAGACAGCTAGTATATATCGTTATACATATAAATTATTGTTTCATTGAAAGGGTTTGATTTCCCATTGATGTTTTTGCTGAAATATTGTGTTAGCTAAGATTATATTTGGTAGAGATTAAATTTCTGTAAGTATTTCTGTTCATGCTTTGGCATATATTACTTTAATACATATTAAAATGCATTCTGTTGACTAAAAATAGTCAAATATTGGCAATTTTATATGTCTTAACCTAATAGTACATTTGGTTTTAGAAGGCACTTGTCAGTTGAATAGGAAAATAAATGTCTTATTATTGAATGAAGCTTAAGAACAAATTTACACAAGGAAAATATAATTTTCTAACTTATAATCTTGCCAGGGTTGCCATTTTTCTCTGTAAACTGAGTATCATAGGATTTTTGCTACCCATGATTAGAATTTAAATTGTATGTCTTATGTATTCCCCAGGTAGCAGAATTCAGTGAAATGATTCATTTATATATTTTCAATGAAAATATTTGGTAGCAGTCAGTCTTCCATGTTGTAAAATAGTACATATCCTCAGGCTACATAGAATTCCTTGCATTGGATTTTCCTCTAGTTTTCATTTTTTTTTTTTACAGTGGACTTGGTAAAACAGTTCCTTTTTAAGTTTGCTTGTAAAGTGTAATCATAACCATTCCAATCCTGGGTTACTTGTCTCAAGGACTTTTGATGATAGCTTTAGTGTTGAAATAGTTTCCCTGAGGATCAGAAGCTTATTTTAATAGCTTCAAGATCCTTTGTTGTATTTTCAAGTATACTTCTGCAATAAAGATAACAGTACCTTATCTTTCCTTTGTGAAACTGATTAACTGGCACAGACACACCCTCAGGTTTTCCCAGTTGAGAAAGTGGATGGCACTTAATTACCCACACGGTGTTACACAAGTCCTTGTGGCCAATGGAAAAGTCACATTTAGAAGATGGATGATTGTACCCAAGGGTTCAGTTTATAAAGTGGAGTCATTATGAGATTTGCCAATCACAAGATCTAGACCAGATATTAATGTTGAAATTTAGCCCTGCATTATATCAAACAAGTTTCCATCTATAAGCTGAGAATAATAAAAATTTTGGCTTCAAAATTCTCCGAGGTGGGCTGGGGATGTGCCTCAAGTGGTAGCGCGCTCGCCTGGCGTGCGTGCGGCCCGGGTTCGATCCTCAGTACCACATACCAACAAAGATGTTGTGTCCACCGAGAACTAAGAAAAAATAAATAAATATTAAAAATTCTCTCTCTCTCTCTCTCTCTCTCTCTCTCTCTCTGTCCCCCACTCTCTCTTTAAAAAAATAAATTAATAAAAAAAAAAAATTCTCCGAGGTTTTGGAGAGAATCAGATGAAATAGTATATGACAAAGTACTTTGTAACTGATAAAATATCATAGACCTAAATATTACTGCCAATTTTATTGGTAACAAAACCAAGAGTTGCTGTACTAATCCTCTTCCTCTCCATGGGGTTCACATTTTAACTGAAAAGGCTTAGACACTACTTTGGTTATATGGAATAAAGCTGATAAGACTCATCCAATCTCAAACGACCTACCATTCCTTTATGGCATGTTTGCTCAGGAATTTAGACTTGATTTTAAATATTGCCAAATGAGTGAAAATGCAGAAGTAAAAATAGGTAGTAGCTAAAATGCAGGCTCAAGCAACTTCACACACAAAGAAAGCAAGGCCTGTTAGAAGGTGGGGACATCTAGGCTTTCAGTTCAGCAACGAGGATATTTTTCCAGAAAATCCAGACAAAAAGGAAAAAGGTTTAACCCTACACCTTTCTGATGCTCTGAGGACACATTAAGTTTAAATCACAGCTGGAAAAATTACCAGGTATTCCACCTTGGGAAAGTCATGTCCCCTGTCTGTACCATCTTTTTCTCAGGTAAAAAGAGAAAAAAAAATATTAGAATATAGTAGTCCCTCTTTATTCAGGGTTTGGCTTTTCATGACTAACTGAAACAATGGCATGAAAATATTACCTCAAAAATTCTAGCAGTAATTCATAAGCTTTAAATTTTGCGCTGTTTTGAGTAGCACAATGGAATACTATCTCACCCTCCTATGTCCTGCTGCATCCCACCAGGGACATGAATCATTCTTTGTGCAGTGTATCCACATTGTATACCTGCCCATATGTCACTTCATAACTACCTCAGGCATTGGAGTGACTGTGGTGGTAACCCAGTGCTTGGGCTCATGGAAATCCTTTTTTTACTTAATGACTTCAGAGTACAAAAATATCATGCTGATAATTTTATTATACTATATTATATATTCAAACATTATATTACACATATATAATTACTCTATTTTATAATTAGTTATGATTGTTAATTTCTTACTATGCCTCATTTATATTAAACTTTATTATTGGCATGTATAATAGAAAAGTATCTGGGGTTCAGTACTCTGAGGTTTCAGGAATCCACTTAGGATCTTGAAATGGCCCACCTTCTTTCTGATAAAGGGGAATTACTATATGTGACTTTATACTCATAAAACTCTTAGACTAATATTTATCATAAAATTAAGGTACAATAATTGTTATTGTCTTCTTGACCTTGTACTGAACCCATGTCACTACTTGAGGCCCACCCTGTTCTTTCTGGTCTTTTATACTTTAGCAAGCTACAGTTCTTTGCCTCACTCATTTATTCAGTCTTGCTTAGGAGCCCCTGTCTACACTAGGAATGATTCCACAAATCAGTACAATATGGTTCTGTTCCCATGATGCTTCCTGCTGTTAATCCAGACTAAGCCAGCTCAGTCATTCTATAGTGAGGAGTTGGTTTAAGTCAATGTTAGCTATGAACCAAGGGAATTTGCTATCACATTACATAGGTTATACAGGCCATTGCCATAAATAATCTAATTTCATCTGCACTATAGCTCTGGGAATTGGCCTGGCCACTTATTAGATAGTTTACTTGTCTATGCCAGCCTCATTGTTAATCATTGGCAGAATTATCTGAAAGTCAAATCTAGTGAATATTTCCAAAGACAATGTACAGTTCTTTTGTGTCTTCTACCAAAACTATGAATTTCCTAACCTAGCTTAACAAGAGCTGTTTCATTTTAGTAGACCCTGGTATATCTTATTCTACAATACTGAAATATATGGGTCTCTTAAATATTGATGCTATCTCCTCAAGAGACCATTCTTATTCATTTTCTCTCATCATCTTTGTTTATCAGCAATACCATATTAATGGATTTCCTGACACTTTCTGGGTCCAATATTTTGGGTGTGGGTGGAGGAAATCTATAAACTGATCCATATCAAAAATGGAGAAATACAATCTTTTTAATTTTGTCTTTTTATTACAAAGGTAATATAATAATAAAATCTATTAAAAAGAAAATGCTTTAAATTAAATATGGGTTTTATGTGAATAATGCTTTGTGACAAGATATCTCAAATGCTCTGTGTATTCCAATAGAGTTGAAACTTTTCATTTCTTGGAGAACTCCATAGAATCCTCATGGCAAGGAGGAATTTTCATGTTCTTGCTCAAGGGGTATTTACTGACCTAATGTTGGTCAATGCAAGCATTCTTTTAGAGAAAGGAAGTTTGAAATCTCAAATTATTATTTACCTAAACCTGCTTTCATAATAGAAACTATTAGTAATGCTCTGCTGTTCACTAAAGGAGATTTTATGAGTAACTGAGAAGGACTAGTTCGTTATTTCTATTCCCACATTTCCATGAGAGCTCACATATGAAATCTTGCTATACTCTTAACAATATTATATCAAAGGAGAATCTCTGAAACATTTTTAATACAGGGTTGGTTTTGTTTCTTCTCTCTCTAGTATTTGCAATTCTAAGGATCACCATAATGTCAGATGATGAAAAGAGAAAGAGAAATATTCTGTCTCTTTATATAAAATTCTGTCACATAGGAAATCAAAATAATATCAAAGCTGTACATACAGTTACCAAAAAGAAATTGTCTTCAAGAATTAATGATGGTTTCTCCAGGGATTTTTGTACAAGACTACCATGTTTCAAAAGCAAACTCAAAGTGAATCTAAGTTCCATTGAGTTTACTGCAGGAGAGTGTGTAGGATTAGAGTAAAAATAAAGGAAATCATATGCAAATAACCTTTAGGTCTCTGTATGAGGAAATTGAGTCTACATCACCATGGTAACCATGAATATTTAGTTATTAGTGTAGTGGCAATTCAAGTAAATTAAAAGTAATAATCCCAGTTATAGAAAGGGGAAAAATCTCATATAACAGATAAACATGGATTATAATTTTAATTCTAGGACACCTAAAAGCATTGCCATCTGTACGCCCATCCTTCTCAATATCATAAATGTAATTCCTCTCTCAGCCACCTCTCCAACCATCAGTAACCTCATTAAAGCTCCAAGCTCATTTACTCAACTCAAAACCAGCCAGAGATTCAGTTCACAAAAGCCTGTGAGGTTTCCTTAGAGAAAAACATTAGTTTCTTTCCTCATATATGTAGTTATTGTGACCAATTTTCTCTCCTTAAATAAGTGGTACCCTGCTCTCCTCCAGGGTTGGAGAAAGTTGGAGATGTCTGAAGAAACAAACTAGGAGTTGAGACATCAGACTCTCCAGAAGCATCTGTTGAAAACATACAGAAGGCTTCCTGAGCCCTTCCTGAATTTATTGAGTTAAAAGCACTGGTCTCTGAAATAGCTATCTTTCAAATGCTTCTAGGTGATTTCAGAGTGAAGCCAGCTTCTCAGTGGTGCCTCCACGTGGCATTCCTTGTTCAGGGTTCCTAGTAGCTCTGGAAACAACTGGTTTAACAGAGGTAGCACATGGGCCATGATAGTGGCTCCTGATGGTGTTGGCTCCCTCGGGCACTGCTGGAGAGGTAAGTCTATGTAGCTGTGCCCACCAAAGCTTTCCCTATGACTGGCCTCAAAAAATAATAGGGGCCCCCTGTGGTCTGTTGCTTTATACTCTGCAATGTCTATTAGTGAGTTCAATATCACTCTCTCAAAACAGGGAAAAGTGGGTCCCTGCTGAGCCTTCTCTTGACATTGATGATACAAAATTGCCCTTCAAAAATGAGACTCTTGTAAGGTTTTTGCTCAAAGCTTCCCTCTGTTTGAAGCCTAGATAAGAATATACAAGGTTATCCCTCCATTATCCCTCCTTTACAAAGTCCTAAGGTTTGATACCTTATGATTATCTCAAAGCTAGGGGTGAGCTTCTTCCCTTGGAAGTAGCCCAGAATGCTAGATTCTATGGTAATCTCTTTCTTGGAAGTAGTTGAACCTTGTTATTTTGGGAATTGGGTGTTTTTTCTAAAGTACTCTCCTGGTAAATCCTCATAATTAACATTTGTTGATCTCTTGAAAGCCATGTGAGCTGGAGAGCAGGCGAGGGGCTGAGGAAAACCAGGGAAAGTAGTGAGTTGGGGTGGAAGGAGCAAGGAGGTCCAAGGAAGGGCCAGAGGAAGTTCTGAACTTCAGATGCCGAGGTTGAAGCCAAGCCAGGATGTCCTTTAGTAGGTCAATAAAGAATTTATCTCAAATATCTTTGGCTCTGAAATGATGTACTTTTCGCCTGAAATATAATATTTTAAAATGTTTTAAAACTTTTGATACATTTCCTCAAAATTCTTCAAACAAGTGACAATGTAAAAAGGCTCATTGGATTTGACATTTTTTTTAATTTAAACACCTGGATCAAAGATAAAGAACAAAAAGAAACACACACACACACACACACACACACACACACACACACACACACCAAATTGCAGCATATATGCAAAAGAGCTACACATATGAAAATAAATAAGAGGCTGGGGTTTTGGCTCAGTGGTAGACCACTTGCCTAGCACATCTGAGGCACTGGGTTTGATCCTCAGCACCACATAAAAATAAATAAAATAAAGGCATAAAAATAAATAAATAAATAAGAAACCTGTTTCCTGCATTACATTCTTAACCTAAACCTAGAAGCCCAATATAATTATAATAAAATAGGCAAGCCCACATAGACTAATATTTATAAACTACCTCTTAAATAATATGTGAAATATCTCTTAAAATGGTTAGAGATCAGAAGCAAAAAAGGAGACACATTCACTAGAAGCAATGTGGAATCCTGAATTGGATCCCATAAGAGAAAAAGAGCATTAATGATAAAACTAATGAAATCTTAGCCAGGTCTGTGATTTATTTAACAGTAATGCATCAATGTTGACATCATTTTGAAATATGCATCATGTAAGATATTATCCTTAAGGCAGTAGAGTGAAGAGATATGAGGATTTATTCTTCTTATATTTATATCAATTCATCATAATTCAAAATAAAAATTTATTTTTAAATGCATATGTGACTTTGCTTTTGCTTATAGCAGGTTATATTCCAAGGCTAGATTCTCAATGATGACAACTAGACAAACTGGATAAAATATACAAAGACATTTGTTAAAAGCCACCTAAGAGCTCTTTAGAGGATGAAGAGTAACCTTAATATTGAGAAGAAAAATGTTTCTATAGGTGATTGGCTTATTATGAGAACTTTGGTCTTGTGGGCATTTTCTTGTCTAAAAGACATGGCTGAGATACTAAGCCATGTTTCTGACAGCCCTGCTGTATTAAGAGGACGAAAGTTAGATTCTGGGACTAGTAGGAGGATGATTGGTAAATCCCCCACATGTTGGCTTAGACTCCAAAGACGGGCATTCCAGGAATGAGGATAACTGGAATTAAAGCAGCTGTCCCTGGGTTATAGCACAGCTTGGAGTCATCTGAGTGTCTCAGCTACTTGAATCTCTAAATTGTTTTAAGAGGATCCAGATTGCCATGGGATAGCAGAAGGGTCAGGATAACCTCACAAGGTGAAGAAAATATCTTCCTCCCTAGATTGTATCTACATATATTTATATAGCTTATCAAATTACAATTTCTCTTATACAAAGTGGTCAGGATAGAAAGAGATAACACAGTTTAAAAGAAAACCAGTAGATGAAACAGACAACAAAATATACACATAAAGGAATGGTATTACCAAGCTGAAATGCTTAACAGTTGTTAAACTTGTTTTCAAGTAGATAAAAATAGAATATTGAAAATTTGAATGTTATATATAATAGAATTAAAAATTTAATATAAATATAGAATTTCAATGTAAAACTAGAAATTGCAAGCTTCTATTTGAAGTGACTCAGAAATTCTAGAAACTAAAAATATGATAAATAAAATTAGAATTCTATGAATCATTTTAATATATTTCACATAACTGAGGGAGAATTTATGAACTAGAAGTATACCAGAAGAAATACCTAGATCAAAGATAGAAGAAGACAAAAGGGTAAACAAAAGGTTCTCTACATAAACAATGGAAATCAGAAAATAACCAAATGTACCAAAATAAAAAGAGTAAAATGGAAATCAGAAAATAACCAAATGTACCAAAATAAAATAACTGCAAACCTAAAATTTATGCTTAATAAAATATTTTTCAACAATGGAGGTGAATTCTATTGTTTAATTCATATACACATTATTGAAGATGAATTTGCATATTGGCCTTGAAATTTGAGATACTTAGAGTTGTTGCTGATTTCTCTGTATTTTGAGTTTACCTTCTCATTGTGACTTCTTTTTGTGGGGGTGGGGTGGATTTGCCCCTCTACACGCTTCTGTTATAGTAGTTGTACTTTCATGTTTTATTTCCTAGTCTCTACGTTTGTTTCTTTAATTTTATTGTCACTTCTTTGGGAAGTTTTGAACATAAACACTTAATAATTGTATTTCAGGTGCTATTTAAAACAATATCATTTTAAAACCAAAAGTTAATGAGTGAGACTAAGATTAATTTTACAGTCATTTGTCTAGGAAATATTGTAGACAAGCATCCAAAAAAGTTTATATCTTCAAATGTAATATGTTATCCAAAACAATGTTGCTTTAGAACACAAAGATGCCTTAGAACTGCCAGGCACAGTGGTGTAGGCCTGTAGTCCCAGCAGCTTGGAAGGCTGAGGCTGGAGGATCATGAGTTCAAAGCTAGCCTTGCCAATTTAGCAAAGCCCCAAGCAACTCAGAGAGACCCTGTCTCTAAATAAAATGCAAAAATGGGCTGGGGATGTGGTTCAGCGATTAAGTCCAGAGTTCAACCCCCCATTCCAAACAAAAAGAAATTCACTGATGATTAACTGACTTGAGGTCCCAGAAAGAACCAAAAATGGTATTTGTGAACATGGAATTTGAAATAAAGTTTAAACTTTTACTCCCATGTATGTTTTCCTATACCAAGTTATCTCAGAATTATAACTCTTCATAAGCACACTGGTTTCAGCAACAGTATGTACAACTCCTCGAAATTATTTCTGAGTTTAAGAACTATCAACAGATTTTTTAAACCAACTTCTAGTCTTTGCTAGAGTATGAAAGAAACATTTACCAGGGAGTAGGGGACCTGGATTCTTTATTTTTTTCCCTTCTACATATTATATTGGTCCATGAGAGTTGTACATAATGGGGAGATTTGTTGTTATATATTAGTGCACATACATAGTATAACAACATAATTTGGCCAATATCACTCCCCTGGTCCCCTTCCTCTACTCTACTCTCCCTCTGCTTTATGTGATCCAGCCCCCATCCTTCTTTTCCTTTTTCCTCTCTAGCAGGAGACCTGTATTCTTATTTCAGCTCTACAATCACAGGAGCTGTGTGTCCTGGCTAATATCACCTGCCTTCTCTGAGGCTGTTTATTCTAAAAAGAAACAACCATGAAATAAATTCTTCAAAATGAGTAGAAAGTCTAGGATAAGTCTGAATTTAATTCATGCTCTTAAAACCTATCATTCTACTTCAAATATGCTGAATTTTTTTCTGTTCCTAACTTTAACTTCTTAATAGTCACCATCACTGAGCATTTTTTAGTGAATGTTGTTCTAAGAGTAGAAATGATATTTTGTCAGTTAGAGAAATAAAGAACTAAACAGACATGTAGGTTTGTTCCACATTGGTAGGTTGATGTGGTCTAAAGGATGGAGGACCACCATTAATATAGGGAGAGCAGGGTAAGGAGCTCTGCTTTATAGTTTTTATCTTGTTCAACCAATTTCTGAATTGGGTCATTTTTTAAAAGAGTAAAAAATCTTAAAATATTAGATAATCATTAGACCTGAGTAAAACCTGGATCGAGGAGAAGAAATAATAAAAATTCAGCTCCCACACATGTCTTCTCTCTACTCCCCTTCCATATCCAGAAGCCAAACTGGCCAGGTCTTGGTTGCCTCTGGGCATAGAGCGGGTTGAACAGATGTTTGACTCACTACATTTGACTCCTTGTCATTTGGCAGATTGAGGTCTCTGCTGAGAGCACCATTTGGAATGTTTTTTCCCCAAAACTGGTATTTTTGAACATGGAATTTGAAATAAAGTTTAAACTCATAGAATAATATTGCCTACAAGGAGTCTGATAGATTTATGTCAGACACCTAACTGTCCCCCAGAAGTGTTTAGGGATAGCCTGGATTGGTCTGGGTAGCCATGATAGAATATGAATGTGGTTTTTCTGAATGTGAGAATGTAACAGATGACATTACCTTCTGATGTCTTAGGAGGAAAGAATATCAGACACAAGTACAGACAGTCCCTGACTTAGGATTTTTCACTTAGGATATTTTTACTTTATGCTGGTGAAAGAATGACATTCATTTAGTAGAATGTAATTTGAATTTTGAATTTGGATCTTTTCCCAGGCCAGTGATATGGGGTTCCACCCTGTCTTGTGATGCTGGGCAGCATCAGGAGCTATAGCTCTCAGTGAGCCGCAGGATCACAGGCAAGAACAATCCATTCTCTACAATCTGCCGTGTTGTCAACACTTTTGGACATTGTGTCTTCACATCTCATTATGTCTACAAAATGTTCATCAGTGTCTCCTGTACCCAAATAACCACTCTGTTCTTCAGTTTCAGTAGTCAGTGAATTGCATGAGATCACTCAACACATAATTATAAAATGGGACTCATGTTAGGTCAATTTGCCCAATGGTTGGCTAATGTTCTGAACATGTTTAGGGTAGGCGAGCTAAGCCATGGTATTCAGATGTCAGATGTGTAAGGTACATTTTTACTTAGATATTTTCAACTTAGAGGTTATCAGGATGGTTAGTTGAGGAGCTGTCAAGCAAGTAGGATGAAAGGAGGTTAACCATACATATTAAAGGGAGTCAGGTCAGGAAAATATAATAAAGAGGCACTAGAGAATTCAAGAATCAGTAAATCTGGGTTTGAGTATTTGAGAAGAGAAAATAATAAATATGGTAGCTATTGCTATTATTACTACTGAAATAGCAGCAGCAATGACAGAAATATTAAATGCTTATAGCACTAAATAGTTCATGCTTGTAGCACTTGGTGTACATGTCAGCACTGTTTCTATATAATCATCCATTTAATCATAATGGGAATCATATGATAAAAGTAATTATTTATGTTCCCAATTTATGGAAGATGAAACTGAGGCACAAATAACTTAAAACAACTGGAGGAAGAACACAAAACTAATAACAAGGAAGTCATGGCTTCAATCTGTAGCTTAAAATTAAATAAAACTGAAATTTTAGCTGCAGGATGAAAAACACTACAGGGTAGCAGAACACTTTTGATTTAAGCATACAGCCTACTTGCACATAATTGAGAACCTCAGAATCCTGCACATTAATATTCAGGATGGCCCAACCAGAGCAAAGAAACCCCATTGTAGCCCTCTGTGGTGATAGCAGAAACGCATCCACGACTCAGGATTTCTTTTGTTTGGACCCTTCATGTAGATTCCATTTCTTCACAAATTCCCCTCTATTGTCTCCATCTTCAGACCAGAGCATACACAAATGTAAGGCTTTCTTTAAGGTCTCCAGCCTTTCTCTAATCATTATCAATCCTCACCGTCAGGAAAGTCTTTATATATCAAATTAATCACTGACTTTCCAGCTTAAACCCATTTCCTATTCTCTGATCTTTATTGGAGATAGGAGACACATGAAGGTAGTTAACATTCTAATCACCTTGGGTTTTTTTCTTTCTTTTTTTATTTAATAACTCATTTAAATGTACTTCTGCTAAATCCCATTTAAAATCTCTCTGACATTAATTACTGATATATTCCAGTCTTTCTGACAGGCTTATTTTGCCTTATAAAGTGTACTTCAATGGTGAGTATTCTCATCTTACCTCTCCATTTTCTAAAGGATGTATTTTGGAATAAAATGAAGTGCAGATGACCTCGTCATCTTTGGCATAGGATGGAGGTCCAGTGCGGGGATAAATATTGTAGAGGGTCAGGCACTCTGTGTCCGTCACAGCGTGGTACTGCCAGGGCTTGTAATCGATGTCATCAAGTGAGCGTTCCAAAATCCAGTTCCCAGGCCGAGGGGAGTTAGCTGCTTTCACAATCACGTAAGCAATCTGGAACACCTGGGGAAGAGTGACAGCAGCATGACTTTTCAATTCCAAAGTCTTTTCACATTTTTTTTTTAATCTCAAATATGCAGCTGAATGCTATAGGAGATTTTATTTTACTTTTATTCTATAACCCTATTATGTTCTCTGAAATGATTTTACTATTGGATGTTCATATTTAATACCTGTTTGCTAAGAAGAGATGTTTCCTTTTGACAGCCATGACTTTAAAAGCAATGGATTAGGACTAGATTTTAGTTGTCTAACAACTCATTGGCATCATTTCACCTAACTTTTAAAGTTCCATTATGACTATTACCAATGAAAGTATTTATGGTCTGCTAATTTATTCACCCACAAAAAAATGTGTAAGAAATCCCATGTGTGACAAGTACTAGATAATCGTGGAAACATGCTTACTTATGTCACTTAGTGCTTTAAAAAGTACTATTTTGATGGACTAAGATAATACAGAAAAAAAATGAGCTTTGGAGGCACCCTCATGTGTTCAAATTGTAGCCCCATCATTTATGTGAACCTGGGAAGATTTCCAACTCTTGGCTTCCTTTTCTGTGAATTAAAGTCTAGAATAAGCACACCAGGAAGAGACAGTTTGGATTAAATGAGATAATGTATGTAAAGTATCTGGCAAAGAACTTAGCAGAAATACTCAACCAATGTAAATTCCTCTATATTCCCAAATATTTTAAAAATGGAGAAAAAATTTCAGTGACATGCAGACAATTGATTGAAGTTGAAACATATTAAATGAAAGATTTTGAAACCTTCTCTTTATAAGAGGTAAAAATATTAAAAATGGAGAAATAAAGGAAATGGCATTGTTACTATAAATCAACAGTGACAATTGAGAGGAATGTGACAATCCTCTATTTTCAAATTCACATGGAAGATGCAAGATAGATCTGAAAATAAATATTCTGAGTGTTTTAGGATAGTATATACATGTTTTTACAAATGAAGTCAATAATTCCAAAAGTGTAATATATAAACACTATTGAATGATATTTTATGCAATGTTCAAGATAGAAATATACATGCAAACTACTTTAAAACTGTGTTGAAAATATAAGATAATAATGAGACATGGAAATTACAATATTAATATAAAATACGATACATTCTTGGTTGGCAAATGCTATAAGATGTGGGGAGCTTGACAACTTTAAGCTCTGGGTGATCAGGACCACTAGTGGGGTACAATTAGAAGGACAGGCCCACTACAATGTGGTAAAAGGCCTGCTGTGCCACAGAGGGAATCTTAAAAGAATGTTCTAGAAATAAACTCTATTTGCTTTATTGTTTTGACAGGAGGCTTTCATAAATTCATATATAATATCTATGGTATACATGAAGAGATTGAATTAAAAAATATGAAAAGTTGATACAGAAAGGTAAGTTCAGGTGACTCAGATACCAGTGCTTGAGAACTTTACTAGATATGAGCATACTTTGTACAAGTGAGGGGAAAATCATAAGCCTCAAGTGATGGCAGTTGGATCTGGTATTCAACTTTTAGGTTCAGTTATGATAACCCTGGATGGCTAAAATACTGATATGTTTTTGTGTTTGTTGGTAAATCACTGCTGTACAATCAACCTCCTAAACACCACCCCTTCCCTGAGACTAGTTGATTATTCCCAGCAGAGCAAGGAACAGTCAAAACATCCATTGTCATTGGTGTGGAAATTGACCATTACTGACTATCACTATAGGCAGTGAATACTGATGTGTTTATATTACAAAGGTACACATGTTAATATAATTGCAGATATATATATATATATATATATATATATATATATATATATATATATCATAATAAACATGCCTATAAGTACTTGAAAATGCTTAAACATTTATGGCAAGGCTACACATAAGCATACTAAAGCTGGCATCTCTGGAGATTCAGAAAGAGGAGTCAAGGAAAGGAAATAGAACAATTTTTAAATTTTATCCCAATATCCTGCTACGTTATTTTTATTAACACAAATGTCTTTTAATAAAAGTAATTTAAAATAAAGAAAACTTCCAATACAAATTATCAGAGAAAGGACAAAATTAGGAATAAGATGAAACATACTCTCTCACCTATTAATCAATTATTTACAGCTTTTGAATTTTTGAGGTATTGTTCATAAAAAAATTTCCCTTAGTTCTTTTTTTGGGAGCAGGGATGTACTGGGGATTGATCTCAGGGGCGCTCAACCAGTGAAACACAACACCAGCTCTATTTTTTTATTTTATTTAGAGACAGGGTCTCACTGAGTTGCTTAGCGCCTCGCTGTTGCTGCAGCTGGCTCTGAACTCGTGACCCTCTTGTCTCAGCCTCCCAAGTATTTCAGATAGTTCTTATTAAACAACTCATCTCATGGAACTTCCTTGAAAGAAAATTCACTGAGAAGCATACCAACTGATTTATTCTACAAATGCAAAGGCAAGATTGTGTCCAGTATAAAATATGAAAGTCTGGTCCTAATTTTTGGTAATGCCAAAGTATTTCTGGCAGGATCTTAAAACCATAAGGTCAATACTAAATATTGAGTGTTTATAGGTAAAGAGCTATAGATTTTATATTTTTTAAGATACTACAAACCTTATTACAGTTCTTTTGAAATTCTAGGGACTCACTATTAATCAGATTTAGCCAAATAACCAAAATCTGGGTAACATAATTCCACATTGCTGCTATAAGCTCAGACTGGCCATTTCTCTTAGAACTGATGTCACAATCAACACTATTATATTTTGTGAACTGCAGGAACTAAGGCATACTTCTCTTTGGTGTTCATCTTGTGATATACCTGTGAGTTGAGAAAATTACTTAAATTATTTTACTCTTTATTTTCCAGTTTCTCTCCTCTACAGTCAAACCACAGAAGTGATAATGAACTGCATGTTCTTTGGAAGACAGAAGCTGGATGAATATTTTAAGTTAGCATCTTTCCTTCTAAGAGAGAAACTTCACAGAGATATTTTTAAAAGATGAAAAACAACTGAGATTACAAAGCATATTGGAGACCAAAGGTACTCAATAAGAAAAATAAGGATACACTGAGGTCATGGATAAAGAACATGCTTTAGAAAGCAGCTCAGCAAGTAAATATAGAAAGAGGCCAAATTTTCTTGGAGCTATAATATGGATATACAATTTTGGAATTTCTGTGTTGGCTCTGGAATAATACATGCAAAATAATCCATGAAAAAAGTTCTAGAAGAAACCCCACAGAATACTTCTATTATTCAATATAACAGCCAGCATTAAATGACATGGAAAAGCAGTCACTGCCTTTGAAAATATTAAAGGAGTCCTATTTCAAAACAATATCCTTCTTTCATTTATTTTCAATGAATTCTTTCACATCCCATGCAAAATTAATTAAATTTGTTGGCATGTAGTATTATGAATAAACTTTTTAAAGTGTCATAAATAGTATTATTGAAAAACACAATGAATAGAAGTATTCTTTAAAGGCTTCAGAGAATGACTGTGAAAATTTTAACAGTGGTTTACTAAGTACTGCAAATTTTCAATGGTCCTAAACAGAACAGCTCTTCAATGTTATCTATGCTACTTTTATTAACTATCTCTTGTGTTTTCAGCATAAAAACTCTTCAAAATCAGCAGCTTTAATACCTTATTTTCAAATGAATATATCCCTAATCTATTTGGTGTGCAACAAGGAAAGAAAACACCCACATTAAAAGATGTACTAAGTCTCATACACTTCAATGAATCAAACATATCAAATGTGATGATACAGAAATGTTTTTTCTGATGGAAGTCACATTTACAAATTTTGTGCCTAAAAAAAATCTAAAATAACTCTGAAATTAATACCAAATATCTAAAATTTTAGTGCAGCAAAGAAAACTCACCATTTCCTATTCCATGTGTTGATCATTTGCTTGCCACCTAACAAACTATCGTGTGATTATTTCATCTGACAAAGCATGGAATTAGATGTTACTTTGATAATTAGTAGAGTGTTAAGAACTTGATCTTGTTGAATGCGGATTTGGAGAATAGGGTCTTTCTAAAGAGTATTTCAGTCCCAAAATAAAAGTAACAAATCACAACCATTAATAGAGTGATGGTTTCCAAACATTTTCACATTGTGCCTAAGATAAAATTACATTTGCACAGCACTGTGTTGAACAGAGTCTCACTGCCTCAAATAAGTAACCTGGGATCTCTGAGCACTCTGGATGCTGCCCTAGGGCTGAATATCTTAGCTCATCTATAATCCATATAGATAAGCCTAATTCAGAACCAATTTCTAGCATTCACATTACTAGGTGGGTATGCATTAAAAAAAAGTTTTTTGCTAAGACTAATCACAGATCTAGAAAAATGCTACCAAAGACTATTGTGTTTAGGACATTTACTGAGACTTTTGAGTGTCACTGGCACACAGAAGAGCCAGGATAAAGTGTAATGATGTAACAAGGGCAAAGGTCCTCTAATTTCCTATAGGCTTGTTCCCATGAAAGCCATAAAACATTAATGACAGCTACTGTCTATGGAAGATGGCACTTCTGCCTTCTCCTAGGACCTGATTTACTTTCTTCTGTGTCTTCTTTCCTAATCTCAGGAGAGCAGTGTGTGGCTATTTAATTTCTACCCAATGTTAAGCTCTGCACCACTGCCCACGCAGCTGTCAAATGGCTGTGAATCTTAGAGTAAATGGATGTCCACAAAATAAAACTGTTTAATGTTGAAGGAGGTTCTACAATATTGTACTACCAGCCGTGTTAAGGATTTTAACATTTCCATTAGTTTTGATGTCATCTCGAATACATTTTGAAAGCTTATTCTTGCTTTAATAGTATATTTGTCAAATTCTCTCATTTATCTATCTATCTATTTATCTATATGTATATATATATGAGATTACCCAATGTAAGAGTCAGAATGGATGATAGAAAACATGAATTGTCAAGCTTAGCTCCCATTGGAATAATCTGGGAAGCTTTGTAGAGTGCCTTTGATGTTTCCTTATCTAAGCTGATGGATAGCATATGATTATCAGCTTTTCCTCTTGTGATTACTAAAGAAAAATTTAAAAAAACCAAAATAGGAACCAATAAAAACAAACAGAAATGGATGCAGAGACTTTGGCATTTTTCTGGAAGATTCATCAGAGTTTCTGATGAAGGAGAGTAGAGGTCAGAGCCCAGAGAACTCAGTGGCTATTGCCCAGGTGAATGTCCTGGGCCAATGGATACAGGTAGGAGTTGTTGCTGTGGAGTGGGCTGAAGACAGAGAACTTATAGAAAGTCTATGTATCACAGAGGGCTACCTCACAGCCCCACTTCCACTTAAGTTGCATGTGACCAGGCTTTTACTATCCAGTGACAATTTCTGAGCAATCTCAGAAAATTAGTTACTATTATCTTAAAATTCTTTGAAGAGATAATTATATAAATTCTGATAATACTGTTACTAGACTTAAGTTTACATCAAGTTCAACAAAGGAGTTTTTAAATGATGCTTTAAACTTAAAAAAATAATTTTAGAATATGTCCAATTATTAGTTTCTAGGTGAGTTCTTTGTCCACTTATAAATTTACTTACTTCAATAAACCTAGAATATTGTGGTAGGGAGCTCAAAAGGAGATTTCTCCCCCATACTCTCTATCTTCAGACAAACACATTTAAAATAATTTCACATACTAAAATGACTTGCAATTGTCACTCGATTATAATGTGCAATCCACTTATCTAACTCTCCTCCACCAAATATGTATTACAGTTGCTGAGCATCAATTTATTGAAGTTGCAGGTAAGCAAACCTGCCACTTTACCTCAAAGTAAGTGTCTCCCAGGTCATAAGAGAAACAGAAACACTTGATTCCAATTAAGACAAAAAAAATTATGTACACATTAAAGATGTAGGAAGTTAATACAGATGAAAACCAATTAATACATCACCACAGAATTCTTAAGAAACAATAATCTAACTGGATGGCTAATGATAGTCCTTTGAAGAGAGAATTTGCAATTACTTTTGAAATTGTTTTTAAAGGATTTGAATCATTGTCTAACTCTTCAAGAGACAGTATTTGAAATAATTTTCTACCTCATTCTGCAAAAATGTTAATAATCAGTTTATCTCTGAAAAATGAGTTACTTTTTGGTTCTCCCTGTTAATATATAAATATAATGCAATTCCATTTTTTTCATGAAAAAAATATTAAGTGAACCCCCCCTCCCCCGCCTCTCAGAGCTGGACAAGTTGATGATGAAGTTGATTTGGAAGAATCAAGAAGCCCTGAGAGCAATGAATGGAGGTAAACATTGTTAACTAAGAAAAGCAACATGAAGTAATCAGCTTCCATCTGATTACTGTGAAAGGGGTCCCTAATGAAAAAAAATGGATATATGCCTACTAATATCCTCAGAAGAGACATATCTAGACATTGTCAGGAGTGTATTGGAAGTAAGTGTAAAGTTGGTCTAAACTGAACTGTCAGATTTCAGAAAATGAAATAGCAGAGGAGCATGTAAATAGCACTGCAGTAGAACAATTAGCAAACTGCAGAATCTGAGATCCTCTGTTGGACAAACAACATGATTTCTTTAAAAAAGTAAATTGTGAGGAAGTTAAAAAATAGTGAGGTTACAGATAAAGAGAGATTTAAGAAATACAACCAAATACAATGTCTTCATGCACATCGTGATTCAATCAACCAATCATTTAAAAAGAATCTGGAAGCAAGCATGATAAATTTGAATACTGTCTAAATACTTATTAATACCAAAGTAGTATTTAGGTGTGACAATGGATTTATTTATAAGTCTTATCCTTTACAGATATATAATGAGTTATTCATACAGAAAGTTGTTGAGTTTACTTCCAAATAATCCAGGGCACAGAATAGGATGTGGAAAAGTTTAGATCTGACATGAAGGGATTCATGAGCTAATTCTCATTTCTGGGTGGGTTTGGGGACATTTGGACCTATAGTATCCTTCTCTATACTTTTGTATTTGCTTGGAGATTTTCACAATTAAAAAAATATATAACTTACTAATACATCTCATTTTTATAAATAATTCTCTTTCACATACCAATATATCCACTAGCAATAATTTAGTGCTTGCTCTTAAGGTGCAAACAATTATTGTATTTTCTTAATTATCTTGATGAATGGTTAGCTCTGTTTCTTACTGTAATTATACTGCATTCTGAGATCAAAAAATACATATGAATAATTACCAAGTCAAAAAGGCTTTTTTGGCCTACAAGGTTTCAAAATTTTAGTCCAGTTTTAAAGGAAAATAGTAACATCAGTGAATGGAATCCAAATTGGAAGGAATAAGGCCCTCCCTCAGCCTATTAATGTATTTAGTTTTCCATGCTTCATTAATTCACTATCAATTTTTACAATGTCAGCTGCAGGGAAAACTCAGGCAAGCATTTTCCTTGTCTTTAGCACTGCCCTTGACATCTATTCTCTCTTCACACGTTTCTCTCTCATTTGAAACAATCTATGGTTTCAAAAGATTGACCTGCTTCCTGTGAATAAGTCATTGGCTCAGCATGGCTTTTACACCAGCTACTGGTAAAAGAGCAGGTAGGCTGAGTCCCCCATAGAACATGACAGTTCTTTCAATGAAACCATCACGAGCACAATATTGGTGTGAATCACAGATAATCAAAAATGTGACAGTTTAAAGCTTGCCTTCTAAAAATTATTCACCCTGGAGAAATACCAGCATTTCCTTTGTTTTCATGCTTCTGTAGTTATCAGGTTAAGAAGAACCTATGCATTCTCCAATTTCGGACTTTACAGACATGAATGAATCACTCTAGTTCAAAGCATTTGGGGAATAATAGAGATTTGCTGTGATGAGAAAGAGTTCAAAATATAACGTTAACAGTGTAGAATAACAAAGAATGAAATTTTCTGATCTTGGCTCATGAATCAGAAACAGATCTGAGTCACTTAACACTTATCCAACTTTAGCTATTACAAATGAAATAGCATTAGCTAGTTTGATGCTTATATATGGCCCCAATTTCTTGTCCTTCTCCAGGGAATTCCTTAAAAATACTTGTACCCTCTGTTGTTTATTACTTTACCACCTCTTCTCTCTTTAATTCCCTGCAGCCCATGGATCACCCCACCACCCTATTCTAGAATCCCCTTCTGTTCCCAGTGGCCTATTTGGAAATTCATATTCTTTGCCCCATCTTTATCTTCTTTGCAGTATCTTCAGCTATTGATTATGCTGTTCTCTTGATTTCTGAAACTTCTTTTTTCTTTGGAAAAGTGATATTTATTTAAAATTTAGGGAGTAAACAGCACAAAGTAAATAACACAAGAGGAAGGGGTGAAGATAGCACTAGACTGAATTTCCCTCTATTCTCTTGATAGCTAGTTCTGATCCTTTCTAATTTGAGTTTCCTAGACAAAATAAAATAAAAAAAAATAAAATCCAATCTTTTATTTCCTAATCATCTGTTTCTTGAGATTAAAAAAAAATTTCTTCCTGCTTTTTCCTAGCATGCAGAAGTTTGTGCCAACAAGAATTCTATGAGATAGAGATACTGAAAACAGGAGAAGAGAAGTATGTTAGAATCAGGACCCCTCAAAATATCTATAACTAATCTTTGGAACCAATGAATATGTAACCTGATTTAACAAAAGGACATTGAAGATATGATTTAATTAAAAACCTCAGGGTGGAAAGATCAGCTTGGATTATCCAGGTAAGCCAAATGTATACAATGTCCTTGAAAGTAAAAGAGGAAGGCAAAAGAAGAGGTCACAGCAAGTGCAGTGGCACACAGATATAATCCCAATAACTTGGGAAACTAAGGCTAGAGAATGGCAAGCTCAAGGTCAGCCTCAACAGCTCAGTAAGATTTAGCTTGGTGGCAGAGTTCCCTGGGTCCAGTCCCAAGACCACACAAACATACATACACACACACACACACACACACACACACACAGAGGTCAGAATGACAACAACATGAGCAGGACTCAACCTGTTGCTAGCTTTGAAGGGCAAGAAGGATGAGATCATGAGACAAGGAACTCAGGTGGCCTATGGAAGCTGGACAAAGAAGTTGATCCTACACTAGAACATCTGGAAGGGAATGCAAACCTGCCCAGTTTTAATTTTAGGCCAGTAAGACTCCTGTTGGATTTCTACTGTAAGACAATAAATTCATTTTGTTTTAAGTTGCCAAGTTTATTAGTAAGGTGTTATGGCAACAATATAAAACTAAAACACTAAATAACTAGTTCTAATTCACATGACTAGTAACTAATAAAGCAAGATCTTTTTCCAGAACAGTACCGTCTCTCATGTGTATGACTACTTCACTCACTTGCACATTTCAGTTTAACCATCCCTGCAAGACCCATTTTATATTTCAAACTAGCAACAGAACTTCTCTTGTGATAATTTAATCTTGCTTTGTAGTGAAGCAGTTTTGCCTTTTTTCAGTCACCAAAACGTAAGTCTTCAATTGCTAGCAATAGAAACTACCACATATCCTATAAATATCTATTAATGTACTATTCAGAATGAATGGTCAATTAGTTTTAAAATTTCATTGAATAAGTAATAAAAAATGGATTGATTGCATCTCTGAGATAACTCATTGGACCTCAGAGGTGATTTCTACAAGTATCTGAAGGGTGACCCTAAGTAACTGAATCAGGGTCCCTCAAATTGTTCATATCTTAATCTTTGGAACCTATGAATATGTAAACTTAATTGACAAAAGTACTTTTAAGATATGATATAATTAAAAATTTTAAGTTGGGGCAATAACCCTGGATTATCTATAACTATCTGAAAGTTGAACCTACGTAACCACCACAAAAATTAGTAAGTACAAATTATATAACTCTTATCAATGGAGGGCATACTCTACCAAGATGACAGTCTAAATATTTCTAAATCATATATTCTTCCTTAGAAACAAAAAAAAAATTGCAGAGGAGAGCATTCTAACACTGTTTGTCCAGCTGGCCTCTACCCCAAATTTTAAAGAGGTGACCTCACTTGCCATTGAAGTGTGAAAAATATAAATGAAATGAAAAATGAAAAAGCTGCAGAGCCTTATGTCATTCTGCCTGCAATTTAAAAACAAAGATAGGAAAAGAGACTCACAGAACTATGTGGGCATTTTCTCAAGACTGAGTGCCAAAAAGCTAACAAAAAAAAATTTTTTTAAGTCTACCATTGTAAGAAGATATGTGACAAATTTCTTATAGGAATTGCTCCACAAATTCTTCACCCTGTATTTTGCATAGATTTCTCACAGTGTTTCTTGAGTCTAAAATTCTCCAAATTATAATATAACTTTGATGATGTCAAGTCAAAAATGATTTATGCTGTGAGCTGGGTTTCTTAAACTCAAAATGAGCCACAGCACACACAACACTTAGGAGAACATCCAAATCCACTGTCTTCATAAGAAAGTTTTGCTATTAGAAAGTTTTCTTGCTTACACGTTCCAAAGTTGTCCATATACGCCTAACACATATGTGTGTGTGTGTGTGTGTGTGTGTATGTAACTGGATATATATATATCATATATATATATATATATATATATGGTAGGCATGAAATATATGATAGAGATATGAATATCTCGTGTGTGTTACAATTAAACTGTATCTTATTTAATCAAACTAGAACTCATAATTCAGGAGGGATAAAAGAAAGCCCTAAAGGTGATGTGAGAAAAACTTTCTAAGATTAAAATAAAAGTAGGGCAAAATGTTGCCCCTGATTTCTGATTTTTGAAATGACTCTCCTATTAAACATTTAGTCACAAAATCCAAAATAAATAAATAAAAGAACAATTTATCTTTGGGAAACATAAGTAGTAGTCCACCAATATGGAATCATGCTCTTGCTTATTTGTGAAACCTAGTGTAAAACATAATCTGTAGGGCCTCTTGAGCAGTCTGACTAAATTTGCTTATCATCAAATGGCAAAGCTACAAGATCATCTACAAGGATACCTGACACCTAGAACTGAGAGCACCTACACAGCAAAGAAAGAACAACAGCAGAGCAACTGTGAAATCCTCCCAAAAGTACATGTGGAGAGACACTTACAAATAAAGACACCAAACGAGGTCTAATGGCACATTTCCTAGTTCAGAGCCAAGAAAATTAAACATACAGTACAAAATATCTGCAGCTGTCAGCAAAGCCTTATAAGAAGTGTGAAGACTTAACTTTCCCTTAGCCTAGGCTTCCTGTCTGCAATGCATGGAAGAAGAGTATTGCAAAAAGTGACCATGAACACTACTTAGGGAAACTAGAATTCACATAACATTTTGTGTGGAGGAGCCTCCTCCATCGTTGGCCTCTTCAGCAGTTTACATTTCAAGTGTCTCATGGATAGAAATGAAGAATAACAGAATGATTATTAAAATGTTTGAGTTAATTCTTTCTGTGTCTAGGTCAGGAACAGTAAATTAGAAAACAAACCAAAAGAAGGTCATGATTTGAATTGTAGATATTCTTGATGCGAACATTTTCAAAACACATCAAATGCCTACAGTACATAATACATGGGGATAACTTTCAGTGAATTTTTGCAGCCTAAACATAAATACAATTATTTAAATAGGAACAGAATACATTTAAATGTCTACATACTCAATATTCATTTTATAGAGATTTATAAGAGAACCTTCAAACAGGCATTGAGGTGACTCCTAATTAAGAAGGGTGGGAAGGACAGCGGTACCTGAGTCAAATCCACTTGGTCAGTATTATCCTTACCTTTGTTTTCCAAGATTCCTATTATAGAAATTCTAATATTCTGCACTTGTACATGTATTTTAAAA
Organism: Spermophilus citellus; assembly: GCF_964194105.1. Classification (NCBI taxonomy): domain Eukaryota; kingdom Metazoa; phylum Chordata; class Mammalia; order Rodentia; family Sciuridae; genus Spermophilus; species Spermophilus citellus. Next base: position 136,262,296 of record NC_138186.1, on the reverse strand, counting down.
ACCCACAGAATGATATATTAATCAACTCATCTATTTATTTTACAAATATTGCTGAGCAACACATTGCTTTCAATGATAGTCTTTAACCTAAGTGTTGGAATACAGTGATGAAGTGAAAGCTGCTCTCTCAAGGAGTAATTTTATCAGAAAATGAGAAATATACCAATGATGTGGTAGAGCCAGTTGACATTGGCTTTCAGAAGCCAATCACGAGCATTTTTTTTCAACACCTTGTTCGATGACATCACTCTAGTAACTTGAAGTCACCCATGATAGGAGTATTGCCTTCATGGAAACTGACTGACAAATCAGGGCTCTTTTGTCCCCTGAAGGGTCAATTGCTAAACACTTGTCAGGATACCACTTTGATGACAAATAAGGCAAATGAATAAGTAATTTTAGGTAGAGACTTCTATAAGTCTCTACCTAAAATTACTTATTTTAGGTGTTGATGATGGAAGGATTATCTGAGACAGTGTTGTTTGGGTAGAGACTTTAGTAGTGCAAGGGATGAAACCAGTCAGCATCTTGGGGAACAGCATTTATGGAAAAGGAAAGAGCAAGTGTAAAGGGCTTGATGCACATATAAACTTGGTTCATTCCAAGGATACCAATATGGCCAGAATCAGGAGCAATAGACTGGTCAGTAGCAGTGTTAGAGAAGTATACAGGGCTTATATGGAAAGGTATATATACTTTTTGTTGCTTTTTCTTGCTTTCTGATAAGTGGCCTTTGGAAAGTGGATATTGAAACAGACTACATAACAGTTCTGGTGAAAGCTGATGATGGCTTAGATTAGAAGGTGGCAGTGGTGCAGATGACACAAGACAGAGTCAGGATATATTTTGTAGGAGAAGTTTGCAGGACCAGAATAAGAAGCATTAAGGATTATCCCCATGTGTTTTGTTTGTTTTTATATATTTGCCTCAACAACTGGGTAAGAATGCTGCCATTTCCTGGGAGAAGTATTCTAAGGAAGGAAATCAAGATTTCTGCTCAGAGCTATAAAGTTTGTGATGCTCCATTAGATGTCCAAGTGGAGCTGCTGGTTGAAAGACAGACGCAGCGCACTGTTAAATGGGCTTGGCACTTGGGCAAGTTTCTTAACTTTCCTGTGCCTCATTTTTTTTTCCCCACGTGGACAATGAAAACACTAATACATTTTGTTTATACAATTGGGATGATTATAAAATGTGATACAAGTAAAATGTATGTAGCAGTATTCGCCTTATGCTAAGCCCCATTAAATATTAGTTATTTTAATAAGCAGTGATCCTTTCATCTGTTTCCCAGTAGATTCATAGGATCTAACATATTTTATAGGTAATGTTGGAAGAGAAAAATAATTAGATATCAAGTTGGAAAGAGAATGAACATTCACAGTATTTTGAAACTTTCAACTGAAAGAGACAAAGAGAGAAATAAGTACATGGATAAATATTTCCTAAGTGGGGAAAAAAATCTACCTGGATCTTCCTTCCCATCTATCCTTATAATTCAGCTATCAGCAGTCATGTGTATTGGAATTAGTTTTTTGTTGGCTTATTTGTTTGTACTATTGGAATGAATAGATAATGTAAATTGTAGCTTATAAATAAAATGGTAGAATATATTTTAAATTTTATCTAATTATTAATAGAAATGTATCACTTGGTTAAAAAGTCATTTTGATGGCTTCCATGGTATTGGCAGGCTTCATGAAGTTAATGGTGCTTCCTGAGGCCTGGCTAGCTGTGCTAAGTCACTTATATTATCCTTATATTTCAGGAGGGACATAACCCCAAAGATATGGGGAAATGTCTATATGATCTTTGTAATTCAACTTTCAAATAACTAATTTTCAAAGACTATGTAGCCATATGAGGGAAGATGCTCATAATGTAATATCCAGCTAACAAAAGAGGATATGAACTTTTTCTGCAGTATGCTGACAATGTAAAATGCATGTTTCTGTGTGTGTGTGTGTGTGTGTGTGTGTGTGTGTATGTGAGTACAAGAGAACAGAATGGAAATAATTCCACATGTTAATACTATTAACTAATTTTTATAATATAAAAAAGTCAGAATCTATATTGAAAAAGCAATTTGTGAGACAAATCTATAAATATTGCTTTGCTTGTTCTGAAACACAGATCAAAATTTCAAGATATATACAGGAAAAATAATCAAAAAAGTGCCAATAGGAAAACCAAATATTTCAGGAATAAAATTTAAAACTATCAATTTTAAACCATACTGGAAATGGTAATCTATAATCATTTTAAAGATAAAGAAAAAGATATTTGATGAAATGTACATTTATACAGGCATGCAGCTCACTAATAAATTTGAAATTACAAAAATCAAGAAAATTAAGGTTATCAATATATAGTATACAGAAAGAATACAAAGATAAACTTTTTCTCAAGAAATTTACAGTGTAGCCAAATTTGGAAAAGACAGTAAATGCATTGATGTTATTTTGTTGCTGTTTATAATACCATACTAAATACACTTACAATAAAGAATTCAAATAAGAGTTATTTTGCTGAATCTGTAAGTTTCTACTTCAAAAGTAGCCCATAAAAGCCTTAGTTTACAGGATGTTTAAAATATTTAGATATTTAAATATTTAGATAGAGTTGGGAGTGAGGCTCTGTATTAGTGAACTTGCCCAGAAGCAGCAAGGCTCTGGGTGTGATCCCCAGTATCACAAAACAATTAAATAAGTAAATAATAAAATATTTATATCATTAAACAAGTTATATCTATATTGGAATAGTAATTTACACAATTTATGAGCAGAGAATAATTTATATAATCTCTTACAGAAGAGGGAGAGAATATAATTAAGACAGTAATGTCAGTAACAGAAGAAATCAGAGATGGAAAGATTTAGCAAAGTAGCAGATTAATGTAATAGTAATTCCTGGGCACCATTACATGCCAGGCACCACTGTTTAGTTAGATACTAGGAAGCATTAAGTGAAATTATGGAAAAGGATAACCAAGAACTCATATTGTTCTTTACATTTTAGAAGCATATTGGACAATTTGCACTAGCTTTTAATCCAAATATCTAGTGCTAATATCCTTTCATGTAAAAAAATATTCTGTTAAAGTTTTTATTATATTTTTAGAAATATTCTGTTTTTATATCACTTAAAATATCATTTAATCTATGTTGACATATATAGATTAAATGAGTATATGATAAAACAGATTTTTTTCTAGGAAGCTGTTTTAGCATACCAAACTATCCTATTTGATAACGATATCAAAAGAATATGATTTATTATTTAAAAGTTATCCTTATTTTCTATATATCAGAAATTCTTTTTTAATAAGAATTCTATTTAATGTCCATAGGTAATAAAGACTTTAAAAGCCATGCTGATATGTAAACATTCAGGCAAGTTTTTATTTTGATTTCCAGAGAGAAATTAAATGTTCTTCCTGAGAAAAAAATCAATGAATCACACTAAAAATGAAAAAAAAAAACAATAATTTAAACTTGAGAAAATCATTTAGACCAAATTGGATTAATAATGACCTTTCTCAAATCTTGCACAGTGATTAGTCTATTGCGGTAAAATTGCCCAAAGCATTTTTGTCAAAGACCCACAAATTCTGCATGACTTCTTAAAAGAACTTAAATTGACCAATGACTGGTATTTAATAATACAACAAATCTCTCCAAATCATTCTGAGAGAGTTAATATATGTGGATATTTAAATATTAAATTCACTATGTCAAGTTACATCTACATGTATATGTTAAAAGTGAGTAACACTTTTGGTAAATCCCAAGCTTAACTTGGAAGTAGAATTTAAAATTTTAATTTTATTTTGTATTAACTTGTTCTTAGTGAAATTATTATGATAATTAGTAAATAAGAGTTTATATATAGCATTAAAACCCTGATTTTCTTAATTCTTAATAAGTTGCATTAATTTCAGTATCAAAATAAGATTTTTCTCAGGAAATTTTTAACACCTCCAAATTTGGAATACACTACAAATAAATTGTTCCGATTTTGTTACTGTTTAGAATACCATCTACTTTAAGGGCACTTCCCAAAAAGAATCCCCATGTTATATGATCAATAAAGAAATGTGTTGATTGGTTGAAAATGAATCTTTTAAATTATAATATTTAAAATCTTGCAAAATGAGGGCAATCTCTGAAATCAGAAAACTGGGGTCTGGCTCTATGGCTTTCCCTTTGTGAAGTGGTCACAAGATACTGAATCTCTGGTGCAAAATGTTCTCCTCTGTAATAGTACCTTTCTTATAGAGTTGAAAACAATACTTAAGACAATTCATGTAAAATGTTTTATCCAGTGTAGGAAAAAATAGGTGTTCAGAAAGTGTCTGTGTAACTCCTTAGAGACAAAAATGCCTCTGTTGTAATTCTAAACATGAGCACTTGTGTTTTATACTTATATAATAAAGCCATAATTTATGCAAATAATAAAATGGGTCACATATTACCTGGATCTCAGCATGGGTCTTTCACTGATGACCTGTTTCAGCAAAATGAGCAAAAGTGCCCAGTATTTAATTTACTTTAACTCATTGCTCTGTCATGTTTCCAGATTAGAGGCACTGTGCATTGCTATTCTTTCTAACATATATAAGTTTTAAAAATATTTCTCTTAGGGCTGGGGATGTGGCTCAAGCGGTAGCGCGCTCGCCTGGCATGCGTGCGGCCCGGGTTCGATCCTCAGCACCACATACCGACAAAGATGTTGTGTCCGCCGAGAACTAAAAAATAAATATTAAAAATTCTCTCTCTCTCTCTCTCTCTCTCTCTCTCTCTCTCTCTCTCTCTCTCTCCTCTCTCTCACTCTCTCTTTAAAAAAAAAATATTTCTCTTAGAATGTAATAATGTTATGTCAAGAAATATCAGAGGACTATGGCTGAAAATATGAATGACTAATACTTCAAACTCACTAGGAAGACTAACAAAGATGAAAAACAAGAAAGACAGAAAAATAACAAATGTTGGAGAAGGTGTGACAAAATTGCACACTTGTGTACTGGTGAAAATGTTAAAATGGTAGAACCATCATGGAAAAACAAAATGAGGGGTCCTCAAAATAATAAAAATGGCTTTACCAACTGGTCAGCAAAATTTCTAGGTATATGAGCCAAAAATATGGGAAAAAAGAAACCATAGATTTGAATAGATAGTCATATACCCATGTGTACAGCAGCATTATGCACAACAGTACAAAGGTGGAAGTAATCCAAATATGTATTGATGAATGAATGGAGAAACAACATGTGGTATATACATATAGTGGATATGTTCATAGTTAAAAATAGAAGATTCCAACATGTTGCCTGCCACACGGGAGAATCTTAACATTGTGCTAAGTGAAAGAAGCCTGTAACAAAGAAATATGATTCCACTAGTACCAGCTATCTAAAATAGTCAAATTCAGAGACAAAAGACAGAAAAGTGGTTGTTGTGGGTTAAAGGGAGGATGAAATGGGTAGTTATTATTTAATGAGCTCAATATTTCATGTTTTAAACAAGGAAAAAGAGTTCTAAATCTGGATGGTGGTGATGCCTACACAACAATATGAATGTACTTGATGAATGAATACATGAATGTACAAGTGTGTACTCGAAAACACTTGAGGGGATAACTTTTATGTTGTATGTGTGGATGTGTGTGCATGTGTGTAATATCATAATAAAAAAACCCAGCACATTCTGAGAGGTTGACCATAAGTGAAACTTTGGTCTAAAGAATTAAACACTGAGTGAATTGAAAACAAAAAGATAAACTTCATCAAAAAGTTAGTGAGAAACATAGGGTTTCCTTTTTCCTTATTGAAGATGCTATTTGCAGGGGCAGGGGGCGGATTTTTAGGTTTACAGCAATCCTGGGCAGATGATGCAGAGATTTTCCTATGTGTCCTGGCCCCATACATGCGCAGCTTCTCCCATGATCAACACTACCTCCCAGAGTGGTACATTTGTTACAATTGAGAAAACTGCATTAACACATCATAATACACAAAGTCTATAGAGTATATTAGGGTTCACTCTAGATGTGCCATCAGTGTATCAGGACAAATGTATAATAACATATTTTCTTCATTCAAATTTCATTGCTTTGCTTTTCACCCTTCCATCTCCTAAATCCTGATTTATTTAATAAAAAGTAAAAAAAAAATTGTCATTGATTATAAATTTGTGCAATGATCTGCCTGAAAAATAATAGCTTCCTAAAAAAAAAGAATCTGACACATCAAGAGGCCAAATAAGAAGTAAGGAATGTTTCTTAGAGGCTTGGAAGGTTCCCTTGTAAGAAAAGGATAAACAAGGTGCTATGCATTGCTTAGAGCTTTCTGTGCCACAGAGTTAAATGGAATACAAATGTTCCACATCTTTGATGCTATGTCTTAGAACATACCCATTTGTCTAGATCCATAGTAAAATGGTACCAGGGCCACTTGAAATGTAAGATGCTGATTGGAGTACATTAATAATACTACCAAAACGGGATCTACTTACAATTTCTTTTCCTCTAAATCTGTTACGTGGGTTGTAATTAACTTGTGCAATTACTTTATAATTTAAATCAGTCTTGTCCATAGATTAATTTATATTCTATTTATAGTTTTTTTGAGTATATCCTAAAAATAGTGGAGAAAAACATTTTTCCTTTCTTAGTCCATTTGTTAAATTCTGTATTTGTTAAAATCTTCCAACATTTTCAGGTTCAGTAAGTAAATAGGTTATTTGTCAAATTGATGAATATAAATGATTATCATTTCAAATAAATTGAGAAAGCTGATGAGGATGGTGATAGAGCAAAATGTGACATTCTATCACATACTATTACTAAGAAAATCATGTATTCCAACCCACTGCTGCAAGATTTTAGCATGAAAACAGCAACTAGTATGAAGGCAGAGGGTTTAATTAACTAGTTACCTTATATTCTGAGCACTATTTATCTTTGCTTCCTAACCTGAACCTGACTTATTATATCAGTATAATGATAATGACTCAATGCTGAAAGGCAAATGCTCATTAGTGTTTGGGATGGATTTTCTTAGTTGTACTGTATTTGTTGTAGTTGTGTCCATTGTTTCAGTTAATTTGAGAATAATCTATAATGAGCTTCCTACAACCAATTAGGCAGAAAGGCTGCATTTGAATATTTATAAAAACAAGCGAAAGTGAGGTATTTTGACTAAGAAATACATTAATTTTACTTTTTCTTAAGATGGTACTGGAGATTAAACTCAGGTATACTCTACCACTGAGATCCACTGAGATACATTGCTGGCTTTTATTTTTTTATTTTGAGACAGAGTCTTCCAGGCTGGACTTGAATGAGTGCCACACCTGCCTCAAACTACTGAGTTGCTGGTATTATAGATGTGCACTACTATGCCCGGCCAGGAATATATTACTTTTAATACTTGCTCACAATCTGGCTGATAAGCAAAAGATGCGGACATCTACTATTTCTATTTTTTGCTCTCCAATTTTATTGGTTATTACCTTAATTGAAAGGTTGAAGAATAAATGTGTGTAATTAAGTAAACAAATACTGGTAGGTAGTATCATGGTGGATGCTTCCAGATCAAATGTTATTTTTGAAGCCATTTGACTTTCATTAAAGATTCTCTAAGTTTAAAAATATAGTACTCATTGATTTCAGTTTTTTTTTTAATGTTGTTATTTCTAATATCTGAGAGATTTGACTCATTCTCCTCAGCATCTGCACTGACACAATTGAACAATCCTCCCAACACACACTGTTTATTTTATTTATTCGTACCAGGTATTGAATCCAGGGGCACTTAACCATTGAGCCACATCCCCAGCCCTTTTTATTTTTTTTAATTTTGAGAAGGTATTACTAGGTTGCTTAGGGACTCACTAAGTTGCTGAGGCTAGCTTTGAACTGTGATCTTCCTGCTTCAGCCTCCTGAGCTGCTGAAATTATAGGTATGGGCCACCACACCCAGCTGCCTTTCTTCTTTTTTGACATATTTAATTTATCACCTCTGAATTTGGAATGCCTAGGATTCAATTTTAGGCACATTTTTAGTTCTATACTTTCTTTCTAGATGGTCTTAAACAAGGGCTTAATGTTAATGAGAATCCTTTGCCAGTGTTATCCAAGTTGATATCATGACTTCTAATCTTTCCCTTCAACCTCAGTCTGATAAATTCAATTCTCTTTAATATTTCCATGTTGATGATCAATGTGTATTTCAAACATAAGCTAAAACAGAGCCCCTTATGCCACCCAGTATGTAAAACCTATCCCTCCATCACTTTATATTATCACAGTAAAACCTTCTTTCGCAAATAAACTATGAATGTGGTGAATTTACACAGAGAATGGCAAATCACTGAAGTTTAACACATGTTTAGAAAGATGATTAGTGAGAAAACTTATTCCATGTCTTATAAATGCTGAATATTATGTCCCTTCCAAATTCCTATGTTGAAATCCTAACCCTAGTGTGATGCTATTAACAGGGAGGCCTTTGGATGGTGATGTGGTCATAAGAATAGACCCTAATGAATGGAATCAGTGTCCTTACAAAAGAGACCCCAAAGAGCTCATTTGTTTCTTCTGCCATTTGAAGCTACCACAAGAACATGGCCATCTATAAACCAGGAAGCAAACCTTCACCCAACACATAATCTGACAGTGCCTTTACTCTGGACTTCCCCAGCCTCCAGAATTCCCAAGAAATAAATTTATGCTGTATATAAACTATCTATGGCATTATATTATGGCCCAAACAGACTAAGATAATGCTATTCAACCTAAGAACTGATAGAAATTACATAAATTCTAAAAATGCAAACAAAATTTTATCATAAGAAACCAATGATTTAATCTCTAATTTAATCCTTAGAATAAGATTGTTACATTATGAATTGATGTTTCTTCTCATTTATTCACTTAATCCTTCATTCACTTAATAAAAATGTATTGAATGCTCTCAATATGCTGGAAACTGTTCTAAGGACTTAGAATGTAGTATCTTTTAAAAAATTGAAATATCATATGGTACATCATTAATCTGCAAATTTTCATGTTTCATGTAATAAATATTTTTAATTTATATTCAAAAAAGTTAAAAACAAATATTTCCAACCTCATGAAATTTGCTTTTAGAAGTGAAAAAAAAAAACATTCAACATAAATAGTAAAATATACATACTTGGAAAGTTATATTGTGTAGAGAAAAATAAAGCAAGGAAGCGGTCTAGGAAATGGCTGCCGTTTTAAATGGAGCCCTCAGGGAGATCCTTGCTGAGAAGACAACACCGAATATAACCGCAAAAGAGGTGAGAACACAGGCCAAGGGGAAAATGGGGAAAACAACTACAGGCAGAAGAAAGAGCAAGTACAAGGGTGCTAAGGCAGGAGGGTGCAAAATGTTAGTGTTCAAGAAATCCAGAGAGGCAACAATCAGGGCAGATGAAAAAGGGAGATCAGTACATGAAGCTAAAAATGAAACAGGTTGAAGAATTGGTCCTATAGGGACTTATGAGTCATTGTGTTTACCAAAGTGAGTGTGATGGGAAGCCCTTAGAGAGTTTCAGTGGAAGTGATGTGATCTGATTTTTGTGCCAAGATTACTGTGACTGCTGTATGGAGAAAATACTGAAGAGGAGAGGAGTAGAAACCAGTCAAGACTAATATGCTGTACTATATAGACACTGAAGTTGGTTGTGAACTACATAAATGACTAAAAAGTCAACACAAATCCATTTATAGAGAGAACATATTTTCTATTAACCACAGATCCTACTGCTACACCAAACAAGGTCTATCTAAGTAGGATGTTTTCATCATGTAATCTCTGTAGTTGGATTTGAATTCCCACTTTAGCAGGGTTTCAAATACTACCAAGAAATAAATTCAGTGATTTCAAAAGCAGCCTTGTTCATTGTTTCCTTGGCTGAGCCACCACACTTTAGTTTGATGCACTCTCATTTGTGACCTTTCAATTTTGTAACTTGTGTTTTGGGGGTTATATAAACAAATTAATACCAACAGCAGTGTCATAGAGTTTTTCCCCTATGGTTTCTTCTCATCATTTTATGGTTCCAGTCTTTAATTTATTTAAGTGGATTTTTTATATGTTGTAAGATAAGGGTCTACTTACATTCTTTTGCAAGTGGATATCCAGTTTTCCCAACATCCTATATTAAATAAGCTATCCTTTCTCATAGTATATTCATGGCAGCTTGTTGAAAATCAATTGACTGTAAATGTGTATATTTATTTCTGGGCTCTCTATTCTTTTGCATTGGTCTATTTGTTTTTATGCTACTATCATACTTTTTTGACAGTATACACTATAGTTATATTTTGAAGTCAGGTAATATAATGCTCTGTTCTTGTACTCAAGATTGCTTTGGCTATTCAATCCTTTGTATTCCCATAGAAACTTCAGGAATTTTTTCTGTGAAAAATATCAGTGAAATTTTAATGAAAATTTCATTAATTTTTATCACTGGGGGGTAGTAGGAACATTTTAATAATATTAATTACTCCAATACATGGACATAGGATATCTATTTATTACTGTCTTCTTAAACTTCCTTCATCCACATTTTATAGTTTTTTGTGGATGGGTAATTCAATTTTTCATTTAAACTTTTTCCCTAAATAGTCAATTTTGTTTTATTTCTTATGTAATTGTGAATAGTATTGTTCTTCTGGCTTCTTCTTTTCAATCGCTCATTAATGTTATATAAATTTGCTAGATTTTGTATGTTGGTATCACAATCTGCATTTTTACTAAATTTGTTAATTATTTATGATACTTTTTGGTGGAATTATCAGGGCTTTTATATATAATGTCATCTGCAAATCGAGAATTTACATTCTTCCTCTCCATTTTGGATGTATTTGATTTATTTTTCTTACTTACTTACTCTGGCTAAGATTTCTAATACTATATTCAATAGAAGTGGTAGGACTGGGCATCTTAATTTTGTTCCTGATGTTAGAGGAAAAGCTTTCAACTTTTCACCACTGAGTATGTTACTGGTGGGTCTATCATACATGGTTTTATTACATTGAGATATATTCCCTATGTACATAAAAGGATGTTGTTTTTGTGAAATGTTTTTCTGTATCTATTGATATAATCATACTATTTTATCTTTCATTCTGTTAATATAGTATATTACATGTATGTAATTGCATATACTGAATCATCCATGCATCCCAGGGATAAATTCCACTTGATCATGCACAATGATTCTTTTAATATGATGTTAAATTCAGTTTGCTAATGTTTTATTGATGTTTATCAAGGTTATTAGGCTTTAGTGTCCTTTTCTTATCATACCATTGCCTGGCTTTGGTATAAGGGTAATGTTCTTCTCATAAAATGCTTTTGGAAATATTCCTACCTCTTCAATTTTTTTGAAAGAGTTTGAAAAGAACTGGTATTTGTTATTCTTTAAATATTTGGTACAGAGAAAAGAATATGAGTCAGTTCCCTTATCCTTTACTGGACTGTTTCAGGTTTTCTATTTCTTCACAATTCAGTCTTAGTAGATAGTATGTGTCTAGGAATTTATATCTGTTGTCTAGGATATACAATTTCTTGACATAAAATTGTTCATAGTAGTCTCTGATCCTTTATATTTCTGTGGTATCAATAATCCTGTCTTCTTTTTTTAATTTATAGTTATTATACATATATGCCCTCAAATTTCATATGTAAGACATGCAACAAACTTCACCAGTGAAAGATTTGATTATGAGAGTTATAACCTAATCAGTGGATTAATCCACTAATGTGGATTAACTAGGTAGTAACTGTAGGCAAGTAGAGTGTGATTAGGGGAAATAGGTCATTGGGGGCATGCCTTTAGGGTAAATATTTGTTCTTGGTAAATGAAGCTCTCTCTGCTTCCCTCTTGGCATGGTCTGATCTGTTTTACTCCAACATCCCTTTTCTCGGTGATGTTCTGACTCACCTTGGGTCCAGAGCTATGGAGTCTACTATCTATGGACTGAGACTTCTGAAACCATGTGCCACAATAAACTTTTCTTCCTCTACATTGTTCTTGTTAGGTATGTTGTCATAACAATGCAAAAGCTTACTAAAACATTTATTATTTTATATCTTTTATTTTATTTTATTGATTGTAGAGGAGATTGCTGATTTTGTTTATATTCAAAATATACCCTCGGTTTTGTTTGACTTTTTTATTGTTTCTGTGTCTTTATATCAGTATTACTGCTCTGATATTTCTTATTTCCTCCTTTCTAGTAACTCAAGGCTCAGTATGTTTTGCTTCTATTTCTTTGAGGAATAACATTAGGTCGTTTCTTTGAGATCTTTCCTTCTTTTTGATGTAGTGTTTATTGCTATTAGCTTTCCTCTTGGAATTGCTTTTGCTGAATCCTCTAAGTTGTAGTATGGTATAGAATTTTAGTAGTGTGTCTGTATCCTTTTATTTGTCTCATTTTTAATTTCTTTGACCCATTCATTGCTTGGAAGCATTCTGTATAATTTTTGTGTATTTGTAAGTTTTCCAAAATTTATCCTTGAAAAACAGATCCTTGTATAGGAATCATAATAAGAGTATAAAAAATAATTTGATATGAAAGAACAATGACCTTCTTTCAAGACTGAAAATTCAATCATGTTTCAAATGTTTAAATTAAAAAAAAAACTTGAATAGATGATGTATTCTGTGCTTCATTGTCATGAAAGGACTCAACCATTACATTAATAGTTCTGGACTTTAAGAGAAGTTTCTTCTATGTTACTCAAATAGATTCTAAAAATATAGTTATACTACTTTGAATTCCTTCTAAATTATAACTCATATTTAAAATTGTTAACCCATATCTCCAAATATGTCTGTTTGAAGTCAATGTGTAAGACATTTAGGCTAAAAATATGTGTGTAGTATGATCTCTGTAGCTGCAAGACAATCTTATTTGTAAATGCCCTTTTAAGTCTAAGAAATAGACATGCAATAGAAGAAGTGTTTATTAAGCTAACTGGGACTCCTACACACTGCAAAATTAATTCCCCTCACTCCTCGATTACTAGGCATGAGTATGACTTCAATATATGCTAACATAGTCTATTATCAGCTGGTCTTTTGTGTTTTATACCAACTACCAATCTGCCTTTTCTCTAAAGAAATCAAAGGGCAGGACTGAAAAAAACTTTAAAAGTCATAAAATGAGATCAGATATCATGACACATTCTCATGACATCTTGTCAGAATATAAATGTTTGGAAATTATATTACCATTCAATCTCTTTTATTGTCTTTTAAATTTCTGTATACTTTTGTTTGTCATATTGGGTATTTGCATACATATCACTGGAACATTTCATCTTCTATTCAAGTTGATGCTGATCCAAAGTTCTAATAATTGACATAATTGCCAGATGGAATTTAGTTGCTATATGCTATTATCATTATTTAAAACATTTTACAATCACACTGTAATGTGTATTCTGCTAATCTAGATATTGAGGCACAGCATGATTAAATCATTAGCTTAAGATATGCTATGAGTAAACATTGGAAAAAGCCAATAATTATTTAGTAATAAATGTAAAAACAGTCTTCTTATAAAATAGGCAGTTACTTTCTTGTCAATACATTTTTTAATATTTTTCTGGTGCTTATCTTGGATACTAAAATGTGAAGAAATCTCTCAGTATAGTCTTTAATGATTTAATCAAGAAAATCTAATGATTGCTACTTATATTTAAGATAGTAATTTATTCAAAGTGTTTCACAGAGGAGTGAAGAACATATCAACAAACCATTAGCACTTATCAAAATTCATACATCTCAAAACAAAAAAAAAAACAAGAAATGGTCAAACTTCTTGTTGAATTAATGACAAACATACATTTACTGATGTTTACCTATTCTAACAATACCACTGCACTTGACTCCCAGTTGGATAATAGCTTATATTATGCTGAGTAACCTATTATTCCTTTATACTCTAAGAGGAAAAGACAGCTTCTATGCCACTTTAGAGGCACATTGGACTCTACCAGAAATAAGAGATCTAGTTCCATTCATTTTGCTTACATAGAAGACAAGAGAACATAGTACAGCATTCTTTGATTGTAGACTACATATGAACCCCGTGAAAATATATACCAAAAATTCTCATATGCTTCCTAGCTTAAGGTTCTCAGACCCCTGTTAGAAAATGATGGAATAGTTTGGGTTCCAGATTCAGACTGTTCCAGTCAAAATCCAGACTCTCTATGCTAAGCTTTGTAAAGAAGGCCAAGTTTCTTAACTTTTCTGACCCTACTAGTATTCTTCAGATATTAAATAGGAATAATAATACTAGTTTTCTTATGGGACTATTGTGAGAAGTGAGTAACATAATAAAGGATGTCCTTATTTTCTCTATTGCTAATGCATTAAAATATGTCTTTCTATGGTTTTGCTTCCTAGGTAAGTACTATAAATATGTTGCCACAGTTTGTTATTACAAAGGCTGAGGATAAATGAGAAGTGTGGGGTTCCTTCTTGTTTATGGAATTACATAAAGCCTGTTTACAAAACCTCCTTGATGTACATCATTAAATAATAGACTAAATACATTTTTATTTTCTTTTATAGATTATCTATATTCTCCTCTTAAAAACATAGTAGGTTGTCATTCAGTAAGTTAGAGAAGGCTAACGTAAATAAAAGGGAATAGGTGGGCAACACCCTAAAATATCAGACCATTTGAGTACAAAGCCTATGTACATTGTGCAGTTACAGGTATTGGAGTCAGTAGCCCTTAATTATATACAGAATTTATATACTAGTCAGGATTGTTAGGATGACTGAACTCTAAAAGATGCCTTGGAGTATTCATTCATTTTTAAGCTATCATAACATGTGGAAATAAAACAGAAAAACCAATCTGCGTAATTCCTTTTTTTTTTATAGTACTTGGGATTGAACACAGAGCTGCTGTATCATTGGGCTATATCTCCAGCCCTATTTTATTTTATTTTTGTGACAGTATGTCTGTCCTAGTATGTCCTCAAGCATGTGATATTTCTACCTCAGTGTACTGAGGAGCTAAGATTTCAGGCCTGGCTCAAAACTACATGATTCTTCAGATTGTGTATGGTAATGAATAACTGGTGATGCAAAACAAATTTGGGGAAATATAACTGCCTTCATTGAAAAAAATGAGCTTTGGGATGAATTCTTTGACTTATGAAATAAATGACAAGCATGTTGGACAAAAATGATTTAGTAAAAACTGGTGAATCCACCATCCAGCTGTAAATTAGAAAGAAAAATGCTGCTATATTTGATAACAGATAAATAATGTTGTGGTAGAGCTCAAAGGGTAGTTCAAGTGATTTGTGCAAATTATATTAATAATTGACTCTCTTGCTCTATGTGCAATCTAAAAGAATAAGTGGAGAGTAAACCAGAGCAAATAAACCATCACTATTTATTGATTTCCTATCCCAGGAGATGACCCAAGTCAATGGACAGCAGACATACTCTTGATTGGGAAGGCAGACTTTCAATGATCATATGAAAAGGAAGTACTGCTGTGATTGATAAAGGACCAAGCTGTCTTTATCCAGAGAAAGATAAAGTCCAATTTGAGGGTAGGATCCACAGGGAATTCATGCACAGGGTTAATTGACCTAAAGCAAGATTGATCAGTGTGGTAGATGGCCTGGCCACTCCCAGACAATGCACAGAGAGTTCTTGGGAAATATCACTAACTCAGACCTGACATTCAGCTGCTGTACACTAATATGGGTAGAAATAAATCTATGTCAGTTGGCAATTTAGCTGCAGCACTGAGCCCTGTCACCACTCTGTTACTCAGGTCCAAAGGGTCAGATATGATGAAAGGGGGTCTGCTATGTGATCTACCAGCTTTCTCACTCTTCCAACGGCTATCTGTGGCTCTTGATTACATACAGGTCTCACCAAAATGTGCCTAGATTCTGGAGAATGGAGGTTGAACTTTTCTGCCTGATGTCAATCTAGCCCACTGGATGGTGTTTCCCTATACTTTGGCAAACTCTGAAAACCATGACCTCTATAGTGTATTGATCTCCCATTAAGTGTTTTGGCCATTCCCCTGCAGCAGTTCTCAGATCTCTAGATGCATCATCTCCACACTGGACTAAGAAAGAACAAATAAGTGTTTTTCCTATGTTAATGCCAGAGAGTGAAAGAGAAACAGGCCAAAGTGAAGAGGTTACATAAGTTCACCATTTCTAGTCTCAGTCTAGGACAATTAAATTAACCATTGTATTTGGAATAACAAAAAACTATGGGAACATTTTTCTCAAATCCCATCCCAAATCCATTTGCAAGCCTAAATAATTTTGGTGACGGTGATTCTTGATTCATAACTTCATCCAGAACTGAATGTTGTGAACAGAAAGAAGAAGGAAATTAAGCATAGAAGGCACCCAGGCCTATGCAACACACACTCTAATGACTTCCAACATCAATTTTATATAACTACAAGGCTTGTTACCTCGTTTAGAGGCCCAAGTTTAATTTGAGACTAACTGTCACAGCTTGCACAACTCTCAGTAATGAGAGGCAATTTACTCAAGAGCCTTGTTATCCAAGAGCCTTTAAGAGCACATACAACACCAGCAGAGTGGAAGCACTGTATTATTTTAAAAGTTAAAAATGGCACTATCATACTCCCTTCATGTAAAATTTTGTTGATCCATGTTTTCATCAACTCTAACTAGTTAATATAGATTCAGGTCCTAAATCATTAATAAACCATTTGCTTGGATCCATTTTAGTTGTGCTTTAGAAATAAATACCACATATTTGTAAACGGCTATGTGCCAAATGAATAGGACCCTTTGTTCATTGTATCAAGAAAATAACAGCAGGTGATCAGAAAGTGTATCCTTTCACCCTAAAAAGTACCAACTAAATAAATAGCAAATGCAAGGTACAACAAAAGTGGAAAATGATAAGAAAGTGGCACTGTACCTGCTGTAAATCCAGTGTAATTGTCACATAATGGTATTCGATTCCATTCTTAATACTGGGACTCTGCCACCAAGTGTTCTTTCCATCAATAGCATTCGTAATAGGGTGTCTCTCTATTGAGTCAGCAGCGACATGTGTAAGGAAGAGAAAAGAAAATCATATAAAGAATCTGTAACTGTTTCTTTGAAGAAAAAAAAGTAAAATTAAGGTAAAACAATCCTGTAAAGATCAAACATTAAAAAAAGAGTAATCCATATCTTCTACAGAATTTATCCAGTGACACCTTTTCCATATCTCTGTACAATGTAGTAGGAAATGACCAAGATCTCCGGCTAATCAAGAAGCAGCTGTTCAACACTCCAGCCATCAACTACTACAATGGGCAACTCTGAAGATGACTGCAGAAATTAAGGGTCAGGAAATAATATTGAAATCAAATTGATGCATCAGTCATTCAAAAAAGCAAAATCTGTACTGTTTGAGGCAACTCTAGTATACCATCAACTTGATTAACAGAAACATAAAATCTTGAACTGTAGTTGAAACATACTTGAACATTTGCTCTTCTGACAAATTCTTTATCACCAGGACTTGGACGATCCAGTATTTATCTGGTTTTAATATAAACTGCTATCACATTTATCCTATGAGATGTTTTACAACAAGTCTTTAGATTGTCATTTTCTACCACTGTTAAAAAATATAATGAAAGATACCTATGCTTCCTGTGCAGCTTTTTTCTAGCCCCATGAATCACTACTGTAGTGGAAGAATCTAGATAATAATGGCAAACAAAGAGATAATGCATATGAAACTTCATCCAACCAATAAAACATAGGTCTTTCCTCACCTTATCCACACAGTTGAGAAGACACCCAGTTGTGAGAATCATAAGGAAGACTGGGAATAGCAGGTGAGATATGGACAGCCATGGCCAATCATATTGTCCTTTGATATGGCTCTCTTTGTTCTTACAAGCTTTGGACCTCAAAGATGCTCATCTCTTCCAAATTAGCTCCAAAGATTTTACAGTAGAGCTACCCCGGGCCTCCCCAATCCCCATTACTCTTTGAATCAAAGTCTGAAATCTTTGCTTCTCCTTTTCCAAATAATACAAGCTATATTTATTTGTTTTTCGTTTTTTTTCTCTCATCTAAATGGGCCCCATCCACACATGGGTGAGAATGGTGGGAGTTGAGGTTGTTGATGTTCCTGTTTCTAATTTTAAGGCTCTAGTAAAAGTATCTACATTCCTCACACCTCACTTGGAAGTCAGCACATTTTCCCTCAGAAATGTAAACAAAAGGGAAAAGAGCTTCCTTGGTTTTCTTCCATTCATTATGGTTTAAGTATAGTTGGGGTGTCACTCTTGAGAACTTATATAAAACTAATTATTTGGGAAAATGTTTAAAATTAGTGATCTATGAATAATCCTTCAGATTAAAACATAATCTTTTTTTAAATTGAAAGACTACCTCAAATAATGAACAAATTACAACACTGAAAAGAGCAATCATGGATTCTCAATTTATCTACATAATGAAGTTATCCAGCCATATATTCTAATGATAATGATATAGTCTAATGATCGAAGAGCACAAAATTTGGCACATGAAGAGCTGTCATGAAAAACTAGCTATTCCTCCTGGCGCTGCCATTTAGTACTTAACTGACCATGGACGAATTGCTTAAAATCTGTGTCATCCCTAAAATAGGGATAACAAAAACTTCACTCACAGCAGTGGTTTCCAGATTCTTAACTTTCAGACAAGAAGTAAAATTTTTAAAAAATGTATGAGAGATATATGGAGTTGATATAGGAGTTCAAATTTATTTTTTCAAGTATTAATAAATCCTGATCTACTAATTATCATTTAATATGCCATCACTTTTATTTCACAAAATGAAGGACATTTAGAAGCTAAATGGGGTTTTTGGCATTTTTAAAATTTTAATTTGTTATATATGACAGCAGAATGCATTACAATTCATATTACACATATAGAGCACAAGTTATTTTTCATATCTCTGGTTGTACACAAAGTAGAGCTAACAATAGTTTTTAAAAGCCATAAAATCAAAATAAAGAAGAACCTGTTATCCCAGGGCTCTTGGCTGAGGCAGGAGGACTGCAAGTTCAAAGCCAGGCTCAGCAAAAAACTTAGGTGCTAAGCAACTTGCTGAGACCCTGTCTCCAAATAAAAGCTTAGTGCCCCTGAGTTCAATCCCCAGTACCCCACTCCCACATCCAGAAAAGAAAAATTCTTTAAAATGTATCCTTTTTGTTTTCATGAAACACATGGAATGTTGTGCTCATTTATTTTACATGTCTCTGACTGGTGAAAACATTTTGTATCCAAATCCTTTACTTATAGGGTTGCTAATGAACTCTATAATTATCAATAATCTAAGCTTATTATGCATATAGATAAAATACATTGTGAATCTGTTCAAAATGTATACCTTACTGAATTTTAGAGACAAATTGCAATTAATAAAAAATTGAAAATAATAGAAATAAAGCAAAACTAATAAGTCTTCCATGCAGTATAAATCAGTAAAATAAAATATCTTTTAAAAATTCATTAAAAACTATTTATTAAATTTGCCATTTTCAAATTTGTGAAAATTTTTATTATATGTCAATTTTATTTAGGTAGTCTGCTATAACCATCAGTTAAACACACAAAGGCTATGACTTTGTCTTTCTTATGGTATGATATTCACCTTTCAAACATAGATATTCATATTCCAAATATTGTATGAGATGATAGGACAGGATAACAACATTCCGTTTTTATTGATAAAAATTTAATTCCACTAAGCAGATGGATGGACTTTATTTTGTACCAAGTCTTATGTCATCAACAGTCCACTGAGATAAGGCATCCTGTCTCATTAATGAAAAGTAAAATTGCTGAATGTATTTAATAATTAGTGCTAGTTAAATTATGTTTAGCTAAGGAAGATGTCATCTTTATAACAATAAGCAAATATCAGAAGCATAACTAAATATCAAACAAATGCTCCTGGTGGTGTGAGTGGGTGCTGAAATTGGCACACAGAAATCAGAACACCAAATGAAATATTGCTGGCATTGCTTGTGAAGAAAAACAAATATCACAGCAAACATTCCCCAAACATCTTCCTGAATCATCTTTATCGACTGTGGGTTTAATATGTGATAGAAAAACATTCACACAACCACATTACCAAATAGAATTTGTGACTCGTAGGTAATTGCGAGAGAGCCTGTCTAATTGGAAATTTTGATATCTGCCACCTCGGGTCAAATTGATATGAGAATTAGTCATGAAAAGGGGGACAGGGAGATGAATCAACAATTAACCATAATCCCCATTATAAAAATTTAACCATAATTAATTTGCAAATACTGATTAATTGCTGGCAAAGTTCCCTTATTTAAAAGGGGATAGAAACATGAATATCCTCAACAGGGAAAAACTATACAAGTCAACCAAAGGGCTAAACTGCATCTGAAAACTGGCTGGGGATCCAAGGAGGCAGACCACTCAGACTGCTAATTTTTAATTGGGAAGCACAGTCTAGTAATAGTAAGGGAGTTCAAGTTTTGTTTTTTATATGGTATTAAGTGCAAACTTTCCAGAATTATTCTAGAAGTTCACTGAATTTGTGGAATTTTATCCTTTATAGCTCCAGCTTTACTAACATATGTTCCTGTGGTTTATTACTAGAATTTTATTCTTGTGGGGTTCTATTCTTTCTAAATTTCCAGTACTAAAACATGATTTCGAAATGTAGTAAAGCTGGTCATTTATAAACAAACAATATGAAGTAAATACAAGCTATGACTAGTTATAAAAAAAAAATAACACAAATAAGTAAAAATGGGGAGGTACAAAGAAAACCTGGTGTGAATTATGCTATACTAAAACATTGATTCATTTTTGGCTTTAATTTGAAAACATGGGGTGAAAATGCCTAAATATAGGCATATTCTACTGAGGCCAAAGAGACTCTGAATACAGAACTTTGAAGGAAAAAGTGACATAGTAGGTCTTAAACTCATTTTGGCAAGTAGATTTCATCTAGTTTCCAACCAAGAGTCTTCATTCAGTTATTTTCCAGTTCAATCTTTGCATTTTTCATCCTGAACAATTTCTTTCTTTGTAGAAATATATATTTATGTATATATAAGGTAAATATATATATGTATATATATGGTAAATAAAGGTACTTACTTAGAAACATATTTATATACATATATATACACACATGTGAATTTTAATGTTCTTTACCTTTATAAGTTCCCCTCTGCCCATCCTATCCTAAACACAAAGCTATGCATTTCTACCACCCCATCCCTATCATCCATTGCACTATGTCCGTATTTCCAGCCTTTCTCAAATTCTGCACAAAATAATTTGTTCCTGAGCTCATAGATGTTTTTCTCCACCAGAATTTACCCTCTTTCCTAATGAAATGAAAACTTATAATCCATCAGTTCATTTCTTCTCAAGCCTTTCCTTGGATTTTCTTGACACTTTATTCTTCCGTTCCACTTTCTCTGTAATGTTGCACAAAAATAAGTCCAAATATTTGCTACTGCCTTTTTACTCTATATGGAATTCTGACCTTATTCTCATTATAGCTCAGTGGTGTCTATCCCCTAGGAAACTAATCTGAATTTTTACTTATTTCCTGAGCAGATAACCCAGACTCACATCTTAAAAAGGAAATAAGATCATCTAGTAAAAATTTTCTCCCAACCACTCTTCTATCTGCCACTACCCATCCTTCCTTTTATTCTAACTTGGTCAGTTAAAAAGGTATATATCTCCTCATTTAGGCTTTTATATCTGTGCTTAATGATCATCTCTCCTCATCTCTTAAGAGACATCACCTTCAACACCATTTTTTTGACAACTTCTCTCACTTTTCCCTGTCACCTCTAAAACCTGCTCACCTGTTTACTGTCTTTGAAAACCTTCCAGCACCATATCCTCCTCTCCAAAACCCTCTATTCTCTTTATATCAAGAATACTTGAAAAGACTATTCCTTCACTCCCCTTTTGTCCTCCTTATTGATTTATTAACTCTTCAATGTTGTCTTTGCCACTGTGAGTCCACTGACTCCTTTAACAAGATGGCCAGCAGATGCCTGTGTTGTCAAAACCTAGGAAAACCTATGTTATCCATGTTATGCTTTTCTTGCTCAGTATCTTGGAAGCAGTTAACACTATACATTACTCTTTCTTCCTGAAAATTTCTTCTTAATATACATGATGCCTCATTCTCCAGATTTTCTTCCTTAAAATCTGTTTATCTTCATCCTCTCCTAGATTCCACTTAACCATTTCCTTGAGCCTTTAATGTTTCCCCAGGGGTCTGACATAAGTCTTTTGCTCTTATCATACCACACAAGAAATAGACAAACATGGGAAGTGTGCTGTGACTTACCAGTCTGATCCCATACCATACCAACACAGACTCTAGAAATCAACTAAAGTCCATCATAGCAAAGAAAGATTTCTGATGATTGCCCTCTTTGGTGTCTTAATTTTTTCTAACATTTTGTGGTATATGAGACCATCAGTTTTCATCATAAAAGTGACAATATATTAATAAATATTATCTCAAAATATTTAATGATTTATACATCTCTAAATTAACTATAATAGAGAGAATTATGCATTCTTCTCTTTAACTCTATCAAAAAGGCACAGTGTCTTCCAATTTCCTTTCTGAGATTGAAAAAATGCAAATTGTGAGAGAAACCTTTAGTCATTTGGTAAGCTTAAAAAAATACAGCAATGGAACTACTCTGTATGATACTAAAATGGTAATGATAAATACATTTCATTACACATTTGTGCAAAACCCATAGAACATACCAACAGGAGGGAGATCTACCTAATGTAAACTCTGAATTCTGGTGATAATGATGTGTCAATGTTATAAACAAAAAATTGCCACATAGAGGTAGATATTTATAATGGAGAAGGCCAGGCATGTATTTGGGGCAGAGGGAATATGGGAATTTTTCTGCATACCTGAGTCTGTTCTAAAAGTAAACACTATAAAAGAAAGTTAAAAGGTACATTTAACAAATTTAAAAATAGTATAATGATGAAGCTTTATTCCAAGTTTTTCATCATAACTCACATCAATTGATAATAAATATTTAGTTTATTAGCTTCTCTCCTTTCTATATAAATTTATATAGATAGGTAGATGATATATGTGATTTTCTAATGCATATCTATAAATCAACTTTCAACTCTAAATTATCTCATACCATTCTTCCCTTTGCCATACAAATTCTTTGTTAAGACACAGTTCTCTGAATACTTCTTGCTGTTTATACCTCCAAGACTTGTATATGCTTTTCCTTTTCTAATGCTTTTCTCTCATCTAATCTTACTACTTTGTACCTTCTGAGAGTATGAGTCACTGTCTCCTGGAAATCCTTCAATGACCTTGGCATCTACATAGAACCTACATGTTCCCAGTTTATGTTTCTCTTTCCTGTTTCCCCTCCAAGTTCTCTAAGTCAAGGACTACATATGATTAAGCATCATGTTCCAGTATAAGACATAGGTAGAAGTAGCATTTAAAAGTTTGTTGAACAAATACACTAAATTATCTGAGGTGTCAATGTGGTTCATAGAGGTGACAATGTGGTTCATAGAGGTGACCAAGTGGGCTTTCCATGCACAAACAATCCTGTTTGTGAGACCCTTGGTAATCTGTTTCCAGTCTTTTATGTTTGACTCATCTCTATTCTCTCCTCTTTGACACTTTCAGTTCTACTCATTCCTAACTACTGGTAGCTCCCTGAACAAGTAAATTTTTTTTGTCTTATTCTGATTTCTTTTCCTAACCTTGCTTTTTAAATTTTTCTTCCCCTTTCCACTCTTCACCTACTCAGCTCATAAGTGTCTTCTCTGCCAGCATGGTTATCACATCTGGTAAGCCTTCACCTATATCAAGATTGGATTTCTGAGCCTCTTCTCTCTTCTTCAGGGTCCTATACTCTTTCTTTGAACTTATTACACTACATAGCAGTAGCCATTGTCTTGCCCACTGACTCTCTTGTTGAGGCTAAGACTACTCCTTATTCCCAGTAGAACTTAATCATAGTACCTGACACACCAGCAACCAATGAATAACTAAAGCCTCCATGAAAAATCACATCCTCTGATACCATTCTGGAGCCAGGAAACCCAATGACTGATTTAGTTCTTCAGCTAGAAAGTTCTCTCCAGCCTCTCTGCCTGTTACTTTTAAAGAACCCCAAGACTTTAATTTTTGTTGAATGACAGAAGAGGGCCATATACAGGCTCACATTGAAAAAAAAAGATTTTAAGAATTCTTAGAATTATAAGCTCTTTTAATTTCATGGAACGTGCTCTTAAAATCTCTGAAAAATATATCTTACTGAGTGAAAACAAATACATGTGAAATACATACGGTATGGATTACTGCTGTTTTGATTGCAGATTCGACACTGGGGGTTCCGCACAGGCTGCCCAGGGACATGCTCTACCAACTTGCAATACATTTCAGGTCCTCTTTCTCCACATGTCGCATTGGTTGTGATGAGGGCATTGGAAGCAAGATTCAGGACAGCAGGGAATAAACCTGAAAAAGATGGACAAGTGAAAGCATGTGAGCCAGTTTTGATTTTGCTGTATTTTAAAATGCTTAATTAACATGGGATATTTTTCAGAGCATTAAATTAATCCAAGATGAAATATTTAGTGATAATAAAATACCTGACAATAAATACTACATTTTAACAAAGGAAGAGATTTTTTTTTCTTTCTGGGTCTTAAATATGGGAATATGAGGCTGTCTATTTAATCTTTAATCTCTAATATTTAATTATAAAGAAGGTCTTGTCACAGACACTTTTAAGTAATACTTTTCATTTGATCAATAAACTATCTTACTGAATCTGAATCTTCCCCTTCAGTTATTTTATATCTAGTATTAAACTATAATCACATGTAGTTTCTGCACAATAATGCACCTATGGTTCTCATGCTCACATTATGCTCCAAATATCACTTGGCGTAAATGGTTGTTACAACTTATTTATATTCACACTAGAAAAAAATAGATAATGATGAAAGATATTGGAAAACTGCCCTTTACTGATTTCTGTGCTACACAATACCTTTCCAAAAATGAATCATCATAATAGTAAATGTTCATATACCTGAAAATATTTCTTAGCTACAATAAAATGTTTGACTTGCATACATACAAACTCAAAAGGCCAACTCATTGTAAGGCTAGAGAGCCTTCCTTCTATCTGAGAACCCAGTGCAGGTCCTTCAGTTTCTATAACTTAATGTCAGTTCTGCTTTGTACATGTCTAGTATTCGCATTTTATAGACCTCTTTTCCATGACAGCGAAATAAAGTGACTCATCAAAAGCCACTCTATAACTGAAAAACTCTTGTTAGAGGAAATCAATTGGGAATTAAGATAATCTGACTCAATTTATGTAAGTAACATACTGATCACTTAGGCTGTCCAAGTTCTATGCATGTGCCAAGTAGGTCTATATCAGTTCAACTTCTAATACTGTCTTTCTTGACTAAATCTATGGCCTGATGTTTTACTGATACCCTTAAAGTTTTAAGCTTTTAAATTTTTTCAGCCTATTCTCAGGACTTGGCACAGAAAAGCCACTCAGTGTGTTTGTAAAAGAAATGAATAAATGACTTCTGATAACGATCATGATAGTTACTTTATAATACTTATGTATCATAAGTCTATGAGCAATATGAGCTATATTTACTTTTATTTTATTAAAGAAGCACAGGGTATTAAGTAAATGGCGGCTCAGGATTACTATTAACAGAGCTGTGCTTTGAGGTTAAGCTTTCTGGCTCTCAAGCCTGTCCTCTTAATCATTACACAGAACGGTATCTTCAATGCAATCTGAAACCTACATAAATCTAGTGCTCATTAAAACTGGTGATCTTGATTGATCTTGGAATTGCACTGAAACAATAAAAGACTAAAAAATAAATCAGTGTTTATAAAATTTGATGAGATGTATATGTACTTTTATTTGATCAATAAAGCTTCCTTTCAACCAGAAGAGCAAAAGCAATGATAGAAGAAATTTTAAAAACAATTTTAATTACTTTGGATCTTTATTGTAATCATTATCCAAATTGTCTAATCAGTAAGTGAATTCATAAGGCCAGAAAGCACTTCAATTCTTTTCTCAATTACCCTCAGGATCTCCCAAATCTATACTCAAGAAATCTTCCCTCCCTGTCTGCACTTTCCAGGCTCTAAGATCCCTCTGATTTTCCCTTCCAGCACAGCAATCCCTCTCCTTAATCCTCTGGCTTTGTGCTTTTCTCCAGCTAATAATTATTTGAGGTTTCCAATTCTTCCTGGTTTGCCAGGAGTTCATCACTTCCTGAAATTTTTACTTAATTTCTGTCTCTTTCATACTTCCTAATGAATTTATCCCTCCCCACAATTTCTATGCTCTCTGACCTCCACACAGTGAGACATGCTACAATGAGATGTGAGGTCAACTAAGATGATCATTGGTCAGAGAAATGTTATCCATTCATAAAACATTATTTTTGTTTGTTTGTTTCATAATAAAGCATAATGTGCTATGCAAAAGGCAAGGTGCTCGTATCTTAAATGTCACCCAAAGGCCCATGTGCTAAGGCGTGGTGCCAGCCTATGACACTACTGGAAGGTGATAGAAGATTTAGGAGATAAGTCATACTGGAAGGGAGTTAGGTCACTTGGTGTGTGACCTTGAAGGGGATATTTGAACCTCAGCACTTTCTCTTTTTTTTTCTTCCTGGCTACTAGGAGGTAAGCAACCTTATTCACAGTATGTTCAAGCTGCTATGATATTCTGCCCAACCTCAGGCCCCAAAGCAGCTGGGATTAAAACATCAGAAATTGTAAGCCAGAATAAATTTTTGTTCTTTATTTT
Source organism: Spermophilus citellus (assembly GCF_964194105.1). Taxonomy (NCBI): domain Eukaryota; kingdom Metazoa; phylum Chordata; class Mammalia; order Rodentia; family Sciuridae; genus Spermophilus; species Spermophilus citellus. The sequence goes on along the minus strand of NC_138186.1, from coordinate 136,235,335 downwards.
CTCATTTATTTGTCACAGCAGTTAAAAGCTAACTAACAGTGCTATATAAAAATTATCTAGTATTTATTTTATTTTTACCTTTTCTACATAGACTAGATTTATTGAGAAATTTCATAACAATTTTGTGAATTTTGACAGGTTGTAAATTTAAACTGATTTTTATAATTATATAGTCTCCAGGGCACTATTTCTTTATTGTAGACACTTTTTTCTCTAGGTTAGTAAATAATATATGATCAAAAAAATAAGATTTGTGTGTATATCTCTGTCTTCTGTCATTCATCACCATTTTACATTTAACTATATAATTATCCTTTCATCAAATATGTTTGAGAACATATTATGCCAGTGAGTAAAATTTGGAATTATGTTGAGCTAAATATTGAAGATAGAGAAGTTTATCTGGTAGGAAAAAAGGTAGAAAGGAGAAAGTAAATGTACCCTGTATATGGGCTTTATGCTAAAAGTTTGTGTGGATGTTGAGTACTTCAATTTGCAGTTGTTTTAACATGTAGGATTATGCAACTTTATAGATATAGAAACATATAGATTACACATAGAATACACCTAATGGTTCACACACATACCAACACAAACCACAGCCTATATGTCACAGTTACCAATTTGTTTTAGTCACTATTTTTTTCCAATTCTTTAAACACTTAATTTATGGTATAGAAAAAATAGGTAATAGGAATGAAGAGATGCATTAAGCCTTGTGTTCTAAGGAGGATAAATACTCTTCTTCTCATCTTGGTGATCGTAGAACAAGCTCCAGTCATAAACTCCATATAGACCCTTCAAAGAAAACCAGCTTACCCACATAAAAGCCATCTCCAGCAGCTGGGGATGTCTCTACAACTTCCCCAAGATATAGTCATTTTGACTCTGTGATCTCCTCCTTTACCACTGACAAATCCTGACCTTTCCCATGACTTTGCAGGAATGGATGACTCCCCATAACCTGGTCTGGTGCAGTCTTACAGGGCCTGATTTGAGATGGTCAAAGTACTTTCCCTCGTCCAAGCAGTCATGAGAGCAAACCAAAAGAAAGATACCCACCCAGCAGAAACTATTTTACTTGCATTTTATGTTCAGAAAACATAGAATTGGATTACATCTCAATTTCCCCATATGAATAAATGAATAAAATGAGAGCAAAATGATCCAACTACAAAAGGATTACAGATATTGGAATAACATTGATTCAGAAGCTATTTTATGTTTCTCATATTATTTAATATCCCAATCATCCCACTGTGTAAATCTTATTAATTCTACTTTATAGAAAGTGTAGATAAATAATGTGGAGAAAGTTCAGCTTGAGAATATGAGTTGAACTCAGCTGTTTAAAAAGCTCAGAAGACTTTTTTTTTCAGGACACAATGATGAGCCCAAAACCTAGTCCTCTATAAAGCTTAGCAATGTATATATTTAATTAAATAAATTACCTATTCGCCACGCCATTGTTCCATTGAGTTTTCTACCCATAAAACTAAAGTTCTTAAAAAAAACTTACATTTGGTATTTTTCCCTTCTTTCTATTGATATTTTTTCTATTATACTTATTGATCACTTGCTCAAAATTAGCCTTTTCACAATTTAGTTGCCTTGCATCGTGGTCAGAGAATAGTTGCTTCATGAAATTTTATCACTATTTTCCTGCTTATTTTAAAAAAATCAATAAAGTATATTGGTCAGGGAAAGTCCTCAATTAGTTGAAAATGATCAATTTAACAGTCAGTCAATATCTCAACTTTTGTTGAAGCTTCAGCATGCAATATTATAGATTGCCATCATTTTCATTATATATAAAATCTATTAGGGTGTACCTATTTATTCCCATTCAAAAGCATTAGACCAATATTTATTGCCATATTCAATCTAGGTTACTTGTTAAGATTATGTAAGCATTAGAAGTGTAAACGAACTACAGATAACTGATGAACCTTTACAGAGTATTAATGCATTGCAATCAGTTTGAGGTCTTGTAATGTTAATGACCATACAACTATGATTGACATTTTTTAAATACAATCTACACTAAATTTAGTTGGATTTATGTTTATGAAGATATTTATTCTCTCTGCTATATATAGTGATTAGAATATGTCCACTATTTATAAAATATTTTGTTCTATTATATATGCATATATATTAGGCACACATATTTCTATTTACATATATGTACATGCATACACACATATGGTAAATAGAAAATTTAGGAAAATGCCAAATCCAAATTAGGGGAAAAACAGAAATTATATTACAACACAGTGAACACTTAATTCACTAAATTTTTACTGATTTTGCTTGGATATATTTATAGTCTATTTGGGTGTTCAAATAATATAGTATGTTCATACATGTTGGCATGATTTTGATCATCTGCATTGTCAAAATACCATATTCTAGTTTCAAACAGAAGAAGCATTTTTAAATCTATTTATGGAACTTCTATTTATAAAAATTGTGAAGCAGCTACTATTTGATCAAAGTTTCCAAAGATAAAAGCTGCAGATTCTGATATCCCTTCCTTTCCTCTCTCTTTCTCAGGCTCTCTCAGTCTCTTTCTCTCTCTTCCCCTTTCCTCTATCTATACCTTTATCTAGATAGATAGGTATCCCACCAATATCTAGTGTCAGTTGATATCTAAGTTTTTATTGAATCAGATCAACCACAAACAATAATTAAGGAGAAACGTGTAGGCATAGAAGAAAAAGATAACTCACTGGATAAGCCTCAACCGTGCAATGTGGGGCTAAAACTCAACAGAAATTCAGAGTTTTATTGGATAAAATAACCAAAGAACAGAACCAAGAACAGGCACAGCTCACAGCAGTTATAAAATGAAGGGTCAAATCCTGGAGTGGACAGGGGCACAGAAGGGGAGCCTGAAAATGTGTACAAACTGTACCCAGATTGCTCACAGATGCCAGACCTTTGTAAGTCCTAGGCAGTTTCCAAGTAATACAACTTGAGACTGAAAACACTGGGTAGAGAATACAACTCTTGAAGGCCATGGGGGGGGGGGGCAGGGAGCGGGGACAAGATTGAAATTTGAGTGCAGTGAAGTTAACCCACTGTCTCAGAAACAAAAAATTGAATGTGTATATATCAGAGGAATATAACCTAACCTAGAATTTGTACAATATAACCTTCACAAATTCCAAGATTAAATTAAAGAAAAAAAATCCATACAAAGAAACATTGTAAATTCCAAATCAACCCTGGTAACTAGCAAGATGCTGTCTCAATAAATATAAAAATAACTGGGAATGCATCTTAGTGCTAGAGAACCCTGGATTCAAGCCCCAGTACTAATATATATATATATATATATATATATATATATATATATATAGAGAGAGAGAGAGAGAGAGAGAGAGAGAGAGAGAGAAAGATTAAAAAAAGAAAGACAACCCATACTGAAGAGAAGTAATCAACTAAAACCAGCATTGAGAATTGAGATCAATCACATATTAGAAGAAGCAAACAAATAAGTTAAAGGAAGTTTTAAACTATAGTTCTCTTTCTCTGTCTTATACACACACACACACACACACACAAGCTCATGATGGAAAGACAAATGATAAATATCTTCAATATCTTCAGAGAAATAGACACATGTGAAGTATGGATTCTAGAACTGAAAAATAATATATGTAAAATTAAATTACCCACCGAAATGAATAATAGAAAATTGAAACTGACAGAAGAAAGTGTAAGAGACCTAAAGAACAAGCAATAAACTGTTTTCCTTCTTGAAGTCTTTAAAATAGATATTAGTACTTAGCACAAGCATTATAATGTTGCCTTGGGTAGGGTTATGATGTAGATATAACACATATGACAACCATCAGGAAGGTTGGAGGATAGCAGGATTATGGTAAATGGATCCAAATGCTTTGTGTTAAGTGGTATGAAATTACAATAACAGCACAAGTTGAAGTTTGCATATCAACTGGAACTCTTTTATATTACTGTTGTGGATGTAAATTACTGCAAATGTTACATAAAATGGTTAGGCAGTTTTTAATAAATTTCAACTTAGACCTACCCTATGAACCCACATTTCCTCTCACAGTTAAATAATCAACCGAAAAGACAGTATCCAAAAAAACTTATACAAGAACATTCATAGAAAAGTTTATCATAATACCCCAAGCCTGGGCTCCATCAGAGAACTGATACTGTGCTGTGTTTATATAATGAAATGTCCACTTCACATTAAAATCGAACAAATTATTAATACACTCAACAACACAGATGACTCCAAGAACTGTTATGCCAAATTAAAGAAGCTTTACACAAGAGTATATATTTTATTATTCATTCATATCACCTTTCAACAGGCAAACCTAATCTTTTGGTCAAATATAACATGGGATAAAAAAAGGTTTCCTTTGAGGGTTTGGCAAAGACTGACTAGGAAGAGGCATAAAGAAAAATTGTGGGGTGGTAATATTCCTGAGAGTAGTTTGCATTCTACTGGTATACACATTTGTTAAAACTTGTTAAAAGTTGCACTCAACAAGTGAATGTTGTGATAATTTAAATATTTCTTTAAAAAGACACACACCAATTTTGACTCTAGTTAATGCTATTTATGATAATGTATTTGTAAGATGTCCACAATTAGATGAATCCATGGATAGATAAGCTCAAATGAATAGACATGCAACAAAGTGAATATACAAAAATCTTAGCTTTAATTCAGCCCGTGTTCACTATATAATTGTGCTCTTGAGTTTTCTGCATGAAGTCAAATTTTCATCACCAAATTTTGGTGAAAAATATAACAGAAATATAATGCATCCATGAAATTTATCTTATTCATTGGCTTTCATAAATTTTAATATCAGTACCAATAAAAATTTCAACAGGCATTTCTTAAATCAAATGTGGAAAAGATTGTTTGGTGCTACAAAGGGAAACTGTCTTTTCAGTTTCCTTCAAGCACAGCAACTGGGCCAAAAAAATAAAATAAAATAAAATAAAGGATAAGATTAGTAAAATGTTGAATTACTCCAAGATACATGCAGGTCACCAACCAGCAGATAACTGTATTTCCCTTGTAGAGTTTTCCAGTTCTTGTAGCTTTATTTTTACTACCTTTGTGTAATGTTTGATAAATCTTTTTTTTTAAATTTTTTAGTTTTAGATGGACACAATATCTTTATTTTGTTTTTATGCGGTGCTGAGAATCGAACTCAGTGTCTCACTCATG